>NC_134482.1:43344878-43409878 GCF_964194025.1 Convolutriloba macropyga | reverse complement strand
ATATCTTTGCGTAGTTACTGACCTCCGTTGAAAGCTTTTGATTTTAATGGCTGTTAAGAAATTAAAAACAATTTTCCAAAAATTTTTTTTGAACATTGACCAATCCTAATTTTTTTGTGTACTGTTTGTCAGTCTCAGTACTGACATGATCTTTTTCGTTTCTACTGCAGCTAAAATTAATCTGGTTAGCGGCTTTATCTTCTAACTATTAGTTTTAAAACTTCAATGCCACGATTTTTCATAAATTATTAAAAATTTCCGGGTAATTTCACTTACTTTTTTATCCTTTTGAAATCTTATCACTTTATCCTATTACTTATGGTTCCCATTGGTTTAGGGAAGACGATCAACGGTTCACATATAAAGTTTTCAGAGAAGATCTTATTATTTAAATTTCTTCGACACTTTCTTCTGGCACTTTTCTATTTAAGTTTTGATATCTGCATGTCATTGTTGTTTCCATAGTCAATAACTTGTTGTTAGGTCTCCTTGATGAAATTTGAATGGCAAACAAAATTGTTGTCCTATCGAAGCATAATTTAGCGCATTTACTGGCTTCCGTTGAAAGCTAATGAATTTATTGGCGTTGATACTACAAGTTTTCTCAAAAAATTTTGTGATTCTAATGTATTTGCTCACATTTGTTGATTTTTTGAAGTTATATTGTTATTAAAAGGAAATCCATTGCTGTAAAAATTGATTGAAAAAAAAGAAACGTTTTAGATGAAATGTTCATTTTTTAATGCCTTCGACACTTTTCTCGCTCAATTTTTTTCTCGATTCTTCTGTTTTTGCCTGTTTTTGTTCCTTAGGTAGCCCTAAATTGCTGGCATGTCTCATAAGCTTGCAATTGAGCATTGGACGAAAGATATGTTACCTGAAGCAGTCACTTCATAGCGAGTAGTCTGAAAGTTTGTGATATATATTTTCAAATATTTTTCAAACTATTCAGTTTTTGAAATAAAAATACATAGTATTCAGATAATAGCTAATGATTTCAATGGCGGCAAAAGTTTCTGTTTTTGCAAATCGTTTTAATTTTTTAAGTTTTTCTTTAGTTCGTTTTTGGTTTTGTAAGGGTTTTTAATTTATGAAGGATTATACCGTTAAAAACTATTGATTTTTAAGACTTTTGAAATTTCTTGGTTTGAAAAATGTTGGTTAATTTTTGAATTTCGCCTTATTGTTCGTTCTATTTGTCGACTTGTTACCTAATCTCATTAAGAAAACTCTTCATCTGCTGTATAGTTAGAAAAAAGAACATTTGAGCAGTTAAGGTTTTATCTGACTGCTTTTTGACGTTGTTACTAGGTGCTTTTTAATTTAGATATTCAGTTTTTGTCGTAAAATTATTGTTTTTGCTAATTTTGCAGTTTGTTTGTTTTTTCTCGTAGTCTCTATAATGTCAGATTGTGTTGGCGCTGTAATGAGGCGTGGCATTATGTAATTAAATTAGTAGATATGTTGTGTAACGTTGTTTTAAACTCAAACATCTATTTTTGTTATCTCTTCATTTGATTGCTAATTAAGTCAAAAATGTAGATGAGCTCGGGTCGTGACATCATGTGCCAACGCACATTAATGAGCCTCCTTGTTATTTTTTCTACTGAAATTCGTTTTTTAAATCTTATTTCGCTTTTTTGTTTAGGTTTTTTGTTGACACAGAGTCACATCCTCTTTTTTGTCAATTAGCAGTCATGTCAATGGCAGTAATAACATCCACGTGTCATCTGCAAAAATGCGTTCTTTTAGTCAATCAGAGAAAAAAATGACTGATATTGACAATATTAATATCTGCTCAATCGCAATGATAGTAAACAGATGCTGAATTAAATTATTATAACTAGTAACGACAGTATATGCCACAAATCAAGTCATCTAAAAGATTAGTTTGACAAAAAAACAAATTGTTCAGCACTTTGAAATACTATCAACGCTTGTTACCCACTTTGTTGCACCTAAATATGAATATCTCAAAAAACCCGGACAGTGGTTTCGTCTAAAAATCATGTAAGAGTTGCGGTTAAAAGCGGTGAAAAATTTCACCGTAAAGCTCTCTCATCTTATTGCGATGAATGCGATAGAAGCTATGAATTTCTGCACATTAAATTTTTACTATAATTTTTTCAAAGGGAAACAACGCAAATAACTCTTGACTGTTTAGATTTCACTGTTAAACAATGCCTGCGAGTAAGCACGAGTTCATCTGAATAACTCCTTTTCTTGGAAGAAATCAACTTAAAACAAAACAATCAAAAAATTGAATGTACTAAACATTATATGATATTTTTACGTTTTCATGGATAAGCTTAGCAAAACTATGCAGAGTACATGACTACTTTTTGATTGCGGAAATCAGACTATGTTTGCTTCAACTTAGAGAACTCGTTGGCCAGATTAAACATTGGTTTTTTTGAAAACGTTAACTCGCATATTAGCAACTAAATTAATGAGTAGGCTGGCTTCCTGTTCATTCGAGCAGTTCAAATTATTATTTTCAGTCCAGAAAACAAAGACAAAAAAAAGAATACTTGTTAGGAGCTTGTTTGTTTTTCTAAATAAACACTGCCCTCACCCTCAAGCACTTTTTAAAGAAAACATTTCAGTCTTCAACGCAATAAAGGGTATTTGAGCTGAGTTTGTGAAACCAACTCTTCCACAAAAACAAAAAAAAAGTTTTATTCGATGTTTCACCTTATTTGGCGCAGATGCTGCAACTAAACACAAATTTGTTAATTATATAAGTTGTTTTTACTTAAAAAATTCATTAAAAAGTTAAAATCTTCCATCGGTCAGCTGGTTGCTAAAATAATTAATAAAACTGTCAATGTAAGAATTTCAACACCTTCACCTCGAATGTTACATAGTTTCATTTAAAAGTTGAGTCGCTTGAAAAATGTTCCAACTTAGCGGTGAATCTGTACAATATGCGGTTCTTAGCGATTTTTTTTACAGCTCTCAACGCATTCACCGCTATTCTTACATCTTTTTTGCGACATTTTCTGAGATGAAGTTATTTGGTAAATTAATCGGTTATTTTTCCTAAGATTTGCGATTCTTAGCGGTGAATTTTTATCGCCGCATTCAGCGCTAAAATCTGCAATTCTTATATGTTTTGACAACATTCATCGCAATTTTTACCTTTTTAAGTAATTTTCAGCGTTGACACCTCAACCCGGGTTCTCCTGCCTTCGAAAGCGACCTTGGTTACCAAAAATTTCCTCGGCTTTGTTTGGTCTTCTTTAGGTTTTGAATACTTCAAATAAGAACACCAATTATTAACAGGTGCAAACAATGTCGCAAAGGGAAGCGAGAGGAGACAGAAGGAGCAGAGACAGCTGGTCATCTCTCTCATGACAGTGTTTGTGGCATTCGTCATCACCTGGACTCCTCTTGGCATCATCATCGCACTCATTGGAATCAAAGTGGACACCAGTCCATTCATACCATTTGGTAAGTGATTACTACGCTACCCCCCCCCCCAGGTCGAGGTTTGGCGGTGAATTTTCGTTAAAAAAATGCGATGAAACAAATTAAATTTTCACCCCGTATTTCTTACATCTTTTAGCGGTTAATGCGGTGAATCGCGCTGAATTCAGTTTCAACGCGTTCTCGGTACTCGGTATCCAAAAAAAACTTCCATGCATGGTTTCGAACCTCTCACCTTCTGCATGCCTTCGCCTTCCTATTCCACTGCGTCAGGTCTCACGTTGTCAGTTCATATTTCTTGTGAATTTAAATCAGATTCAATAAACGTTGGAAAACATATACGCTGAATTTTTGTAAGAAATGCGATGAATTTCGCAGTTAGATTTTGAAAGAAATACGGTGAAATGAGGTGAATTGTTTTTTTCACAGCAACCACCGCATTCATCCCGTTTCTCTCATTAATTTGCCACTGAAGTCGATGTGATTTTTTTTTTTAAAAAAATGTCGTGAATTTCGCGGTTAATTTTTGTATGAAATGCGGTAAGCTATTTTCACCACTTTCACGGCATTTCTAACAAAAATTTACCGCACTAACCGCATTCCTTTCAACAATTCACCCAAAAACCTCAAGCCGGGCCAGTTGAAATTTTGCTTGCAAAAACATAAGAAACAATCGTTTGTGGTTGCATTTTTTAGAAAAAAATGGATCAGAAGCTAGCGTTTCCTATCCTAAAATTATCCTAAAAGAACTGTCAAAAACAATTATCTCGTAAATTTACCAATCAAAACAATCGAAAACGATCAAAAACGATCAAAACTGATTCTCTCCTAAATTTACCTACCAAAACAATTGAAAACAATCAAAAATGACTGTCGGCTAATTTTACTGATTAAAACAATCGAAAACGATCAAAAACGACCGAAAACGATCATCTCCTAAAATTTCCGTGCAAAAACACTCAAAGCCGATCAAAACGGTCACTACCCACATTTTGACCATTTTTGCTCGGTTTGTTCAACAGGGGATACTATTAGGCTAAGGTAACTATAGCTATTCGCTCAAATCAATTGAATTAATTTGTGTCTCACACGTTAATGAAAACTGAAATTTTGATCACGAAGAGGATGTAAAGTGTGGGTGCGGTGGCTAGGGTGGGAAGTTGAGGTCCAGACTGAAGTGACCTCTGATCAGACTATTGCGCGCCCCGATATTCAGTGTGCCCTCAAAGTGCGCTCGAGGCAATCTCTAATCGGAATCAGCAGGTCAAAATGACCTCTAATCAGACATGACCCAGACCGCAACTGTCCAGTCTTTTGGGCGCATGAAATCACCTCTGATCAGACTTAAAAATTTTTGTACTACATGAACAATAAATTGACTTTTTGTATAATTTATGTTTTTGACGATCAGTTGTTGTGACAATTAACGGCTCTTAGAGATGATTGATAGTCTATGTTCTCTGATAGGACAATGGATGTGAGTTTCTATCGATAAGTTCTAGTTTTTCTGCTGTTTACGGCCAATGATGCTGTCTTCTTCAATCAATTTTCCTCCTTAATAAAAACATTTGACAACAAATAAACTTATAAAAGTTTGTGCACTTTAAAGCACTCATGGGTAGACTTTAGTGCGTTCGAAATAGACTCTGATCTTAATTTTCTGTTTTCGGAGCATTCTCTGTTCGGCGTGTGGTGCTCTCGAAAGCGATTATGACCAGAACTCTGAAAACTTTGAACTTTCATTACTCTAAATACTCATATGGCCAGAGATCTGTGCGCTTAAATCCACCTATAATCAAACAATCGTTCGCTCCATGTGATCAGACTTTCGTGTCTTCTCAGAGTTTTTCGGACCATCTAACTCAAACGCAGTTCTAAGGTGGTCTGATCAGAGGCCACTTTGTTCAGTACAGCTCACCCTGGGGGAGTCGGCGGTTCATTTTTGTTGGTTTTTCGTATTTAGCAAACTTGTTCAAAATCAACGACAATGCGAAAATATTCTATCAAATTGCCATGCCTCGCCGTTAATCTCGGCAGCAAATTCTAGTGACAATGGCACTGTGAAAATTGGCGACAAATCAATTACACTTGTCGTTATTTTTCGTGCACTGGGAAATTCGGAAAATGGCTACCTATTTTCCAATTTTGAGATTGTTAGACGTTTTCGCGCGCGCTTATTTTCCTAATCTTAATACATGTGCTTAAAACACTTTAGTAAAATAGTGACAAGCCGAGTACATATTCCGGAGCCAATGTGTTTTTTGCAATGTAATGTTCGATTGAAACTTGCAGCACCTTGATATAACAAGTATGCAAGATCAGTTGACAATCTTCAAAGAACATAAAATATCCAGCCAAGATCTTGACGAGATTGAATTTGATAGCAAGGATGGTGTTTGATGAGGTAAAGTTTCATAGCCAAGATCAATCTTGATTATCACAAACTTTCCAAAATATTTCTGAAAAGGATTCCTGTTATCTACTGCAAGTTGTACCCAGACAGTGAACATCTTCGGAAAATCAAAATCTAATTCAAAGGAATGTTCTCAAATTTTCAGACAAAAGCAAACGTCTCATCTGTTTACCCTCAATTGAGCAAAAAACAGAAACTAATTAAGAAATGTCAGGGTGGTGAGGAAAATTTTCCACAGAACCACCTGTTGCAGAATTCCACGCGTAAATCAGTACTGCTGGGTGAATCTAATCCAATTAATGTGCGTTCTAAATTAATTTTTTTATTCCTGTCTGTTTTTCGCGCGTCATATTTGGGCCAAGTCTGACTTTTGCAGACAAACTGTTCTGCGTACCTCTAATCACAGATCCGCTATTTTTGATTGAAAATAGCAAACTTTGCAGCAAGAGAACTAAACAAAGTATGATAATATGAAACGACTCGCTGAAATTTAAAATACGCGTTGATTAAGAATTGTAGAACTGATCAGACAAAAAAATGGGGTGCTTGATTAGGTGAATACGTGAGGAACAGCCGCCAAGATCAGGTGCTCAAAAAAGAAGATAGCTCATATGTGCAGAATAGATCAAAACTTCCCGGAATGAGGTGTCACCGCTAAAAATTGCTAAAAGATGTATGAATTGCGGTGAATTTGAGTGAAAAGTGAAAGATTTGCGCTCAATGCGATGAATGCAGTGAAAAATTTTTTTAAGCAGTGAAAAATTTTTTCTCACTGCTTAAGCGGTGAACGATAATTTTGCACCGCTATCAGCACAATGCGTTGTTGTGAATGATGATGTGAAAGCCTAATTGTTGTGAATGATGATTAAAACGCTATTAATGTCACTTTCGGATCAGTACCTCAAAGTGTGATAGGAAAGCCACAAGCAAGTACTCCACTTTGTGTAGGAACGTCATTTGGGAGTGAGTCTTTTTTAAAAAGAGATTTTTCACTAAAAGTTGCTTAAGTTTTAAAATCCTGACTTTTCTCTTACCTTTTTCTCTTACCTTTTTGCTCTTAGCCTTCGCTCTTTAAAAGTTTTTTTAAATACACGCCTCATCAGCTCTAGCTTTTTAAGTTGTTTAAGTTAGAGAGCTCCCTTTCAATCGTTTACGAGTTTTTAAGCTGTTTTCCCCAATGGGGGAGAACACTTTCCCTTCAATAATAGCCCCAACCGCGAGCGAAAATCGAAACATGTATTCCACTGCGATCCAAAACGGTCTTCCAAAAGTAACAGCTTCTAATGACTTTCAAATCATGCAAATTATCCCTCCTTTTACTAAATCGATGCTTGCAAACACAGGATCTTTGAACGATGCTTACATTCAGTGTGCTAAATCGATTCTGAAAGAGTTCCCACAAGAAGTACGATCTCAAATAACCATTAGCAGAACATTCGCGCAGATAAGAGAAAAAACGCTGCACACACTGACCGTTACTTCCCCTCCAACTGTTAGAACGCAATATCACTCGATAAGATCGCGAGGCCTCAATTTGCTGGGCAAAACTGTATTTCCAATGGGCAAGCATATCCTCAACAAAGAAAGAAATTTCTACCCCAGAAGATACAACATTAAATTTGTAAATCTTCCTTACGTTTGTTCGGATACCGAAACTCTTAAATTGATCGAACTCCCAGAGGGAATAGAGCACAACCCGACAATCAATCGCATGAAAGTAAATATTGATGGGGAATTTATTTTCGACGGATATGCAACTTTAAGTGTTACTGTCCACAATGCTAACGAAAAGGAAAAGCTAAGGAAATGGTCCTATGAGAGCAAAATTGCCGATTTTAAAGACTGGAATGGCCTAGAAATCAAATTCCATGTTCCCGCGCTCCATAGCTGTAGTTTTTGCGAAGAAAAAAGCCGCCAATATATTGGACACCATAAAGACTGGTGCTTTCTATGGCAAAAGGAAATGCATAAAGTTGAAAGGCGAAACCGTCAAAATGTAAGCACAGAACAGAAAAACACCCATCTGAAAACACAAGAAACAAATCCTGACAACGCCCAGGAACAAGAAATGCTCGATCAAGACTCTTTTGGCAATCTAACTATAGACGAAGAAGAAATTCAAGAAACGTTTGTAGAAGAAATTTGTAGCGGATCAACAGAAAGCCCTGAAATGTGTACCAAAGCAACAGAAAGCAGAAAAACCACAGAACAAATTGAATCTTTGTCTAACCAAATTTCAACTGAAAAACAAAGCAACAAGATTATGAAATCAAACTCTCCAAACAGACTAAATTCATCAAACGTTGAGCCTCTCAAAGGAGTTGTTTTGAAACAATACAGGACAGTCAACAAACAAACTCAAAACCATCAACGAAAGCAACAGAACACTGAAATACCAAGACACTTTCTGAACACTGAATGGCGTAAAAAGAAAATCGAGTTGAATAACAATAGCAAATGATTGAGCATAAAATTTTCAGCTTGAATTCCTGTGGCATTAAGAGCCCGAAAAAATTCTTCTCAATAATTGAAAAGTGTTACCAACTAGCTCGAGGAATCTTTTTTTCCTATGTGTTCAAGAAACGAATATTCTCACCCTACCTCGCTCACATGAAGCAATTCTTGAACAATACAAATTGAGCTACCATTTAGTGCCGGCAATAAACTGTAGTGGTGGTTTAATAACAGTTTGGAGCGAAGAAATCAATACCAACGAACAAAGATTGCAATCAAGAGATCATTCAGCAATAACGTTTCCAAATTTAAACCTTGTCTTAATCAATACTTATTTAAATCCAAACAATTACCCATCAAAGCTCAAACAATTAAGCTCAAGTCTCACTAAAATTGAACCTGGACGATTCGTAGTTTTAACAGGAGATTTCAATGCATTTAGCCATGATCCAAGAAACACCTCAAATGCTCTGAGAAGTGAAGATGACAGAATAAAGCGATTCGCTAAACTAAAGCCGGTCATCGAGAAAGCGCTCCTTCTTGACATAGCAGTCGAACTAGACGTCCAAGACTTCACACATTATGATAAGAGAACATCATCTTTCTCGCGCATAGATTACTTTTTTTACTAATGATCTCAATTACAGTATCATGAAAATACATAGAAATAACCTCTCGGATCACATGCTTTTGGAGCTAAGCAACAAAGTTGAAGAAAAAGAACGTGGTCAGAGCTTCTGGAAAATGAATGACACTGTTTTAGTAGAAAATAAAAACTATATCAGAGAAGAACTGAAACAGTTTGGTAATCTTTGTCCGATTGAGGACACATATGAAGAGTTGATGTGCCATATACGAGATGTGTGCCAAGCTTTAGCGATAAACAAATCTCGAGTGATAAGCTCAAAGATGAAAGACAGCTTACGCGAAGAAAAGGAACTGAGAGAAAAAATTCAGCAAGGTAAATCAGACCAAACCATTTTAAATCGATACAATGCAACACTATCCCAAATCAACGAGCACGAGAACAACAAACAACAACTGAGCTTTAAACACTTTAAAAAATTGATGCAATCCTGTGAAATTGGTAATGCCAGAGATCTCAAGTCATGGTCGAGAACTAAAAATAACACAAATAGTATTACATCATTGAAAGTTGGTGACAGTGTAACAAGTAATCAAGAAGAGATCATTAAAATATTTGAAAATCATTTCTCAAAACTGTATATAAGTAAAAAGAAATCGTCCTTTGAAAGCTTGCTTGATCAATTGCAGGAGCAAGAAACTGATATGACAACAGAAAACGAAATCACCTTAGACGAAGTGAAGAAAGCAATCGACAAACTAATCGCAGATAGTTCACCAGGATCAGATGGTATTACTTCGAACTTTTATAAAGTATTTAAACGAGAAATGGCTCCCATATTGAAAAAAGTTTTCAACAATGTAGTGAACACCAATAGACTTCCAGACAACCAACAAATTGCAATATTGAAACTCCTTCCAAAAACCGAAAACCCCAAAACAGTAGACGAGTTCAGACCCATAAGCCTGCTGAACACTGACTTAAAAATTCTGTCGCATATTTTAGCTAACAGGCTAATCAAAAACCTCGAAGACGTAATTGGTCAACATCAACATGCCTACCTAAACAAACGACAAATCAATATCGCACTGATTAAGGTACGCAAAGCTCACAAACAATTGAATAACAGTAAATGTATCGTAAATCTAGATTTCTCGAAAGCTTTTGACAAAGTAGATAGGGATTATATATTCGCTCTTCTCGAAAGAATTGGTGTAGATAATTTTACGAAATCTGCAATAAAAGCAATATATAAGCAAACCAAAGCAATTATTGAAATCAATGGCTACCTCTCCCAGACAATTGTTCTGGAACGTGGAGTAAGACATGGTTGTCCTCTATCAGCTATGCTTTTTATTCTTGCTATTGAGCCGTTACTTTGTTCTGTTGACAACTCAACTCACATCAAAGGTTTCGTAAACGCAAAAACTGTTGCTTATGCTGATGACATTACATGTCTAGTTCATAAATCATCGATTGAAGCGCTCTTTGATACTGTAAAAGAATTTTGTGATCAAACTCAGCTAGAAATTAATGTGAAAAAGAGCGAAATCCTATCTACTACCAACATTCCCTTTTATAAAACTGTGCAATCAACAAAAATCCTTGGTATAGTTTTCCACGCTGACAAATCTCAACCGAATCTTCTTGGTCTCCTGAAAACACAAATAGCCGTCTACAGTCGTTTTATTTCACGAGCGAAAACACTGAAAGCCAAGAAAAATATTATTGAAACATTTATTCTTCCAAATTTCCTTTACTATGCTCGACACACAGACACGACCATGAAAAGCTTGGGAATAATGCAGAACCTCGTTAACAACCTTTTGAAAGCTGGTCAGAAAATGGAAATTAGAAGCGAAGTCCTATACCAGTCATCAGCTAGAGGCGGGATCTCCCTTCCACACATTATCTCAAAAATTGTTTCTGCAAAACTTTTTGACGAATTAAATTCATCTGACGAGAACTCGATCACCTTTTCGAAAAAATTTTCCATTTTAATAACCTCTTTAAAGCTCAAAGTTGTCCAGAACGAGAATATTCTACTTCTCATCAAAAACAACAGAGAATCCTCGCTCAGGTTGCATAATCACATGAAAACAAAAGAAATCTACTGGTACATAATCAATGAAATTTTCCCCTTCAGTTTTATTGAAAATCGTTTACGCAAAGCTGTCATTAAATACCATTGTTCAACGGAAGAATTAACCCGCTTTTGTGCAGATATTTGGAAAGTAAACAAGCTCCTACCTCAACAGCAAAATTTGTTGTATCGACTGGCCTTCAACTGTCTCGTTGACAAACAAGTCAGATGGCTGAAAAATTTCTCTGACTCTCCACTTTGCACTTTCTGTGAAAACAAATTCGAAACATCTGAACACTTAGTTTTTGGATGCGACAAATTAACTGCAGCAAGAAATATATTAAAATTGACGAACTGGCGTCAGATATTTGTCCATATGAGAGTCGAAACTCTACGATTTACTGCAAGTGTTTTAAACGGATCATGGCAGGAAACTCCTGAGCAAACTAAAAACTATTTAAACTTTTTACTCAATCTCTAATGTTGTCTCTTTCAAGCGACTTGCAATTCTCCTATTAGCATTTGTAAATACCTACTTCGGAAGTTTTTAATTAATGGCCTAATTGCTGTGTAAAGCCTAATTGGTGTGTCTTAGCCTATTTTTGTAACTATTTGTAAAGCTTCAACGATGAAACCTAGTGAATTTCTTTTTAACTTCTTTGTAAATACCAAATGTAACGTTTCGTCAATACTTACCTTCTTTCTAACTTTGTAATAACCAACTGTAAAAATAGCATCTGAATTTATTATTTAAAAGCACAATGCGTTGAAAAAAAATTTCACCTCTACCAGCAGATTGCGATAAAAAAAAATCACCACTAAAATCGCAAACCTTACAAATATTCACCGCTAATTTCAACGCTTATCTTAAGTGTACAGGAAATATCATTGACGTAAGTGACAGATGCCGCAGTGCAATAAGAAGTTGGTGACTTACAGGAGATGAGTGGAGTTTCTTTCGAACCCCTCTACGGGAGTTTCTTTTTTGTAAGAAATCCAGTGAATGCCTTAAAAAATTCACCGCTAAAAACCGCAAATCTTACAATTCACCGCTTTTACCGCATTCGAGGCTAAAAGACGCGGGTGCTTTGCGGTGAAAAAAGTTTTTTTTCACCACTCTTCATCGCTAATCTAGCATTATTTTTCGACAAAACCTCGACCCGGGTTTATTTCTGAGGCTGCCTGGTCATATGCACTTTTCTGGACGGTCTGGACACATCTACCTTGGGTCTGGCACTTGAAGCTGGACCGCTAAGGTGTGGAAAATTGTTGGGGGCAAAAAATGATCGTAAGATTGCTTTCGGTACCGGATGTAATCAGTGATGCGACACATTTTATGAACTTTTACTTTTAGAGATGATAATTTTCATTGACCTTTGGGCCCACCTCAACTCGGCTGTCAATTTCATCATATACGGAATGACTCATCGGGGCTTCAGAAGGGCTTACATTGAACTCTTCTTCAGAGCTTTGCCCTGTCTTAAACCAGGTGAAAAACTAACAGGAACTTCATCTGGAGTCACCGGGAGTCGAACCCTCAACACTAGCACTCAAATGTAGCCGGCAAAATATCCGAGGCTGCACATGTCTCGGATTTCTGGGCCGAACAATTATCTTCAATTGTGGTTTCTTTCCCTCTATATAAAAGTTATCTTCTTACCTTGTATTGAGAAAAACACAATAATCATTTACATGTCTTTTTTAAACAAGTTCGTCAGTTTTGTAGAAATGTGAGTTCACAAGACTTTCATGGGCTCATATCTAGAATTCCATGGGTTCATGATCAGATTTTCATGAGTTCATGTTCAAACTTTCGTGCGTTTACTAGATTTTCGTGCCTTCATCAGATTTCGCGCGCTCATGCTGAGATTTTTGAAGTTTCATGTCCAAACTTTCTTCATGCGACCATGTCTAGGTTTCTTTAGCTCATCTGATTTGCGCGCGTTCACCAGATTTTCATTCTTACAACAAATTTCGTGCGTTCATGTGCAGAATTTCACGCGTTCAAATTCAGACAATCTGCAATGATTACTAATTTTTATACTTACTTGACTTCGTATAATATATTAATTAGGAATATACATCCTCAAAGTTATTAACTGGTTAGTAGAGTTTTAAATAACTTTGCGTAAACTTAAAAAATCAATGCAAAACATTTTTTGGCTAAATAATTTGTACTCTGCCTTGTAGGACATGAATTTGTCATTCCTCAGCTGCAGCTATTTTTTATAGCACAAAGATTACAAGTTTTAACTACAACGCTAAAGAGTGACCATATTTTTTTAAAAATTTTTTCGTTCCTGTTACCTCTCCTTTTCCTGACATGAAAATGGTGTGGTTATATGCACTTAAACATGACAAATTACCAGTAACAACTGCAATTGAGGCTAGCCAGAGATACATAACGGCAAAAAAACCCAATCACGAAAAACCAGTAAGAACCCTCTACGATTTTTGTAGTTCGTTTGTAAAAAAACTTGAGTGTTGACGGTTGTACATGAATTTCATACATGGTAAATACAACGCTGCAGATTGAGTGCAATTCATTTTGCATTCGACATTTCGACTTATTTTTTACTCTAATGAGTTTTGGCCTTCTGCCTTGAAGGATACCACACTTCAGTGGGTACTCGAGAGTAAAATTGCGATAAGGCTTCGGATGTATAATCCCTTTTTTAAAGCAACAGGACTGAAAAAAATTAACAAGACTGAAAAAAATTAATGAGTTCTTTTCCAGACTTTTGTGTGTCCTTGTCTAGACTTTCGTGCGTGCATTTTATTTTTCACGGATTCTTCAGATCTTCGTACTTATGATGTTATCCGATGATCCCAGACTATGTAAAATTGAACTCACCACGCCCCCCCCCCCCCTCGTGCGTTAATCTTCGGCTGGGACATACTTGATTCCTTATGTGACCTCAGCCTGGGTCGCTATGCCGTTAGTGAATATAGAGTTTAGCCACATGTTGATAGCTTTGCATTTGAAACGGTCAGTGTTGCCTTTTTAAATCAAACAACAAGATTTTACATTTTTCACAATGCGTTCAGTTTTATTAAAAAAGAGGCTGCTGGTTTGTTTTGAGCAGTGTCAGTTTCCAAACATGAATCCAGCAAATCAGAACAATAAAATTTTTGGAAGTCAGTTGAATTTGAGTTTTGAATTTGAAGTCGGGATTCCCCTGAATTTTTAGATCTTAATTGATTTTGCCTTCATCATTTATGAAGCAATTGATAGTGAAAGCCAATTAAAGTACAACATTTCAACATCTATCCAATCTGAACCTTCATCTTCTCGTCTCTATTTTTTTTCAGGATTCTCTTTCAGCACTTTTAGTTTTTGTGCTGGTTCTTTCAGAAAACTATTTAAATACAATAACACTATTTATTTTCAAATAAGGCAGTGATTTTTCTGGTCTTGCTCGTGTTCTATGCTCTTGAGCTGTAGTCTATGAACCCATCCGACCAGATGGTAAAAGTGTCCCTATTTAACAGCTCAGTGACGACAATTCTCATTGATTTTTCAATCAACAAAATTTTAGAGTTTTTCAATTTGTGGTTAATGGTTTTTATTATTTTCTTGTTCATTTCTCTTCAAAGAGATATTTTGGTATTTTGGTTTTCTTTTTGTGCCTCGTTAGTTTTTTCTCTAAAAACAGAGACTTTTTATAAAACAAGATTTAATTTTTTTTGTGAAACTAAGATTCAGCACCTATTCACTCTGTTGCCATTAATCCATAAAGAAAACAAATTTCATTAGTTTTGTATTTCTACTGAAAAATTTTAATTCCATTTGTGCATGGTCAGTGAACTGTCACTCTCATTGCTTTGAGAACTATTAACTATTTCTAAATGAGTTTTAATAATAGTTTCAATTAATAGCTTAATAGCTATCGGTTCCAACTGTAATGTCAACGAAGGCATTTTTTTGCTAAAGATATAGGTGAATTTTCCATTTTTTGTTTTCACTGTCTTGATACTTATTCGCTAATCGCAATTCTTATCATCTTAGTTATCACTCAAGTTGAAGATATTTCCTGCCTCAATTATGTTGCTAATGAGTTCACTTATTGAAAAAAACTGTTTTCAAAAACATATTAATGCTTTTTTAAAATTCTCTGCCTTCGTCTTTCACATTGGTTTGAGTAATTAAAGAATGTAATATTTTCCAACAGAATAATAGTAAGATTTTTAAGTTTTCCAAGGGTAAGAAGTCTTTGTAGCGGTTTTTAATTAGTTTGATTCCTGTTGGCGTCACTTCAAATCAGCAACAAAAGCCATCAGACTGCAAGAAATAGCCTTTGAAACTGAAAAAACTTGAAATTCGTCAAAAATCAAAAATTGTCAAAAATAAAAATCTCAACAAGTTGGGACCGAAATTTTGGAAAGGGAAACCCCTCCCCCCCCCCCCCCCCAATTTAGGAAAGGGAAAACCTGAGCAACCCGAGGTTATGGCACACGGTTAGGGTAACCTCTAAGCTACTAACGGACCCAACAAACGTTTTGGCATCAGACCCACAAGTGTGGTTATTAGCACTTATATGGTGCAAAATTGGCCTTTTTGATGTTTTGTTATTTATTGTTAAATTTGTTAATTTGTTTTTCATGAAACTTTAGGTGTTCATTAAAGGTCAAATACAGTACATTCGAGGCATTTAGAGCCACTTATTAAAGCCGGCGTAAAACTCGAGAACCAGGCTGTGATTTATCGGTTCCGCCGAGGTTCTTGAGCAGCCGCAACATTTGGTGCGCCGACACGAACGACAGCAACACGACCCCGACACCGGCAACACGACCCGGACAACGGCAACACAACCCGGACAACAGCAACATCACCTAGAAAACCACAACAATGATACGAGAGCAACGAATGTTCGATTCAAATTGGTGGGCCAATCTAAACAACCGGACCCGGATGATAACAACACAGCTATTATTTTGGACAATCTTGACAAGCAGTAAACTAACTTAGCGCGGATAAGACTTGCGCGTTGCGTTCAAGCAATTTTCTTGTCATGCATGGGTGACATCAACGCAACAGAGTTAATGAATGTTAATAGCAAAATGTTAAACCTAGTAACTGAACAAAATCGTCTGGAAATAAAACTGGCAACAGTCAGCCAGAAACACAATTTTTTACGCGAACGTCAACGAAAACATTGGGACGAAAACCCTTACGATGATATCGACTGGTATTACAGGATCATAAAAAAATAAGCAAAAACATCGAGCAAAACTTTGAAAATTACGAAATAGTGAGAACGGCATTAGATCAGACAAACTAGCAAATGGCTCAGTTGTCTAATCGACTAGAGGAATAGATATCGACTCTTCAAAATGAAATGAATGTCGTGTAATTGAAGAAAGACAAGAATGTATCATCTATGCAGTAAAGCACATAGAAGCTTTCAAACGCTCTAGTACAAACAACGACGTTTGTCGAAAAATGAGAATAAAGTATTAAACATTTGAAATATCAGAGAATACAATTGCAGAGCTTCCGAAAATCATTGATGAGTAGGTGAACAAGTATGAGTGATTGAACTCTCCATTGTCAACTTCTCTACAGCTGGAAACAGACAAAACTCTGTTCCGAGTAGTTCAGTAGGCGACAAATATGTCTACAATTAAACCCCAATAGTGTCAAAGGATGCAGCAGTTGCCAGTGCAGAGAAATGAAGCGGGAGAATTCTCTATTTCTAGTATTTCCAATTGTCAGTCATGGAGTAGTAGAAGAGCAACGTCTTCAAATTACTTGTTTGCAGGCAAGACTTACAGAGTTTCGCAATTGGTTGAGGACTGAGTCTGAGAGCAGCAAACAGCTAGCGGTAGCTGAGCAAATCTCAACTTGCAAACTGAGTCAAACTAACCCAAGATCACAATCAGAGGAAATTTCAGTTCAACAAAAAGAGAAATCAGGAGACAAGGAAATTGTGTCCTTAACAGAAGAGCTGCAGGAGCTACAGCAGCAATCACTTTCGTTTGACAAACAGAGACAGGAGTATGAGACTCAGCTGGTACAAACTGTGGTTACAAACCAAAACAGGAAGCTGTTCAAAAGGAAACAGAAGCTTCTAGACTCTCTTAATGAAGCAAATGAGGAACTCGACGAACACATGAAAATCATTCAAGCAGGCATTGATTCTACACTGAACAAGGCTCACTCAGCAGAGAATACAAGCGAGATAAACGAAGAGCAGATGCACTACTCACTCATCTCCGAAATGGCCGAAAAACCCGATCTGGTGCATGAGACTCATTGGGTTAACGAACCACGTCAACTGCACTATGTTCATCAACAGAAAGACTCTCAGAGTGGAAGCGGTATGAAGTACTCTTGTGCCAAACAGAACAGTTAGGAAACATTGTGGAGGAAACTGCAAAATATTGTTCAAGCAGACCTCACCACAAAATTAATGAGAATGTCAAAGCAACAAAAACATCTCAACTAATATGCGGAGGAACTCGCTCAATAATAGCAGAAGAGGTTTCCAGAGACAAAACAAAGACTGCACTTGATGAGGGTAGAGAGCACGACATTTTCGAAAGAAATGCCTTAAATCGAAATCATAT
Organism: Convolutriloba macropyga; assembly: GCF_964194025.1. Taxonomy (NCBI): domain Eukaryota; kingdom Metazoa; phylum Xenacoelomorpha; order Acoela; family Convolutidae; genus Convolutriloba; species Convolutriloba macropyga. The sequence continues at coordinate 43,392,343 of NC_134482.1, read as the reverse complement.
CTTACACTCAGTGGAGAAACTGATTCTTCGCAACAAAAAAATTATCCCGACATTTTTGCAATGCAGATGATGCCATGTCAATTACTGGCGGTGGTAATATGGTAGTGCATGAAGAAGCTGGCACAGAAATTGGGCCGGCCAAGTTGTTACTCAGGAGAAAACAAATGTTCGTTGCGGAAGTACTGAAAACTAATCGACGGATCAATGGAGACAGGTCAAATATTGTCGAAAGCCCTGCCAATATCGGAACCCAAAGAGTGTCCATCGAAGCCCTCATTGAACCCGTGTGGCTAAGTGGTCCCGGCATGGCTACATTGGAGCGAAGAAAAGTGGCTAAAGCCGTGGTGCCAAGTGAACGAAGCTGAAGCTGAGCAAGTTACCAGTAATAGCCACAAACTGAACTAGACCAACTATTCGACTGGAGACGATAACAGTAGCTTCAACCGAATAAGAAACTTTTTTGCCTTCTGCATGATGTTCAATACCAAGCAAAAGAAATCCCTCAAAGCAGACAAAATCGATCAAGCAGAACAAATATTGTTTCGATTTATTCAAACCGAAGGCTTCCCGAATGTTTCAAAGTCGATAGCAAATAGCAAAAAAATCTCAAAAACCTTGAACATTGACAAATTATCACCCTTCATAGAAGAAGACGGAACAGTTTGAGTGAAAAGTCGACTGTAACATTCCAATCTTGATTACAATGCAAAACATCCAATACTACTGACAGCAAAACATCAAGTTGTACAACTTCTGTTGGAGAAAGCGCATCGAGACAACCTACATGAGGGGGGCACAGAGTATGTGAGAAACATTCTTCAACAAGAGTTCTGGATTGTTGGATTGCGAAACGCATTAAGAAAGATCAAGTCGATATGTATCAAATGCAGACACAGGAACGCTAACCCAATCCACCAACCGATGGCAGACCTACCCGGAGAACGACTTGATGAACATGTGTTCCCGTTTACCCATACCGGTGTTGATTACTTCGGACCCATCGAAGTGAAGTTTTTAGGACGTACTTTGAAGAGATGGTGCTGCCTGCTTACTTGTCTAACAACCAGAGCAGTAAACATCGATGCCGCACAGTCATTGAACACGGAGTCATGTCCAGCTACAGTGACAAGATTTATTGCAAAACGTGCCTACGCAAGTACCATCATCAGCGACAGCGGAACAAATTTCGTTGGTGCAGCCAACGTGCTGAATGCATTCATTAACGAGTGGTATAAAAATAAAATTGAGAATGACTTAGCTCAGAAAAAGGTTGTTTCGAAATTCATCCTCCCGGAGCCCCAGACTTTGGTGGAATCCGGGAACGACTGGTTCAAAGTTGCAAGAAAGTCATGATTGCAATCTTGGACAACGGCAATCTCACGGTAGAGGTACTCAGCACAACAAGGTGTCTTGTACAGCAAACACTCACCGCAATACCCCTGACAGCAGTAAGTGATTACCCTGAAGACCTGACAGCACTCACACCAAATCTTTTCTTGCTAGGACGAGAGAATGTGAGTGCACCATTCATGCCATCCAGTGAGCGCTAACAAGATCTGAGAAAATTTTTCAAAACGGCTCAAGCATATGCCAATTTGATCTGAAAAGATGGATTCGTGAATTACTTCCACAATGGAACCAGAGATCGAAAAAGGTCAAAAGAACATTTGCGAAACCTGAAAGATGGCGAGTTACTATGGCTAGTAGATGACTCTGTTAAACGCTGTGAGTACAAACTGAGACAAATCATTGAGATCTACACTGGTAACGACGGTGTTGTGATATCAGCGAGAGTCAAAATGGGGATATGGGGAGCTTAACCGGCCAGTCGCCAAGTTAGCGCCAGTTTTCTACGATGGTGCTTCCGAGATCGAAAACAGGACCGGCGATGTTGGCTACCCTTCAAATCAGCAACAAAAGCCATCAGACAGGAAGAAATAGCTTTTGAAACCGAAAAAACTTGAATTTTTTCAAAACTCAAAAATGGTCAAAACTGAAAGTTTTTACAAGATGAGACCGAAATTTTGTGCATCCCCCGATTTTTGGAAGGGAAAACCTGAGCGACGCAAGGTTTTGGCACACGGTTAGGTTAAACTCTAAACTAATCACGGACCCAACGAAGGTTATTGCATCAGACCAACAACAAGTGGCTAGTAGCACTTATATGGTGCAAAATTGTAATTTTTTGATATTTTGTTATTTTTAGTTAAATTTGTTAAGTTGTTTTTCATGATACTTTAGGTGTTCATTGAAGGTCAAATACAGTACATTTGAAGCATTTAGAGTCACTTAATAGCTAACCGTGCTTATATCAACAAAATAAACATTGCAGTAATTTGACATTTACTATGTAAACAATGATCTAAATCACTTTCTTGATTAACCAATCAGAAAAGAGTAGCGATGATGTTATAAATGATAAATACTTGATTTTTTACTTAGCCCAATTGTTTGAATAGTGAAACTATATTGTACTCAGAACCATTAAAAAATGTTACCAAGAGCAGTTGGCTCTCAGTTTAGACTAAAATTTGAATATTCGAATCTTTAACAAATTTAGTTTTTTTTGCTAATATTCGCTAGATCTTAAGATCTTGCAAGTTCTAAGTTAGTTGAGCTTTCTTATAAGAAGTTATCAACAGTACTAGCTAATGGTTGAAGCCTTACAAACTGCAGCACGAGATTGAACATAGATTATCACTGAGGATTTTCTTAACTTCAATCAACAAAACTAAAGTTACAATCCTTTAGTACGTCCGAGCGACTTATTGTTTCGACGAGATTGTTAGTCAATCGAACCCAGTGAAAAACCAGGCCGGCGTAACGCTCGAGAACCAGGCTGTGATATATCGGTTCCGCTGAGATTCTTGAGCAGCCGCAACAATTCTATTCTTTCAATTATATTCAGTCAACATCAATTTTGCTTCTTTGCGTTGGTTTTACCTTCTTTGTATCATTTTTTCTTGTGTTTGGTGGAATTTCGTGCTTGTAATATGCACTATGGTAAAACTAAATTTTATCGTTGGTGACAATAATGGTTTTTCGTACGATGCCATTAAAGGTCAGTTGTTTTTTCAATTTTTCTCTTTTTAGTTCAAAACTTGTCCAACTGTAATTGTTAATTTTTGTCGTTTTTTTCCCATTCTACTTTTGTTTACACATGAATGCTAATAAAGTATGATTAAGGTCATTTGGTATGAACAAGTTTTCATCATACATGACATACCTCGTTGAAAAATATCACTTTTGAGATGACTTTTCCTTTAATTTAACTTACATTACACTATAAATTAAACAATAAATCTGTTAGTTTTTGATTACTAGATGGTTGTTCAGAACTCTTTGAAAGTTTTGGTTTCCTGTCGTTGTAAAACTTGATCTTCATAAACCCATTTTTTAATTTCAAAGTGAAAACAAATTTATTGTTTAGTTTTGAAAACTTCAAGACCTGGAGTGGTATGTATAAATTGAATGCACCGAAACACCTTATAACTTATCGATTGAGTGTTCCCCCTGTGAACAAATTTTTTTCAACCAACTTTTTTTGTTATTATTTTCTCTTATCTGATAATTATTACCTTATAACCGATCTTCACTCTTGACATGTGCCGTGTTAATTGTAACTTTCCGAACCAGGCACAGAGACAAGCACGAGTTGTCTTGTTCAACTTTTTATTTAAATAAATAGTTCTGGTTTCCTTCTAAATGCTGCTGACCGTCCGAATATTCAGTTAGTTATTTAGAATGTTCAGAATAATGTTAGTATGCTGCTGTTTCTGAACACAGGAATCAGCAATTTGTTTTATGTATTTTCAGAAGTGATATGCTCATCACCACACAGTCTGAAAAATTGACGAAAAAGAGGCTAATTACTTCAATTTTAAGCAGATGTCTGCATAATTTGGTTTGTTCTTGTATATGCTTCTCTGTCATCACTATAATAATTATACATCTACAGAATAAACACAAAAATGCTCAAAATGTCCTCTTAAAAACCTTAAAATTTGACACTTGTGGTTGTCAATACATGACTATACTATCTCTTTGATATCATAGTCATTGTCAGAAAATCATCCATTAATTATTTATTGCTTTTGTTGAGCGGTTTCTCAGATATCAGCAGGCAATATTTGATTAATTCAGAAAAAATTGTAGAACTACTTAAAGTTCCTTTAGCTTTGATTTGATAAAATATTCTAGAGTTATCTATATCCGCCTGTGAAATAACAGAGCTAATAGTGAATTAATAAACAAAAAATTTCACAACACATTAAACTGAAAAATGAGGATCTGATTAGGATTTTAAAATTTGGGAATTTTATTCTTACTTTAATCATCCGCTCAAAAACTTAAATAACTCAATGCCACACACGAACATATGCAAATTGTAATTTTTATCAGTTACTGGGCCATTTTTATAATCAATTTTTGGTTTTTCGTTGTCAATGGCAACTTTTTTGAAGAAATTATTGCATACTCTGACAGGTAAGCTTATGTATGTTTAGTTTACAAGTCTCTGATGAAGTCAATGAGAAAATTGGGTAATAAACGAGAGCCACGTAGCTATTCGAAATATAAGTCAGATTTTCGAAGAGATTTTATGAAATTTTCCTAATTTTGCTTGAAACAAGAACTTGCAAGTTTGAAATCTGCCGCTGTATATAGGAAAACCTGTCTTTGCAAAATTTGAAACTGTAGAGATCAGACATTTCAAAACTTCCTATTGCGAGTTTCAAGGTATTTTGAAGAATCAGAAACTGATAGAGATGACCAGACCCCAACGCACAAATAAAGAGGGCACCGGAGTTCGAACTCGTTAAGGTTCGCAGAAACATTCACAAATGTCTATTTACCAAAAACTGAAACTGTCCAAGAAATAATTTTTCATACATTAAAACATTTAAGAAATTGTTTACTTGGCGGTGGCAAAAACATATTTCTGTATCAGACGTGGTCTTTTCAACGCTGGACAAACCTTAATTCATTTTTAAAACGCTCAGCTTATGGAGTGTTTTTGAAATGAAAACCAAAAAAGCCTTGCATACAGTTTGCTAGCAATTCTCTAATTAAAAATTGTATGCTATCCTATTCCAAAGGGGAAAAATTACGCGCAATAAAATCATAGTAAAAAAATGAGTAATATTTAGCACGAAAAGATTTAAATAATTATAAATTAACAAGTATATGCAGCGTACGTTGTCAAAATTTTGCTAAAACAATAACTATTGTCAAAGTTTGGTATTTCAAAAAATCACAAAAATTTGCGTGTAGGGAAGAAACAGGAACATTTTTTATGGAACTTGTTTTTATGTGACAAATCGATTGGGACGGACAGTTGACAAACCAATTCTCACAAGCAAAGTTCAAACCTCTTGGCGGATTAACATCTTGGAAAGCGTACTCGAGGAACGTGAAAATTGTACTTTTAATTAATTGATTATATTTTTTAATTTTGTAATCCAGAGTTTTACAATGTGAAACAATAAGTGTGATGAATGTCTTTTTTCAAAGCAAAATTTTGTGTAGAGTACTGGTGTTTCATTCTTTTTGTGAATTTTATCTGAAGATAGCCAGAAGAAATACAAAATATAATTGTTGATGGTGGTTTATACTTTGAAAATCGTTTTCTTCCAATTGCTCTACTTTTTTGTTTCTGTTTAAAGTATTACATCAACAAACTTTGGGGCAAAAAAACGTGCGAATTTTGCATATAACACTCAACATTGGATCATCTAGAAATGGTATGCAGAGTTTTTCTCGGTCATTTCTATGAAACCTCAGGCTTTAAGATTCTTGCGTTTATCTACCATATGCAATGACTTGCGCTAGAAAAACTCATTCAAAAGTTGTTTTTATTTATGTTTTCTGAAATTTATTTATATGATCATTAGGCAAATGTGGGCATTGTTAACGATGGATGGAGGCAGACTTCAAATACATCAAAACACACTGAATTAGCATTTTTCCATCCTGAACAACTTTTCCAAATTTTATTAAATAGGCGATATAAATTTTCCAAAATTTAATTTTTGCTTGTTCAATTTCCACTAGTACAGAGAATTTCATTTGGAATAATTTTAACTCGCATTCATTATCAGCTTTGCGCAGTATAATTTTTTTCCAAAGAATCGATAAAAAGCCGCTCTTGAAGAAATTGTGTTTCCATCTTCAGATCTTTATTTGAAAGGATTGGTGAAAAATGGAGAGAACTTCTTTGCTGATCATTAATTTTAGCGTACCTCATTTTCGTCTTCATAGAAATATTTTATTGTTATGATAATTTGTGCGCAAAAACAGAAATTATCTTTTTAATTTTTTTGTATATCTATATATGGATAATTGTCTCTGCTAACAGCAGTTTCTACAATTAAAGAAATTAATTAAGCAATTTTGGGTTTTCTAAAATCTTATAAAAAAATTCAAACGCCTCAATATCTCAGCTGTGCTTTTTGATGTAGTACAAAAAACATCCCTGCTTCCCATTTGCTTGCACCACAAAAATTTTTCTTTTAGTGAACAAGATTTGATAACCCAATTGTTGTGTTTTGTTGAAGTTTTAATTGGTTTGATTGGCTTAACTCTAAAAATGATCAAAACTTGAGAACCTTATTTACTGAGAATATAATAATGATTGTGTGCTGCTATAACTTCGCTTTAACTCGCTTCAGTGTTATATAACTTGCTCATTTCTACTATAGTTATATGTTTGTATCTCCGCAGTAAGATGTCCCCTGTCCGGATGAGAAAGGAGGAGGAACACACCCAGAACATACTGGAAATTTCTCAAAAATTGGTTTTTCAACTTCACTGAAGACTTTTCCGACACTTTTGCAGCTTTTTTTTCACCTAAGGCACCCTAATAATCTTGGTACAGTGCCGTACTTTATAACGTACCTTATTAATATTGGTTCCGACTTAGTACGGCACCTTAGAAATCTTGATACGGCCGTACAAAACACAACAAGGCCGCCGTACGGGTTTTTTCTTAGGCTTATACGACCTTACTAAATTTAGTAAGTTTGGTCAAGCTGGGCAGTAAAACCTCAAGAAACGCGAACTTCAAATGTGCTGCCATAGAGCTCAGAAAACAATATTTTTGATTCAAAAACTACTGCCGCTAAATTTTGAAAATGCGGGGAAAGTGCTGAACCGGCACTCAAAATTTGGATCTATTCTGTTTTGGCCCCCCAGTTTTTTTTACTCCCCAGTTACAACTTATTTGTTATCATGTAGAACGTTATTGTGTAAAAATAGCACGAGCGCCTGGGGGAGTAAAAGATCTAAGCCCACTAAGCTCGGGGGGTGGGTAAAAAACCCCAGGTTGAGGTCCAGACCCAATTTCGTTTATTATCAGACCCAGTCGAGCGCACGCCCGTGTGATCCCAGACCGAAATTACAGGTCTGGACGATTGTCTGGAGATGGTCTGATCAGAGATCATTTTGGTCTGAAAAGTCTGGACCATGGTCTAGAGATGGTCTGATCAGAGATCATTTTGGTCTGAAAAGTCTGGACCATGGTCTCGAGCCCAATTGGGTCTGATCAGAGGTCAGTTTGGTCTGAAAAGTCATATCATAGGCGGATTTGGGCGCACTTGGGTCTGATCAGAGGCAACTTCGAGCGCAATTGGGTCTGATCATAACCTCTTCGAGCGCACTTTGATCTGATCAGAGGCAACTTCGAGTGCAATTTGGTGTGACCATAACCTCTTCGAGCGCACTTCGGTCTGATCAGAGGCGACTTCGATCGCAATTTGGTGTGATCATAACCTCTTCAAGCGCAATTGGGTCTGATCAGAGGCAACTTCGAGCGCACTTGGGTCTGATCAGAATCGACTTCGAGCCCAATTGGGTCTGATCAGGTCAACTTTGTACAATAGATCCCAACATTTTACTTGTTGAGAAGTTGCTCATGTACTGCGAGAAAGTTTTCAGCAAAACAGCAAAACTGGAAAAGCTTTCAGCAAAACCTCTCAGCGCTATGCAGCATTAGAGCTTATCGAACCCTTCCATGATAAGCGTAAGCACGCCATATTTGGGGGCGACAGTCTGGGAGGGGCAACAAACACTGGTACTTTCAAAAAGACCTGGTTTGTGGGGTCTTTACCGTTACAGCACCCCCCCCCCCAGGACCACGAACAAAATCCCACCATTATGGCATGTAAGGAGGAGGATTAAGTTACATGAACATTGAGCTGGGAGGGGGGAGGGGGGTGATGGGTCACTGAGAAAGACTTTTTTGTTCAGGTTCTCGAACGTCCTGAGTGGCAGAAAATTGGTTGACCACACTTTCAAAACTCAAATCTTAAATCAGCGACTCGAATGTGGAATGCTATGCGCTCGCACCGCCAAATGCCTTTCTTTTTTTAATCTGCAAACATGTAAATTAAACTAACCACTTGGTTAATGTTACATGTTAGAAATTTATTAATCAAACATTATTTTTTTCTAATTTATAACAAACTAAGGTTCGCTTTTCGTCAAATAATTTAATAAAAAATATGTTTAAATCCTGCAACCCTTCTGTCTATTGGAACTCTTTCGTGTCTTTTAAGCATTTCCGCTGTAACTTTATGTTTAAATTTGGTCTTCGACGTTTCTTTTCTAATTGTAATTGGAAGTGTGTTCCATTTTCGAATAAAGTTACGAACAATTGAACTATTACTCCATTTTGACTTACATTTTTGTTCTAAGAAAAGGTTATGGGTTCGTTTGTTTACAATAATAGGCACGTTTTCTAAAAATCTGAAATGTTTATTAGAGCGATTTCTTGTTTGTTGGAGAATATTGAAAAACCTATTTAAAGACACCCGTGTTATTTGGAGCTCTGCTGGAAGAATTTTAGTCCCCAGAAGTAGATCTCTGGCAGTATCGTATTTGGTTTTCATAAAGCAAACTTTTGTTCCCCAGTTTATCTGTTGTTAATTCTGTCAATAGAGTAAGATGGTAAATTTTGAAAAAAATTGCGCTAAGATCTAAATGAGACAAAACTATTGATTTAAAAAGATTTATTCTTGTCTTTAGCGGTACCTGATAACGAACCAAATATAATGATCTGATTGCTGAAGCCATTTTACTGATAACCTTATTTAGTTGATTTTTATCGGTTTAGTTGATTTTTATGATTTAGTTGATTTTTATTTAGTTGATTATTATCGGTTCAGGTTCATTGCCTTCTCGAACGTCCTGAGTGGCAGAAAATTGGTTGACCACACTTTCAAAACTCAAATCTTAAATCAGCGACTCGAATGTGGAATGCTATGCGCTCGCACGGCCAAATGCCTTTCTTTCAATTTCTGCTTCGAGAAAATCTGTCAATTGAACCGAAATAGCGCTTCGACTTCGAACGAATTACTTGTTCACGACAAAAATTGCGACTATGTTGGAATCCACGATGACGTCACGCCCGACTGCTTTGATGGCAAATTATCCGGACATCTGGGCGACAATTGTGATTTAGAGTTCAAAGTTGGCAAGCTTTGGGTTACCGATTGCCTAAATGAGACAACCCCAATTAGAAACATATCTGAAGTCGAAATCGAGATGAAACATGTTTGCTATGAGATGCATTGCTACAGAGGTCAGCGAAAAGTCATTCAATCATATTGCAAGATTGAACTAGGAGTACCTTTTTCGTTCCATACGGCTAACTACGCTGGAAATATGACTTGGCAGCAAGGATTTGGAACTGTTTTCTTAACCCCAACCAACCGGGTGAAAAGTTATCATCTCTATTTTATTTTTCACGTCTTTCTGAATAATTGACAATTAACTTGGTTAACATAACTATGGTTATCAATACAACAAATCAAATCTTTAGTGAATCACATTTCAATCGTCCGTTATTTTTCCACGAAAAAGCGAAATGTCTTTTTTTTCTCCCAATTTGGTCGAGTAAGAGAATTGTTTAATGAAGGAATTAACATATCGTGAGCTCAACTACAGATACCATCTCCCAAATTGCTTTTCACTTCTCTATAAATAGACGTCATATCTGAACTTGATCAAATTTCACATTTAAATTTGCTTAAAAAGCGGCCTCACACAGGCCCATTAAATAAAGGAATTTGTAAAATTTTGCTAAGCTGTTGTTCTGACCCGGCAACGAAGCAGTCATCTAATTACCAGGTGTGCCGTGTAACGTCGGTGACCAGCACTTTAATTTTGAGAACTATTGGCCTCAAAGTTAATGATGCAGCAATAGATCCAATGGATTGCCTCATTCTTCGCCAGATGTACTCTGCACTGTAATATTGTTTTCAAATCAGGGTATGTGTTGACACAAAAATTTGTGAAAACTGTTATGCTTGAAAAAAAGCATTGTTAGCTGACAAGAAGTATGACTGCTTGACTGAAATAAATGCATTCTCAATGTCAATCTGAAGAACTCCAAGATTAGACCCGGAGAAAAATATCCATTTATTGGTACTCTTAGGAGAATGAAAAGTTGCCTCCTCTTCTCCACTTACCGCAACTAACAATTGGAACCTCAAAAAAAAGCTTAGTTGCTTCAGTCTTGGCTTCCTTCAGAAAAATTTTGCTCTGAGCCACTTTAGTACTTTTTTAATTGCAATGGAGTGGATTGAAATTTTTTTTTTACTGAGAGAACTAAGTGAAGCACTGCTTGAGACACAAGATTGGGATAAATATCGTCTAAATGGCGCGTTCTTAAATGGTGTTACAGATTTCACCGCTGACTGCGATTGATCTGTGTTTGCGCATTACACTGAGTGGAGTAATTGCTCACAATTGTTTGGAAGACACAGTGGCAGTGTAATTATTGAAAGTGATTGATTAATTTTCTAAAAAAACGTTTTGTTTCGCTAAAACAGAGAAAATTTGATTCAATATAGTTTGGCGACGGTTTCTTTAGAACCCGGGTCGCCACTTCCTAGTAGTCATACAAGGATCATATATGATGTCATAAAAATCATAACGTATTTCCTAGTACGATCCTTGTATGACTACTAGGAAATCATATATGATCCTTGTATGAAATCAAGGAAATCATAAATGCTAACTAATACTGCTCGTAGATCGCAAGCATTCGAAAACCGATAGCCGACCCAATGAAACCACTGCGAGCTGACCTATGACCTATGAAATCATTTATGATCCTTGTATGACTACTAGGAAATCATATATGATCCTTGTATGACTACTAGGAAACCGTATATGATCCTTGTATGACTACTAGGAAATCATATATGATCCTTGTATGACTACTAGGAAATCATATATGAGCCTTGTATGACTACTAGGAAATCATATATGATCCTACAAGGATCATATATGATTTCTTAGTAGACATACAAGGATCATAGATGATTTTTTAGTAGTCATACAAGGATCAAATATGATTTCCTAGTAGTCATACAAGGATCATATATGGTTTCCTAGTAGTCATACAAGGATCAAAAATACTACTAAGAAATCACGCACAGGGCAAGGTCCCAGATAAGCCGGGACCTAAACAGCACAAGAAAGAAAGCAATGGTAGCACCAATAAAGAAAGGGCTGGGTCCCAGATAAGCCGGGACCTAAAGAACACAAGCAGGCGAGAACATGAGAGGCACTCCATGAGTGATTTCGATGCAACGGTAGCAACTGCTGGCTACCGGGGCACCAAAAACACTCAAATAGTGCATCTCAGAAAAGGAAAGGGGAGCTCCGGTTAAGCCAGAGCACTAAATCTAAAGGGGCTAGTCCCAGATAAGCCGGGATCTAAACAAAACAAAAACAAGAAAGCGAAAAAGAGCAAACAAACGAAAAGGCGGGGCTGTCCCAGATAAGCCGGGATCTAAACAGCACAAGAAAGAAAGCAATGGTAGCACCAATAAAGAAAGGGCTGGGTCCCAGATAAGCCGGGACCTAAAGAACACAAGCAGGAGAGAACATGAGAGGCACTCCATGAGTGATTTTGATGCAACGGTAGCAACTGCTGGCTACCGGGGCACCAAAAACACTCAAATAGTGCATCTCAGAAAAGGAAAGGGGAGCTCCGGTTAAGCCAGAGCACAAAATCTAAAGGGGCTATTCCCAGATAAGCCGGGATCTAAACAAAACAAAAACAGGAAAGCGAAAAAGAGCAAACAAACGAAAAGGCGGGGCTGTCCCAGATAAGCCGGGATCTAAACAGCACAAGAAAGAAAGCAATGGTAGCACCAATAAAGAAAGGGCTGGGTCCCAGATAAGCCGGGACCTAAAGAACACAAGCAGGAGAGAACATGAGAGGCACTCCATGAGTGATTTTGATGCAACGGTAGCAACTGCTGGCTACCGGGGCACCAAAAACACTCAAATAGTGCATCTCAGAAAAGGAAAGGGGAGCTCCGGTTAAGCCAGAGCACAAAATCTAAAGGGACTATTCCCAGATAAGCCGGGATCTAAACAAAACAAAAACAGGAAAGCGAAAAAGAGCAAACAAACGAAAAGACGGGGCTGTCCCAGATAAGCCGGGATCTAAACAGCACAAGAAAGAAAGCAATGGTAGCACCAAAAAAGAAAGGGCTAGGTCCCAGATAAGCCGGGACCTTAAGAACACAAGCAGGAGAGAACATGAGAGGCACTCCATGAGTGATTGCGATGCAACGGTAGCAACTGCTGGCTACCGGGGCACCAAAAACACTCAAATAGTGCATCTCAGAAAAGGAAAGGGGAGCTCCGGTTAAGCCAGAGCACTAAATCTAAAGGGGCTAGTCCCAGATAAGCCGGGATCCAAACAAAACAAAAACAGGAAAGCGAAAAAGCAAACAAACGAAAAGGAGGGGCCTTTTCGTTTGTTTGCGTGAAACTGCATACCGACACTCTTTTGAGCGCAAAATTTGACAACGACATGAGTACTTTTTTCGTCGACAACCCAGATCAATAATTCTTATTGTTTCAGTGCCTACTAGGATGCATACACTCCCACTTTAGCCCTCATTTCATTTGAACAAGTCCTTGACTGGATTGAAAAACACTTTTCGTGAAACTGCATACCGACACTCTTTTGAGCGCAAAATTTGACAACGACATGAGTACTTTTTTCGTAGACCAACCAAATCAAAAATTCCAGCTGATTCAGAACTTACTAGGATGCTTACACCCCTACTCCAGCCCTCATTCAATTTGAACAAGTCCTTGACTAGATTGAAAAACACTTTTCGTGAAACTACATTCCGAGACATTTATAGGCGCGAAATTTGACAACGACATGAGCTCTTTTTTCTTGGACAACCCAGATCAAATATTTTTTCTGATTCAGAACCTACTAGGATGCTTACACCCCTACTCAAGCCCTCATTCAAATTGCACAAGCCCTTGACTAGATTGAAAAACACTTTTCGTGAAACTGCACACCGACACTCTTTTGAGTGCAAAATTTGACAACGACATGAGTACTTTTTCCGTAGACCATCCAGATCAAAAATTCCTTCTGATTCAGAACCTACTAGGATGCTTACACTCCTACTCCAGCCCTCATTCAATTTGCACAAGTCCTTGACTAGATTGAAAAACACTTTTCGTGAAACTGCACACCGACACTCTTTTGAGCGCAAAATTTGACAACGACATGAGTACTTTTTTCGTAGACAACCCAGATCAAAAACTCTTTCTGCTTCAGCACCTACTAGGATGCATACACTCCTACTTTAGCCCTCATTTCATTTGAACAAATCCTTGACTAGATTGAAAAACATTTTTCTTGAAACTGCGTACCGACACTCTTTTGAGCGCAAAATTTGACAACGACATGAGTACTTTTTTCGTAGACCACCCAGATCAAAAATTCCTTCTGATTCAGAACATACAAGGATGCCTACACTCCTACTCCAGCCCTCATTCAATTTGCACAAGCCCTTGACTAGATTGAAAAACACTTTTCGTGAAACTGCACACCGACACTCTTTTGAGTGCAAAATTTGACAACGACATGAGTACTTTTTTCTTAGACAACCCAGATCAAATATTCTTTCTGATTCAGAACCTACTAGGATGCTTACACTCCTACTCCAGCCCTCATTCCATTTGAACAAGTCCTTGACTAGATTGAAAAACACTTTTCGTGAAACTGCACACCGACACTCTTTTGAGCGCAAAATTTGACAACGACAGGATTACATTTTTCGTAGACAACCCAGATCAATATATCTTGCTGTTTCGGCACCTACTAGGATGCATACACTCCTGCTTTAACACTCATTTCGTTTGAACAAGTCCTTGACTAGATTGAAAAACACTTTTCGTGAAACTGCACACCGACACTCTTTTGAGCGCAAAATTTGACAACGACAGGAGTACTTTTTTCGTAGACAACCCAGATCAAAATATCTTGCTGTTTCGGCACCTACTAGGATGCATACACTCCTGCTTTAACACTCATTTCGTTTGAACAAGTCCTTGACTAGATTGAAAAACACTTTTCGTGAAACTGCACACCGACACTCTTTTGAGCGCAAAATTTGACAACGACATGAGTTCTTTTTTCTTGGACAACCCAGATCAAATATTCTTGCTGATTCAGAACCTACTAGGATGCTTACACCCCTACTCCAGCCCTCATTCAAAATGCACAAGCCCTTGACTAGATTGAAAAACACTTTTCGTGAAACTGCACACCGACACTCTTTTGAGTGCAAAATTTGACAACGACATGAGTACTTTTTCCGTAGACCATCCAGATCAAAAATTCCTTCTGATTCAGAACCTACTAGGATGCTTACACTCCTACTCCAGCCCTCATTCAATTTGCACAAGTCCTTGACTAGATTGAAAAACACTTTTCGTGAAACTGCACACCGACACTCTTTTGAGCGCAAAATTTGACAACGACATGAGTACGTTTTTCGTAGACAACCCAGATCAAAAACTCTTTCTGCTTCGGCACCTACTAGGATGCATACACTCCTACTTTAGCCCTCATTTCATTTGAACAAATCCTTGACTAGATTGAAAAACCTTTTTCGTGAAACTGCATACCGACACTCTTTTGAGCGCAAAATTTGACAACGACATGAGTACTTTTTTCGTAGACCACCCAGATCAAAAATTCCTTCTGATTCAGAACATACAAGGATGCCTACACTCCTACTCCAGCCCTCATTCAATTTGCACAAGCCCTTGACTAGATTGAAAAACACTTTTCGTGAAACTGCACACCGACAATCTTTTGAGTGCAAAATTTGACAACGACATGAGTACTTTTTTCTTAGACAACCCAGATCAAATATTCTTTCTGATTCAGAACCTGCTAGGATGCTTACACTCCTACTCCAGCCCTCATTCCATTTGAACAAGTCCTTGACTAGATTGAAAAACACTTTTCGTGAAACTGCACACCGACACTCTTTTGAGCGCAAAATTTGACAACGACAGGAGTACTTTTTTCGTAGACAACCCAGATCAATATATCTTGCTGTTTCGGCACCTACTAGGATGCATACACTCCTGCTTTAGCCCTCATTTCGTTTGAACAAGTCCTTGACTAGATTGAAAAACACTTTTCGTGAAACTGCACACCGACACTCTTTTGAGCGCAAAATTTGACAACGACATGAGTACTTTTTTCGTAGACAACCCAGATCAATAATTCTTTCTGTTTCAGCACCTACTAGGATGCATACACTCCTACTTTAGCCCTCATTTCATTTGAACAAATCCTTGACTGGATTGAAAAACACTTTTCGTGAAACTGCATACCGAGACTTTTATAGGCGCGAAATTTGACAACATGAGTACTTTTTTCTTAGACAACCCAGATCAAAAATTCCTCCTCCTTCAGAACCTACTAGGATGCATACACTCCTACTTTAGCCCTCATTTCATTTGAATAAGTCCTTGACTAGATTGAAAAACAGTTTTCGTGAAACTGCATACCGAGACTTTTATTGGCGCGAAATTTGACAACGACATAAGTACTTTTTTCGTAGACAACCCAGATCAATAATTCTTTCTGTTTCAGCACCTACTAGGATGCATACACTCCTACTTTAGCTCTCATTTCATTTGAACAAGTCCTTGACTAGATTGAAAAACACTTTTCGTGAAACTGTATACCAAAACTCTTTTGAGCGCAAAATTTGACAACGAGATGAGTACTTTTTTCGTAGACCACCGAGATCAAAAAATCTTGCTGATTCAGAACTTAATAGGATGCTTACACTCCTACTCCAGTCCTCATTCAATTTGAACAAGTCCTTGACTAGATTGAAAAACACTTTTCGTGAAACTGCATTCCGAGACATTTATAGGCGCGAAATTTGACAACGACATGAGTATTTTTTCTTAGACAACCCAGATCAAATATTCTTTCTGATTCAGAACCTACTAGGATGCTTACACTCCTACTCCAGCCCTCATTCCATTTGAACAAGTCCTTGACTAGATTGAAAAACACTTTTCGTGAAACTGCACACCGACACTCTTTTGAGCGCAAAATTTGACAACGACAGGATTACATTTTTCGTAGACAACCCAGATCAATATATCTTGCTGTTTCGGCACCTACTAGGATGCATACACTCCTGCTTTAACACTCATTTCATTTGAACAAGTCCTTGACTAGATTGAAAAACACTTTTCGTGAAACTGCACACCGACACTCTTTTGAGCGCAAAATTTGACAACGACATGAGTACTTTTTTCGTAGACAACCCAGATCAATAATTCTTTCTGTTTCAGCACCTACTAGGATGCATACACTCCTACTTTAGCCCTCATTTCATTTGAACAAGTCCTTGACTGGATTGAAAAACACTTTTCGTGAAACTGCATACCGAGACTTTTATAGGCGCGAAATTTGACAGCGACATGAGTACTTTTTTCTTAGACAACCCAGATCAAAGATTCCTCCTTCTTCAGAACCTACTAGGATGCTTACACTCCTACTCTAGCCCTCATATAATTTGAATAAGTCCTTGACTAGATTGAAAAACACTTTTCGTGAGACTGCATACCGAGACTTTTATTGGCGCGAATTTTGACAACGACATGAGTACTTTTTTCGTAGACAACCCAGATCAATAATTCTTTCTGTTTCAGCACCTACTAGGATGCATACACTCCTACTTTAATTCTCATTTCATTTGAACAAGTCCTTGACTAGATTGAAAAACACTTTTCGTGAAACTGTATACCAAAACTCTTTTGAGCGCAAAATTTGACAACGAGATGAGTACTTTTTTCGTAGACCACCCAGATCAAAATTTCCTGCTGATTCAGAACTTACTAGGATGCTTACACTCCTACTCCAGCCCTCACTCAATTTGAACAAGTCCTTGACTAGATTGAAAAACACTTTTCGTGAAACTGCATTCCGAGACATTTATAGGCGCGAAATTTGACAACGACATCAGTATTTTTTCTTAGACAACCCAGATCAAATATTCTTTCTGATTCAGAACGTACTAGGATGCTTACACTCCTCCTCCAGCCCTCATTCCATTTGAACAAGTCCTTGACTAGATTGAAAAACACTTTTCGTGAAACTGCACACCGACACTATTTTGAGCGCAAAATTTGACAACGACAGGAGTACTTTTTTCGTAGACAACCCAGATCAAAAAATCTTTCTGTTTCGGCACCTACTAGGATGCATACACTCCTGCTTTAACACTCATTTCATTTGAACAAGTCCTTGACTAGATTGAAAAACACTTTTCGTGAAACTGCACACCGACACTCTTTTGAGCGCAAAATTTGACAACGACATGAGTTCTTTTTTCGTAGACAACCCAGATCAATAATTCTTTCTGTTTCAGCACCTACTAGGATGCATACACTCCTACTTTAGCTCTCATTTCATTTGAACAAGTCCTTGACTAGATTGAAAAACACTTTTCGTGAAACTGTATACCAAAACTCTTTTGAGCGCAAAATTTGACAACGAGATGAGTACTTTTTTCGTAGACCACCCAGATCAAAAATTTCTGCTGATTCAGAACTTACTAGGATGCTTACACTCCTACTCCAGTCCTCATTCAATTTGGACAAGTCCTTGACTAGATTGAAAAACACTTTTCGTGAAACTGCATTCCGAGACATTTATAGGCGCGAAATTTGACAACGACATGAGTATTTTTTCTTAGACAACCCAGATCAAATATTCATTCTGATTCAGAACCTACTAGGATGCTTACACCCCTACTCCAGCCCTCATTCCATTTGAACAAGTCCTTGACTAGATTGAAAAACACTTTTCGTGAAACTGCACACCGACACTATTTTGAGCGCAAAATTTGACAACGACAGGAGTACTTTTTTCGTAGACAACCCAGATCAATAAATTTTTCTGTTTCGGCACCTACTAGGATGCATACACTCCTGCTTTAACACTCATTTCATTTGAACAAGTCCTTGACTAGATTGAAAAACACTTTTCGTGAAACTGCACACCGACACTCTTTTGAGCGCAAAATTTGACAACGACATGAGTTCTTTTTTCGTAGACAACCCAGATCAATAATTCTTTCTGTTTCAGCACCTACTAGGATGCATACACTCCTACTTTAGCTCTCATTTCATTTGAACAAGTCCTTGACTAGATTGAAAAACACTTTTCGTGAAACTGTATACCAAAACTCTTTTGAGCGCAAAATTTGACAACGAGATGAGTACTTTTTTCGTAGACCACCCAGATCAAAAATTTCTGCTGATTCAGAACTTACTAGGATGCTTACACTCCTACTCCAGTCCTCATTCAATTTGGACAAGTCCTTGACTAGATTGAAAAACACTTTTCGTGAAACTGCATTCCGAGACATTTATAGGCGCGAAATTTGACAACGACATGAGTATTTTTTCTTAGACAACCCAGATCAAATATTCATTCTGATTCAGAACCTACTAGGATGCTTACACCCCTACTCCAGCCCTCATTCCATTTGAACAAGTCCTTGACTAGATTGAAAAACACTTTTCGTGAAACTGCACACCGACACTATTTTGAGCGCAAAATTTGACAACGACAGGAGTACTTTTTTCGTAGACAACCCAGATCAATAAATTTTTCTGTTTCGGCACCTACTAGGATGCATACACTCCTGCTTTAACACTCATTTCATTTGAACAAGTCCTTGACTAGATTGAAAAACACTTTTCGTGAAACTGCACACCGACACTCTTTTGAGCGCAAAATTTGACAACGACATGAGTTCTTTTTTCGTAGACAACCCAGATCAATAATTCTTTCTGTTTCAGCACCTACTAGGATGCATACACTCCTACTTTAGCTCTCATTTCATTTGAACAAGTCCTTGACTAGATTGAAAAACACTTTTCGTGAAACTGTATACCAAAACTCTTTTGAGCGCAAAATTTGACAACGAGATGAGTACTTTTTTCGTAGACCACCCAGATCAAAAATTTCTGCTGATTCAGAACTTACTAGGATGCTTACACTCCTACTCCAGTCCTCATTCAATTTGGACAAGTCCTTGACTAGATTGAAAAACACTTTTCGTGAAACTGCATTCCGAGACATTTATAGGCGCGAAATTTGACAACGACATGAGTATTTTTTCTTAGACAACCCAGATCAAATATTCATTCTGATTCAGAACCTACTAGGATGCTTACACCCCTACTCCAGCCCTCATTCCATTTGAACAAGTCCTTGACTAGATTGAAAAACACTTTTCGTGAAACTGCACACCGACACTATTTTGAGCGCAAAATTTGACAACGACAGGAGTACTTTTTTCGTAGACGACCCAGATCAATAAATTTTTCTGTTTCGGCACCTACTAGGATGCATACACTCCTGCTTTAACACTCATTTCATTTGAACAAGTCCTTGACTAGATTGAAAAACACTTTTCGTGAAACTGCACACCGACACTCTTTTGAGCGCAAAATTTGACAACGACATGAGTACTTTTTTCGTAGACAACCCAGATCAATAATTCTTTCTGTTTCAGCACCTACTAGGATGCATACACTCCTACTTTAGCCCTCATTTCATTTGAACAAGTCCTTGACTGGATTGAAAAAACACTTTTCGTGAAACTGCATACCGAGACTTTTATAGGCGCGAAATTTGACAACGACATGAGTACTTTTTTCTTAGACAACCCAGATCAAAAATTCCTCCTTCTTCAGAACCTACTAGGATGCTTACACTCCTACTCTAGCCCTCATTTCATTTGAATAAGTCCTTGACTAGATTGAAAAACACTTTTCGTGAAACTGCATACCGAGACTTTTATAGGCGCGAAATTTGACAACGACATGAGTACTTTTTTCTTAGACAACCCAGATCAAAAATTCCTCCTTCTTCAGAACCTACTAGGATGCTTACACTCCTACTCTAGCCCTCATTTCATTTGAGTAAGTCCTTGACTGGATTGAAAAACACTTTTCGTGAAACTGCATACCGAGACTTTTATAGGCGCGAAATTTGACAACGACATGAGTACTTTTTTCTTAGACAACCCAGATCAAAAATTCCTCCTTCCTCAGAACCTACTAGGATGCTTACACTCCTACTCTAGCCCTCATTTCATTTGAATAAGTCCTTGACTAGATTGAAAAACACTTTTCGTGAAACTGCATACCGAGACTTTTATAGGCGCGAAATTTGACAACGACATGAGTACTTTTTTCTTAGACAACCCAGATCAAAAATTCCTCCTTCTTCAGAACCTACTAGGATGCTTACATTCCTACTCTAGCCCTCATTTCATTTGAATAAGTCCTTGACTGGATTGAAAAACACTTTTCATGAAACTGCATACCGAGACTTTTATAGGCGCGAAATTTGACAACGACATGAGTGCTTTGTTCTTAGACAACCCAGATCAAAAATTCCTCCTTCTTCAGTACCTACTAGGATGCATACACTCCTACTTTAGCCCTCTTTTCATATGAAGAAATCCTTGACCAGATTGAAAAACACTTTTCGTGAAACTGCATACCGACACTCTTTTGAACAAAAAATTTGACAACGACATGAGTACTTTTTTCGTAGACCACCCAGATCAATAAATCTTTCTGTTTCGGCACCTACTAGGATGCATACACTCCTGCTTTAACACTCATTTCATTTGAACAAGTCCTTGACTAGATTGAAAAACACTTTTCGTGAAATTCAACACCGACACTCTTTTGAGCGCAAAATTTGACAACGACATGAGTACTTTTTTCGTAGACAACCCAGGTCAATAATTCTTTCTGTTTCAGTACTTACTAGGATGCATACACTCCTACCTTAGCCCTCATTTCATTTGAATAAGTCCTTGACTGGATTGAAAAAAACTTTTCGTGAAACTGCATACCGAGACTTTTATAGGCGCGAAATTTGACAACGACATGAGTACTTTTTTCGTAGACAACCCAGATCAAAAATTCCTCCTGCTTCAGAATCTACTAGGATGCATACACTCCTACTCTAGCCCTCATTTCATTTGAATAAGTCCTTGACTAGATTGAAAAACACTTTTCGTGAAACTGCATACCGAGACTTTTATAGGCGCGAAATTTGACAACGACATGAGTACTTTTTTCGTAGACAACCCAGATCAATAATTCTTTCTGTCTCAGCACCTACTAGGATGCATACACTCCTACTTTAGCCCTCATTTCAATTGAACAAGTCCTTGACTGGACTGAAAAACACTTTTCGTGAAACTGCATACCGAGACTTTTATAGGCGCGAAATTTGACAACGACATGAGTACTTTTTTCGTAGACAACCCAGATCAATAATTCTTTCTGTTTCAGCACCTACTAGGATGCATACACTCCTACTTTAGCCCTCATTTCATTTGAACAAGTCCTTGACTGGATTGAAAAACACTTTTCGTGAAACTGCATACCGAGACTTTTATAGGCGCGAAATTTGACAACGACATGAGTACTTTTTTCTTAGACAACCCAGATCAAAAATTCCTCCTGCTTCAGAACCTAATAGGATGCATACACTCCTACTCTAGCTCTCATCTCATTTGAACAAATCCTTGACCTGATTGAAAAACACTTTTCGTGAAACTGCATACCTAAACTCTTTTGAGCGCAAAATTTGACAACGACATGAGTACTTTTTTGTAGACCACCAAGATCAAAAATTCCTGCTGATTCAGATCCTACTAGAATGTTTACACTCCTACTCTAGCCCTCATCTTATTTGAACAAGTCCTTGACTAGATTGAAAAACCTTTTTCGTGAAACTGCATACCTAAACTCTTTTGAGCGCAAAATTTGACAACGACATGAGTACTTTTTTCGTAGACAACCCAGATCAATAATTCTTTCTGTTTCAGCACCTACTAGGATGCATACACTCCTACTTTAGCCCTCATTTCATTTGAATAAGTCCTTGACTGGATTGAAAAACACTTTTCGTGAAACTGCATACCGAGACTTTTATAGGCGCGAAATTTGACAACGACATGAGTACTTTTTTCGTAGACAACCCAGATCAATAATTCTTTCTGTTTCAGCACCTACTAGGATGCATACACTCCTACTCTAGCCCTCATTTCATTTGAACAAGTCCTTGACTAGATTGAAAAACACTTTTCGTGAAACTCAACACCGACACTCTTTTGAGCGCAAAATTTGACAACGACATGAGTACTTTTTTCGTAGACAACCAAGATCAATAATTCTTTCTGTTTCAGCACCTACTAGGATGCATACACTCCTACTTTAGCCCTCATTTCATTTGAACAAATCCTTGACTAGATTGAAAAACACTTTTCGTGAAACTGCACACCGACACTATTTTGAGCGCAAAATTTGACAACGACAGGAGTACTTTTTTCGTAGACAACCCAGATCAATAATTCTTTCTGTTTCAGCACCTTCTAGGATTCATACACTCCTACCTTAGCCCTCATTTCATTTGAATAAGTCCTTGACTGGATTGAAAAACACTTTTCGTGAAACTGCATACCGAGACTTTTATAGGCGCGAAATTTGACAACGACATGAGTACTTTTTTCGTAGACAACCCTGATCAAAAATTCCTCCTGCTTCAGAACCTACTAGGATGCATACACTCCTACTCTAGCCCTCATTTCATTTGAATAAGTCCTTGACCAGATTGAAAAACACTTTTCGTGAAACTGCATACCGAGACTTTTATAGGCGCGAAATTTGACAACGACATGAGTACTTTTTTCGTAGACAATCCAGATCAATAATTCTTTCTGTTTCAGCACCTACTAGGATGCATACACTCCTACTTTAGCCCTCATTTCATTTGAATAAGTCCTTGACTGGATTGAAAAACACTTTTCGTGAAACTGCATACCGAGACTTTTATAGGCGCGAAATTTGACAACGACATGAGTACTTTTTTCGTAGACAACCCAGATCAATAATTCTTTCTGTTTCAGCACCTACTAGGATGCATACACTCCTACTCTAGCCCTCATTTCATTTGAACAAGTCCTTGACTAGATTGAAAAACACTTTTCGTGAAACTCAACACCGACACTCTTTTGAGCGCAAAATTTGACAACGACATGAGTACTTTTTTCGTAGACAACCAAGATCAATAATTCTTTCTGTTTCAGCACCTACTAGGATGCATACACTCCTACTTTAGCCCTCATTTCATTTGAACAAATCCTTGACTAGATTGAAAAACACTTTTCGTGAAACTGCACACCGACACTATTTTGAGCGCAAAATTTGACAACGACAGGAGTACTTTTTTCGTAGACAACCCAGATCAATAATTCTTTCTGTTTCAGCACCTTCTAGGATTCATACACTCCTACCTTAGCCCTCATTTCATTTGAATAAGTCCTTGACTGGATTGAAAAACACTTTTCGTGAAACTGCATACCGAGACTTTTATAGGCGCGAAATTTGACAACGACATGAGTACTTTTTTCGTAGACAACCCTGATCAAAAATTCCTCCTGCTTCAGAACCTACTAGGATGCATACACTCCTACTCTAGCCCTCATTTCATTTGAATAAGTCCTTGACCAGATTGAAAAACACTTTTCGTGAAACTGCATACCGAGACTTTTATAGGCGCGAAATTTGACAACGACATGAGTACTTTTTTCGTAGACAATCCAGATCAATAATTCTTTCTGTTTCAGCACCTACTAGGATGCATACACTCCTACTTTAGCCCTCATTTCATTTGAATAAGTCCTTGACTGGATTGAAAAACACTTTTCGTGAAACTGCATACCGAGACTTTTATAGGCGCGAAATTTGACAACGACATGAGTACTTTTTTCGTAGACAACCCAGATCAAAAATTCCTCCTGCTTCAGAACCTACTAGGATGCATACACTCCTACTTTAGCCCTCATCTCATTTGAATAAGTCCTTGACTAGATTGAAAAACACTTTTCGTGAAACTGCATACCGAGACTTTTATAGGCGCGAAATTTGACAACGACATGAGTACTTTTTTCGTAGACAATCCAGATCAATAATTCTTTCTGTTTCAGCACCTACTAGGATGCATACACTCCTACTTTAGCCCTCATTTCATTTGAATAAGTCCTTGACTGGATTGAAAAACACTTTTCGTGAAACTGCATACCGAGACTTTTATAGGCGCGAAATTTGACAACGACATGAGTACTTTTTTCGTAGACAACCCAGATCAAAAATTCCTCCTGCTTCAGAACCTACTAGGATGCATACACTCCTACTCTAGCCCTCATTTCATTTGAACAAGTCCTTGACTAGATTGAAAAACACTTTTCGTGAAACTCAACACCGACACTCTTTTGAGCGCAAAATTTGACAACGACATGAGTACTTTTTTCGTAGACAACTCAGATCAATAATTCTTTCTGTTTCAGCACCTACTAGGATTCATACACTCCTACCTTAGCCCTCATTTCATTTGAATAAGTCCTTGACTGGATTGAAAAACACTTTTCGTGAAACTGCATACCGAGACTTTTATAGGCGCGAAATTTGACAACGACATGAGTACTTTTTTCGTAGACAACCCAGATCAAAAATTCCTCCTGCTTCAGAACCTACTAGGATGCATACACTCCTACTCTAGCCCTCATTTCATTTGAACAAGTCCTTGACTAGATTGAAAAACACTTTTCGTGAAACTGCATACCGAGACTTTTATAGGCGCGAAATTTGACAACGACATGAGTACTTTTTTCGTAGACAACCCAGATCAAAAATTCCTCCTGCTTCAGAACCTACTAGGATGCATACACTCCTACTCTAGCCCTCATTTCATTTGAATAAGTCCTTGACTAGATTGAAAAACACTTTTCGTGAAACTGCATACCGAGACTTTTATAGGCGCGAAATTTGACAACGACATTAGTACTTTTTTCGTAGACAACCCAGATCAATAATTCTTTCTGTTTCAGCACCTACTAGGATGCATACACTCCTACTTTAGCCCTCATTTCATTTGAACAAGTCCTTGACTGGATTGAAAAACACTTTTCGTGAAACTGCATACCGAGACTTTTATAGGCGCGAAATTTGACAACGACATGAGTACTTTTTTCTTAGACAACCCAGATCAAAAACTCCTCCTGCTTCAGAATCTACTCGGATGCATACACTCCTACTCTAGCCCTCATCTCATTTGAATAAGTCCTTGACTAGATTGAAAAACACTTTTCGTGAAACTGCATACCGAGACTTTTATAGGCGCGAAATTTGACAACGACATGAGTACTTTTTTCGTAGACAACCCAGATCAATAATTCTTTCTGTTTCAGCACCTACTAGGATGCATACACTCCTACTTTAGCCCTCATTTCATTTGAACAAGTCCTTGACTGGATTGAAAAACACTTTTCGTGAAACTGCATACCGAGACTTTTATAGGCGCGAAATTTGACAACGACATGAGTACTTTTTTCTTAGACAACCCAGATCAAAAATTCCTCCTGCTTCAGAACCTACTAGGATGCATACACTCCTACTCTAGCCCTCACTTCATTTGAATAAGTCCTTGACTAGATTGAAAAACACTTTTCGTGAAACTGCATACCGAGACTTTTATAGGCGCGAAATTTGACAACGACATGAGAACTTTTTTCGTAGACAACCCAGATCAATAATTCTTTCTGTTTCAGCACCTACTAGGATGCATACACTCCTACTTTAGCCCTCATTTCATTTGAACAAGTCCTTGACTGGATTGAAAAACACTTTTCGTGAAACTGCATACCGAGACTTTTATAGGCGCGAAATTTGACAACGACATGAGTAATTTTTTCTTAGACAACCCAGATCAAAAATTCCTCCTGCTTCAGAACCTAATAGGATGCATACACTCCTACTCTAGCCCTCATTTCATTTGAACAAGTCCTTGACTAGATTGAAAAACACTTTTCGTGAAACTGCATACCTAAACTCTTTTGAGCGCAAAATTTGACAACGACATGAGTACTTTTTTGTACACCACCCAGATCAAATATTACTGCTGATTCAGATCCTACTAGAATGTTTACACTCCTACTCTAGCCCTCATCTCATTTGAACAAGTCCTTGACTAGATTGAAAAACCTTTTTCGTGAAACTGCGTACCTAAACTCTTTTGAGCGCAAAATTTGACAACGACATGAGTACTTTTTTCGTAGACAACCCAGATCAACAATTCTTTCTGTTTCAGCACCTACTAGGATGCATACACTCCTACTTTAGCCCTCATTTCATTTGAATAAGTCCTTGACTGTATTGAAAAACACTTTTCGTGAAACTGCATACCGAGACTTTTATAGGCGCGAAATTTGACAACGACATGAGTACTTTTTTCGTAGACAACCCAGATCAAAAATTCCTCCTGCTTCAGAACCTACTAGGATGCATACACTCCTACTCTAGCCCTCATTTCATTTGAACAAGTCCTTGACTAGATTGAAAAACACTTTTCGTGAAACTCAACACCGACACTCTTTTGAGCGCAAAATTTGACAACGACATGAGTACTTTTTTCGTAGACAACCCAGATCAATAATTCTTTCTGTTTCTGCACCTACTAGGATTCATACACTCCTACCTTAGCCCTCATTTCATTTGAATAAGTCCTTGACTAGATTGAAAAACACTTTTCGTGAAACTGCATACCGAGACTTTTATAGGCGCGAAATTTGACAACGACATGAGTACTTTTTTCGTAGACAACCCAGATCAATAATTCTTTCTGTTTCAGCACCTACTAGGATGCATACACTCCTACTTTAGCCCTCATTTCATTTGAACAAGTCCTTGACTGGATTGAAAAACACTTTTCGTGAAACTGCATACCGAGACTTTTATAGGCGCGAAATTTGACAACGACATGAGTACTTTTTTCTTAGACAACCCAGATCAAAAATTCCTCCTGCTTCAGAACCTACTAGGATGCATACACTCCTACTCTAGCCCTCATTTCTGTTGAATAAGTCCTTGACTAGATTGAAAAACACTTTTCGTGAAACTGCATACCGAGACTTTTATAGGCGCGAAATTTGACAACGACATGAGTACTTTTTTCTTAGACAACCCAGATCAAAAATTCCTCCTGCTTCAGAACCTAATAGGATGCATACACTCCTACTCTAGCCCTCATTTCATTTGAACAAGTCCTTGACTAGATTGAAAAACACTTTTCGTGAAACTGCATACCGACACTCTTTTGAGCGCAAAATTTGACAACGACATGAGTACTTTTTTAATAGACCATGCACATCAATAATTCTTTCTTTTTCGGCACCTACTAGGATGCATACACTCCTACTTTAGCCCTCATTTAATTTGAACAAGTCCTTGACTAGATTGAAAAGAAATTTAAAAACGAATTTGTGCAAAGCTTTCTTGAATAATACCAGCAAAGTTTTCATTCACATTAAATAATGATATTAGGCTGACATCAGCTGCGTAAAAACAAAATGAGAAGACTTTCGAAGCAAAATAAGGCGACAAAATTATTCGAGTACAGAACAAATTTTACAAGTAAAAAAGAGATCATTCAGTAAAAAAAATTGTAACAAGTGCACATTTAAGTACTTTTAACTGCCCAAGTTTGAAAAGTTTCCATTGAGTTATCAGTCGTGCTCAAATGCATCGATGAGTGGCACTAGGTAAGATATGCTGGCAATCTTAAAATGTAGCATCTTGTTGATGACGAGTTTCACATTCAGAGCTTTCCATTCCGAATATAACTCAACGATGTGGTACGAAAACACATTATTAGAGGTTCCCAATGGTGAGGCATAAGACCTCAATATTTTGAACATTTGTGCTGATACATAATGATTGTCTTCCTCTGTGAAGAAAGCGCAAACTTTTCCGCATATAAGTGCTCCATTGTGTTCAGCTGAAAAAAAAACAGTCTTTTTCGTTTGGTGGACCCTCCAAAGAAAAGTTCTCGAACTTCCGACAACGGTAAAAGGACCTTCCCTGCTTAATAAGATCAGGCGGAACTTGACTAGGCAATAAAATGTCTTTTTTGAACGGTTTTTTACCTCGCAGTTTTAGGCAAAACGCTGCTAAGGGCTCATTCTCTTTAATAGAAGCCCTCCAGGCCTCCTTGTTACGGTGATATCTTTCAACTAATAGTGGTAAATGGTTGACCGTACCAGTAAACTTCGAGTTGAGCAAATAATTTGCTGATTCGAACATCATTCCCGAACTTGTCCACAGAGGACCAATATTTCGAACTTGCCACGTCAAGTGTGTGAGCGAGTGCACATTAGCAGAGAAGGCAACTTCAGAATAATCCTCTTTCGTATCTTGAAGAAACTTTTCGATAACTTTCTCTGCGTAACAGCAATGTT
Source organism: Convolutriloba macropyga (assembly GCF_964194025.1). Taxonomy (NCBI): domain Eukaryota; kingdom Metazoa; phylum Xenacoelomorpha; order Acoela; family Convolutidae; genus Convolutriloba; species Convolutriloba macropyga. The sequence continues at coordinate 43,363,643 of NC_134482.1, read as the reverse complement.
TCGATGACGTCATTAAAAGGCGCACAGCAAAGCTAAGCAAGCAAAATCTTGAGGCTAATCGCTCATTTATTGTCTCATTAAATAATGCTGGACCAATGTACAGTAGGCAAAATTTCAGCTCGTTAGCTTTAAAGAATTCCAACTCATTTAGCGGACGTACTGACCGCTTGAAGTCAGACGGAAGATTGATTTTCGACACAGTTAACTTTAAGCATTCCAGATCAATGCGAGAGGTTTTCTTAAGAATTACCTGCAATAGATCTTTAGTTACCCCAATGTAGACCTGATGCATGCAGTCAGGCGGCGCACTGAGCGGTAAATTCCGGATAATTTTGAATAGAAAACTAGGTCCTTTAACACCCATGAACGAACTTAAATTTTCCTCCCTAAGACGCTGGAGGTGACTTGAATGAATTTCAGATGTTCGGAGAGGGAATTTTTTCAAGGGGAAGTACCGAACACGTTCTTCAGTTTCTGTTTCAATTAAACACATTGTACAACCGAACTTGGCGAGATGGTGATGCATATTAAGCATCGAAGCAGTGGCGGGAATATCGGCAACCACTAACACTACTTGGGCAATGATTTTGAAATTAACGTTTTTGTACTCTACAGTAAACTGCTGTTTAAGTTTTTGCTCAAAATCCGTGAATAGTTCATCCCAATTCGGTTTGCCGACACCACACCAAAGAGTTGCTAGAACGATATTGTTATATGTACAGCGCAGTTTTGGAGGCAGATCAGCCAGCGCTAGCCACACAGGCCACAGATGCTTAGGACTAGATTTTATTATGCGTACACCATCTGAGTTCATAATTAATGAGATCGTGAGTTCTTTCTTCTCAAAGTTGACACAGGGCTGCAAATTCAAGTCATAACTTGAGTCACGCGTTAGCGAATAATCACCTATAACATCGAGGTTAGCTTTCAAAATTTGAAGGATTTCGTTCATGAAATCTAGCATCCAGTACTCACCGGTACCACAACTTTTTATAAAGGAGTTGTGTTGAGTTTGGGGGACATGATGACGGTTTTTCATCTGCGAATAGCTTGGAATGTCAGCATTAGGGAAAGAGGCCTTCATCAATCCCCTCCAATCTTTAAGTTCTTTGTCTGAGGTGCCATGCCTGGCAACGATTGAGGTCAACGCAATCTCAAAGTTTCTGTTTGTGTTTGTATCTTCGTTATCATTGCTCTCAGCAACTGACGACAAATCACTATGTAACGTAGTATCGTCATTTAATCCATCCTGTTCCACATCAAAGACAAGTGCCCCCGTCGTTTCTATTTGCTCAGTATCTTCATCATTATTTCTGCCGTCAAACTCCTCCATGTCGCCATCCAACGACATTTCGACTGAGTTCTGACGGATGGAGGTATGGTTTTCTTCAACACTCGAATCACTCGACAAAAAAAACGCATTTTGTAATTGAGAACTTTTTTCTGGAGGGGCTTGCGCCGTTTTCGATTGCTTAGACGAATAAAACGTTTTTCAATATTTGCAGATATAAGCGTTTTTTGTTTCTCGCTGAAAACCATTGGACGCTCAGAATGCATGGAGGAATGAGGACATTTACATTCCCAGTTTCCCTCGCCGAAAAAACTGCTGCCATAGAAAACAGTTATTTCTTCTCCTTTGCTAAGTGTTTTCAACAATTTGAGCTTTACACATTTTAAAGTTCCAAACGAAGAAGCAACATATTCCGCATTTGGACAACAAGAATGATTCGCAAATCTTACCGGGCCAACCATAATACGGATTTGGCGGCAGGCTTCAGTACAAGAAAAAATCGAAATCGGCTTAACGAGTGGCATATCACTGTCGCTTACTGGTTGAAGTAAAGCACAGAGATTGTGCAGCAAAACATCACGTCTCTTAGAAACCACAATAGGCACATCACAATTGTAGAACAAACCATAGCCACCAAATGCATCATGCTCAAAAATATAACCTGCACCAAGAGCTTCATTATAGCACTTTTTAAGTGTTTCGGCGCACTTCTTATAGCGATTATCTGTTACAATCCAATTACTAATGTAATCATAGTCAATATCTTCAACCATTGACATTATTTGACGTCCCTTCTTTTTCAATAAATTGTTCGAAATTAAGTTGTCACATTGTGCCAAAATAATTGCTTTGCTCACTTGCTTGTCGGCTTGCATTTCAAGAACCATAAATGGGACGACTAACGATTGAATTTAATTACAGTTTGCGCTGTTTTGAAAAAATTCCCTAAGCCACTATCGGCGTTACGTTAGATAAAAGAAAAACAGCAAACTAATTAAAATAGACGGGACTCAACAAAAATAACAAGTATCGTTTAACGTTCTGCAGCTCTGTCTTGACATATCGTTTTGCTCGACCCCATCGTTTCACCAGCTGGAGAGCAAATTTTCATTCATAATCCCTGTCATAATTTTTATCTAAAACCGACGGCAAAGGCGAGTTTTCTCAGATGAATACCTTGCCATTACATTAATGTGTTGATCTCTACATCGAAATATTTTTACTCAACCTAATTTGTCCAGTGAGCACCACTATCAGTGCTACAAAACACTATACAGAAAGACAATCAAGAACCTTCATTTATTACTAGAGGAGCAATCAGAAGTCACTTATGTTGGTTGACCCTCACCTATTTTGATTAGGTATAAAATGTAACTGAAAACAATTATTTCATATAGGAAATCAACAAAAAAGCAATCAAAATCACAATAAACAGCAGGTACAAAAAACGCTGAACAACTTATTGCATGCCACATGCGGCTTATTACAAATATTGCAGCAATTTAAAGATGAAGCAACTAAGATTATTATCTGACACAGCACAGTAGTCAAGTTTTGATGCAAAGAAACATTTTATAATGGCAGGAAAGCAAGAAGTACGTCGTTTGGTTTGACGAAGCGGAAAATTAGAAGGAAACGCCAATTCATTAACAAGCAACATTTACAATTAAATAGCTGAAAGGAAAGAGCAAAATAAAGGAAAGCGTTTTTTAAGCCTCTTTCGGCTTCTCGAAAGTTAAAGGAAAAAACTACAGCAAGGCAGTTCAATCTTCGTCACTTTCATCAACATCCAAGCAGTTGTCTGCTTTCAACTGTTTCTTCTTGTAGTCCAAACCCAATTGATTAGCAGCAATTCGAGCTTCGCGTAGACAGTATTCTGGTTCACGAGGGTATTTCGATCGAACTATTTTGCAAAAAAGTTTTTCCACCTGGAGGTCAACACGAGGCCGTGAGTTAGTTTTACATCTCTCCTTCCCAATCATATAGTTTATAAGTGCACAGTCTTTTTCTTCGCCAAAAATTGCTTTAGCTAAGTCGCGACCAAATTGACTAGGATCCGAAGTCGCAACAATTGACATCAAATTGCGCCCCTTGAACTTGACTTGCTCATTGGATGAGTTATCAGCAGACAACGGTTCTCCAGACAATTCACTCGCAACGACGCTGAGGAACTCAGCATTATCCGCTTTCAACTCTTGCCTAATCTTCTTCAACCTGTGCTGATGTTGACCAATTAGGTTGTCCAGTCTTTTAGAAAGAACTTGTGCCCGACTATTCGTTTCTCTGGGAGTTGAAGATTGCGTAGCCTCTATGTTCATTGACGACGAGCAAGGTGTCGGCTCAAATCTTCCTTGTGTTACGTCATCTCTATCTTGATCATCTTCTAATTGTGAGTTCACATTTATTGTTTCGGAGTTCTCACAGTTTTGGCGTCCCTCATGATCTTCGAATGTAAATGAATCGTTGTCATCCAACTCCGAGCTAGAGTCAAGCACATGTTTATTTGCAATTCGAGACATGGGGTGTATCTAAAACCGGTAAAAACTCATTTTAAAAATATCCCCAGCTGAAACCCATCTAAAAAACCGTAATAAAAAGACCCTAAGAACCAAATTTGATAATTAGTGAGCACCACAACCGGTGCTTCATTGCACTAATAATATTTCTCAGAAACCGAATTTGATAACTAGTGAGCACCACAATCGGTGCTTCATTGCACTAGCAACAATTCTCAAGATAGAGCGCTAATTTCTAAAACCCTATTCAAGTTTTTATAATTGCACAGGAGTCTCCGATGTTGATTATTCGCTTTGCTAATCAAAAACGGGCTCAATTTTAGATTGTTAACTTCTTGAATATACAGAATCATGGAAAACAGGATACAAATTCCTTTCAAAGTATACAAAAATTAACATACAACGCTATAAATAAGAGCACTGCTTACTTACTGGCTTTCAAACTTACATATCAAAACTGAGCAAGCCGCCGAAACAAATAAAAGAATAGAAAGTTCGGTTCTGAGACCACACTCGGCTTCTAAAGCAAAGTCAAGTTTTTCAAACTGAAATATTGTTCGGATCTACGTTCTCGTCATTTTCAGTTGCCTTTACGTATCTCGTTTTCATGTCGGTGCCGTACTGATTTGCACCTCGTACAGCTTCCTTGAGGGCATTTGCAGTGTCGCTGCAATAAAATCGTCCTACGCATTCTCTGAAAAGGGCTTCCTTTTCAGCATTAGCCGAAGTGCGACAGTTATTCTTCCTAATTTTTACTCCCAGCCTTTGATGGATTAGCTCACATTTGTCATCGGCACCAAAAATTGTTGCGGCTAAAAGACGTCCGAATGCAGACGGTCCTCCTATAGGAGTTAGAGACATCAATTCCAGTTCTCCGAACATCAGAGGATCTGCAGATGACGAGACAACGGGAACTGGGGTTTGATCACCCCGTTGTTTCTTGTACAGCTCAGCAAATCTTGTCCTGAATCTGTTGTTCTCAAGGGTTATTTTTCTTGCATGCTCCTCTTGAACGGCAATGATCTTTCGCAACTTCTCGTCCACAACGTCAATTTTATCGGAAATATCGTTTTCGAAGTGACCCGAGCTCTCGGTTGGTGTCCGAATGTCCTTTTGCGTGCAATAGTTCTCAGAACTATATTTCTTCTACCGTAGCATTGAGCGATATTGAGGGCTCATAAGTGTTTGGAACAAATGTGATGCTCTTTTTCAACTTGGGTTTCCCTGGTGAGGTGCTAGGCCTTTTAAGGCTAGATATGGCTGGTGATGGTGACGGCTGAGATCCATAATAGCTAACATCGCTCAATTGTCCGTCAGCATCAACCATTTTCTGATGTATAAATTCCATAGCATCAGACATCGCATTCTTATTAAGGACAACACTTAGAGAGCACTCGATCTCTCTATTTTCGTAAAGAAGCGTGACCTTCGTCTTCGTAGGGCGATTTTTCAAATTGACTTTTTGTCGAGTGGTCATTTCAGTCGGCCACATGACACTGTTGTATGCAATTAGTATAGGATTCTGGTCCCCTTTTTTCACGAACACCCACATCAGACTCCGTGCTCTTTCATTAGATCATTGTCAAAATCGTCAAAATTTTGAGATGAAATTCCTTTATTAACTCGATTTGATCGCATCATTTTTGATCTACAAAATTGATTAAAAATGCTCACACTGATTATTTACTGATTTTTTGCTTAATCGTTGGATAGTTCATTCAACGCCACAAGCCTTGTGGGCACCACTTTCGGTGCTCAATCCACCAGACTTGTGGCTTAGCTGACCTGTTGAGGTTAAAAATCTCCGTACGAACATTTTTGCGTCTTATATCTTTCATGTGTCATTGGTTGATACATCAGGGATAAAAATGAGGCGCGCGCGGTTGGCTCAATTTAAGCCACAAGTCTCGTGAGCACCACTTTCGGTGCTTCAATCCACTAGACCTGTGACTTAATTCAATCGTTCAGTTTTGAACAATTCCGAAAACCGAAACGTAAGCAAATCAAAAAAAAGTTTCGGCTTGTTTAATTGGTTGAAGCTTGAAACCAATTCCTTTAAATATTTGGTACTCAAATATTGTATGTACGTTACTGCTTGATACCAGAGACATGCACATGATGTCAGTAACCAGAAACTGTTAGGGGCTAGGAGATGCTATAATCCTTTCAATTAACGTATAAAAACATGATTGAAATGAAACTTATCCTGTTTTAATCGAAAATGTAGTATCACAGAGTAGGTACAAAGGGTTCACATTGAACAAAGCAGAAAATTAGGCGAAGCAAAAATGACCAGCAAATCATACTTCTTGGGTTTTTTAAACGTAAACATATCTTGGCGCAATTCTTTCCAAAACTCATTTATCATCTAGTTGAGATTCAACGTGGCCATGTTCGCTTGACTCTCCATCATCCTTTACATTATTGATTGCCCTCAAGACATCGTCACCCGTGCTCTTATTGATTACACCCTTTAGGGTGCAATCGATCTGCCTGGATTGGTGGACCAGCTTGACGTCAGTCGGGCAACAATAACGGAGTTCAACTTTGTCATTTATTGACAGCTCCAGAGGCCACATCAAACTGTTGTAAGAAATGAGAAAAGGCTGAAGTTTCCCTTTCTCCACAAACAGCTACAACATATTCCGAGCCTTTGACAGCTCACTCTCAGCGCAATCGGATTTTGGCATTTCCATCTCCTTTATCGGACAAAAAGGTTGTTGCAATATCGATCTAAAATGCGGATTAAAGCACTATTTCAAGAATTCATGAATTCAAGTAAGAAACTTCCCGCGACTCATAACTTTCATATGTTATTGGTTGATACAACAGGGATCTAAATGCGGGTGGGGGCAGTTTGCACAATAAACACAACGCCACAAGCCTCAATCCACCAGACATGTGGCTAAGCTAACTGGTTGAGCTTAAAAATGATTCCTAGAGAAAATTTTTTTTGTCTTATATCTTTCATGTGTTATTAGTTTGTACAGCAGAGATAAAAATGAGGAGCCCGTGGATAGTTCGTTCAACGCCACAAGCCTTGTGGGCACCACTCTCGGTGCTCAATCCACCAGACATGTGGCTTAGCTAACTGGTTGAAGTTAAAATGATTCCTAAAGAAAGTTTTTGCGTCTTACATCTTTCATGTGTTATTAGTTTTGTACAGCAGAGATAAAAAACGAGGAGCCCGTGGAGAGTTCATTCAATGCCACAAGCCTTGTGGGCACCACTCTCGGTGCTCAATCCACCAGACATGTGGCTTAGCTAACTGGTTGAGGTTAAAAAAGATTCCTAGATAATTTTTTTTTTTCTTATATCTTTCATGTGTTATTAGTTTGTACAGCAGAGATAAAAATGAGGAGCCCGTGGTTAGTTCGTTGAACGCCACAAGTCTCGTGGGCACCACTCTCGGTGCTCAATCCACCAGACATGTGGCTAAGCTAACTGGTTGAGCTTAAAAATGATTCCTAAAGAAAATTTTTTTTGTCTTATATCTTTCATGTGTTATTAGTTTGTACAGCAGAGATAAAAATGAGGAGCCCGTGGATAGTTCGTTCAACGCCACAAGCCTTCTGGGCACCACTCTCGGTGCTCAATTCACCAGACATGTGGCTAAGCTAACTGGTTGAGCTTAAAAATGATTCCTAGAGAAAATTTTTTTTGTCTTATATCTTTCATGTGTTATTAGTTTGTTCAGCAGAGATAAAAATGAGGAGCCCGTGGTTAGTTCGTTGAACGCCACAAGTCTCGTGGGCACCACTCTCGGTGCTCAATCCACCAGACATGTGGCTAAGCTAACTGGTTGAGCTTAAAAATGATTCCTAGAGAAAATTTTTTTGTCTTATATCTTTCATGTGTTATTAGTTTGTACAGCAGAGATAAAAATGAGGAGCCCGTGGATAGTTCGTTCAACGCCACAAGCCTTGTGGGCACCACTCTCGGTGCTCAATCCACCAGACATGTGGCTTAGCTAACTGGTTGAAGTTAAAATGATTACTAAAGAAATTTTTTGCGTCTTATATATCTTTCATTTGTTTTTGGTTGTCTCACCAGATACGAATAGAAGGGTACCCTTTCGGCTCAATGACTTCACAGGAAAGGTGAGCACCACTCTCGGTGCTTCATTTCACTAAACTGGTTGCTGATTTTAAAGGTTGAGAGAAAACAAAACATGGATCATTTATATGAATTCAGATTGCAAAAGGTTTTTTTAATCGAAATGCAAAGTGTCAAAGGAAAATTTAGAAGGCATCAAGTTAACAACATCGCACTCACAACAAAATAAGTCAGGAGGCCACAATTGGGCTTAGAATTATCAGTCAAGTCAAATCAATTTTAAAAGTCAAGCAACAAAGTATTTTTCTAATTTCTATTTACAACCATCATAGACGATTGCAACAATTGAACGAATGACAATTTTTCGATATAGGTATAGCCAGAACTCCTCATAATTCGTCAAGTGAACTTTGTCCTTTCCAATGACGAAGTCAAACTTCAACCTTATATGCCGTTTCTTCATCCTTTTAAGCAGCCTCTGGTCCGAGAAAGATGTTCCTCTGCTGTTGTTCGCCCGAGGAATTAAATCGCAAGTTAATGCTTTAACGCCAATACTGTCCGCGTATTCAACCAAAGACTTGATATCGTCAGTTAACTCTTTGATTGATCTACCCTCGGTGCCTTGACGGGTTGTTATATCATTCCCGCCAATTAGCACTACACGAATATCAAGATCCTTTATCTCTTCCCGGTAATTTCGCAGATTTTTCGCTTGTTCACCTCCTCGAGCAATGACTTTGATGTAGCCTGGTATATATGGCTTCATTCTTACAACATGCGAATCCCCGATCAGACCTACTTTATACAGCTTAAACAAATCGTGCATCTTTCAACTGAAGAAAAGGCCTTTATTTAATTTGGATTAAAAAAACTTTCTTTTACCCTAGCCTACAAATTTTGAGCCCTATGATCGCCGATCACATTATTGGGCGCTGCCACGACCCGTGCAGCTGGGGAGACACCTACCGCTGAAAAGAACTAAGATTGAGACAACATAAATACGGGCCAAAATGGGGCATATGGGGTGGGCTGGAATGATTCACAAGGCATTGGCAAAATGCGTCCGCTAGACAAATGAAATGCTATATACAGCACCCAATCATTAGTTTCTACATCTAACTTAGAGTGCAACACGCCATAGTACATCAATTTTGGACTGTTTTACAATGAACAATTTCAAAATGCACCTTTATTACGCTCCCCCAGTCCCCAGGTGGTTGCACACCCTGCAGAGGCAAAATTCACCCCCAAGACAGCTGAAACCCTATATACAGCACCTGATCATTAGTTCCTACAGTTGAAAAGGGGTGTAACAGGCCATATGACATCGAAATTGGACCAATATAGGATGAGTAATTACATAATACACGTTTGGTACCCCCCAGACCCCCCCTGGGGGTGCACCACCTGCAGAGTCAAAATTCACCCCCAAGACAGCTGAAACCCTATATACAGCACCTGATCATTAGTTCCTACAGTTGAAAAGGGGGTAACAGGCCATATGACATCGAAATTGGACCAATATAGGATGAGAAATTACATAATACACGTTTGGTACCCCCCAAACCCCACAGGGGGGTGCACCACCTGCAGAGTCAAAATTCAGCACCAAGACCGCTGAAAACCCATATTCAGCACCTAGTATATAGTTTCTACATATAACAAGGGGTGTAATAACCTATAATACATCAAATTTGGACCTTTGTACGATGAGAAATTCCAAAATACACGTTTGGTACCCCCCAAACCCCACAGGGGGGTGCACCACCTGCAGAGTCAAAATTCAGCACCAAGACCGCTGAAAACCCATATTCAGCACCTAGTAAATAGTTTCTACATATAACAAGGGGTGTAATAACCTATAATACATCAAATTTGGACCTTTGTACGATGAGAAATTCCAAAATACACGTTTGGTACCCCCCCAAACCTACAGGGGGGTGCACCCCCTGCAGAGGCAAAATTCAGACCCAAGACCCCAGAAAACGTAAATGCACCACCTGCGTGGCGGTTTGCACGGCTAATAAGGAGTAAAACAAGCTATAGTACAACAAAATTGAACAACTATACGATGAGAAACTCCAAAATTCACATTTGGTACCAAAACAACATATATAGGGTGTGCACCACCTGCAGAGGCAAAATTCGGCACCAAGACCCCGGAAAACGTATATGCACCACCTGCTTGGCGGTTTCCCCGGCTAATAAGGAGTAAAACAAGCTAGAGTACAACAAAATTGAACAACTCTACGATGAGATACTCCAAAATTCATATTTGGTACCAAAACAACATATATAGGGTGTGCACCACCTGCAGAGGCAAAATTCGGCACCAAGACCCCAGAAAACGTATATGCACCACCTGCTTGGCGGTTTCCTCGGCTAATAAGGAGTAAAACAAGCTATAATACAACACATTTGAACAACTCTACAATGAGAAACTCCAAAATTCACATTTGGTACCAAACACCTCAAAATGGGTAGTTACACTGCTACAGAGGGGAAATTTGACATGTTCCGGGCAAGAAACGCACTGAAAAATGCTATGGGTGCACTCAGGACATGTTACTGTCACTTTATTAACCATTAAAAACAACCAGTACAACTGTTTTATCATACCGAAAATTCGAGCACCACAGAATTCGAGGTATTAGTGTATTTTTCCAGTTTACACTAAAATTGCCACAAGCCACTAAAAAGTTACATTGAATACACGTATTAGCAGTAACTAGGTGCTCAATACCAAGCGATTGCGACCATGACGAGCTTATTTGGTTCAGTGGTTGCTGACTAAATAATGCAAACAACTTTAAACATAATGAATTTTTTAAACTCTCAGGTGATATTATGTAGCAGTGCACATCGAAAAACGTTGATTAAACTTTTATTGGTGGATCTCTAGCCTCCACTATGACATGCTTGATAAATTGCAGAGTTACATGATACGAAAAATTGAATTCTGCAGTTTGAATACACCATTTTTGTAAGTTCAACCGAATTAAACAGAAAGAGCAGTTGAAAAAAAGAAAAGAGTCAAAGTATTCATCATTTTTTAACATGAAAATCAAACGTTTTGATTTGTACTAGATGCACCCCAAAAAGCAGAATAAATGAGCAAGACAACAAGCATACATACATGTGTATCGATAGCGTAACCGTAAAGATACTAACGAATAAGTTAAATTGAGCATCACTCAACATTGCACTTGTTCAAAGTTTTCAACAAATTTATCAATCACCCCTCATTATTAACCACGCAAGCATGTGTATGCAGAAACGACAAGGTCAGTATCAAGCGTTTGCGCCTATGTTGAGCTCATTTGGTTCTGTGATTGCTGATTAATAAGGATAAACAACTTCAAACGTCGATAATTTTTTAATTTTCAGCTGATATTTTTTTAAAAAAGGTGTCAAAAAACTATGAAAAGCCCAACAATGATTAATATCCGGCTTTAACTATGGCATGATTGTTCGAATGTAGTGCTAAATGATAAGAAAAATGTAATTCTAACGTTCAAATACGGTAATTTTTTGTTAGTTGAACCGAATTAAAAAAAAAGCCGTTAAAAAATAGGAATATTTGCCATTTTCGAAAAGAACACCCATTTATAATGGCCGTTACCTCATGCATTCCAAAAACCGTATTGAAAGAGCAGTACACTGAGCAATCAATTATACAATTTGATAGCGTAACCGTAAAGATACGAATAAAACTGTTTAACAAATTTTCATTCAACTTTGCACTCGTTTAAATTTTCTACTAAAATTATCAACAACCACTCATTAGTAACAAAACACACGGGTATCAGCAGCACTGATGGCGTTTTTGCTAAGCGCTTGTTGCAATGATGAGCTCATTTGGTCAGATGGTTGCTGACTAAATAACTTAGAACCACTTTAAACATAAAAAATTTTTAAACTTACAGCTGTTATTATGCGAGAACACACTACAACAAACGTCGAATAGCCATTGATTGATAGTCCTCTGGCTTTCATGGTGTTGTGGTTTTAAATTGGTTGGTTTTAATACAATAATTTAAGTCTTACTGATCGAGTGCAGCACTTTTGTAAGTTTAACTGAATTACACAGGAAAACAGTTGAAAAATTAGAGTATTTGCCATTTCTTAGATCGATGTTCAATTATAATGAGTGTTATTTAATGTGTCCAAAAATAGATTGTGTTAGCAAAAATGAGCATATAATCATTCACACTAATAGCGTGACCATAAAGATTTGTAAAAAACTGTTTAATGAAGTATCACTTAACTTTGCACTTATTCAAAGTTTTTAATAAATTGATCAACAACAAATTATTAGGAACCACTTGAATAGGTGTATCCATTAACATCAGGGCTACAATCAAGCTTTTGCAGTTCTGTTGAGCTCATTTGGTTTTGTCCTTGTTGATTAATTAACCTAAACAACCTAAAGCATCGATAATCTTTTTAAACTCTCAGGTGAATTTATGTAAAAACACATATCAAAAACCGTTTAAAAGCCCTTCACTGATGAAAATCTGGCTTCAAAAATGGCAAATTTTTTAACATGGTGGGTTTTATGATACACAAATTTTTATTCTATTGTTCGAATACAGTAGATTTTTTAATGTGAACCAATTTAAAAAGAGAAATCATCTAAAAAATCAGAATATTCGTCATTTTTGGAGGTGATGGTGATTTATTATGACGTGTACTTAATTCATTCTAAGAAAACATGAACTGAACCAAAACATTGAGCATGCAGACATTTTCATTAATAGCATATCCTTAAAGATACAAAACATTGTTTAATGAATTATCACTAAATTTTGCGCTTACTCAATTTTTTTTTTAATTTGATCAACAACCAATCGTCAAGAACCACGCAAAAAGTGTACGTAGTAACAACAAAAATATTATCAAACGTTTGCGGTTAGATTGAGCTCATTTGGTTCAATCCTTGCTGACTAATTAACCTAAACAACTTTAAAAACCGACAGTTTTTATAACTTTCAGGCGAAATTATGTAAAAACGCATGTCAATACCTGTTGAAAAGCCCTTCACTGATGAAGATCTGATTTAATAATGACATGTTGGTTAACATGATGGGTTACATTATACACAAATTTTTATTCTAATGTTCAAATACAGCTTGTGAAAATAAACCATCTCTAATGAGAGATGGCTAAGGTTAATTCAAAAACCACTTTTTTTCATTGGATTGAAAAATCCATTGGCTGAGAACTCTTGATTTGCTGTAACTGTGACTTCGTCCCCATTCATGTTTTACAGGAAGCTGAAAAAACGCAATTTGACAGCTTAAATAAAACTTTTGAAATTTTTTAATGTTCCTTGTATGACTACTAGGAAATCATACAAATCATATATGACCTAGTATGATTACAAAGAAATGTCCATTTTTTTTGCTTTGCTAAGGTTTGCCAACGCTATTTATGGTGTTTGTTCTTCTCAATGAAAGTCTCTTTTAACATTATGATTGCGTTGCGCCATTAAAAAAAATTTGTATGATCCTTGTATGATTACTAGGAAATCATACAAATCATATATGACCTAGTATGATTACAAAGAAATATCCATTTTTTTTGCTTTGCTAAGGTTTACCAACGCTATTTATGGTGTTTGTTCTTCTCAATGAAAGTCTCTTTTAACATTATGATTGCGTTGCGCCATTAAAAAAAATTTGTATGATCCTTGTATGACTACTCGGAAATCATACAAATCATATATGACCTAGTATGATTACAAGGAAAAATATTTTTTTGTTCTTATAGAATGGCTGCAATTATCCTGTTTTTCTGGTGTCAGTTGTTTAGGCCGTATTAAATTAAGCTTATTAGTGTAAAGTTTGATATTTTGTATGATCCTTGTATGACTACTAGGAAATCATACAAATCATATATGACCTAGTATGATTACTAGGAATCATATATGACCTAGTATGACTACTAGGAAATTTGTATGATGAGCAACCCGGGAAGGAAGACCTTTCAAAGCTTTAAGCATAGCTATTTTATTTGGAGCGATTAAATCCGACTCCAAAATTTTGACGATTTGTCAGTATTTACTTTGGAGGCGTATTTATTTGCTCTTTCTGACGTGTAGTCTGTTCAATTTCACTCTTGGTGTCTGGATTGTTTTAGGAAGTTGCATACTTCCAAAGGCTATCGAGCTCAGGCGTATTGCTCAAATGCTCCAGACGTTGCGATATTCTAGATTCCATTTATGTTTCTGCCCCCCCCCCCCCCCCCAGGGTTTCTCGATCTAAGAGCGCACACCTATACTGACAATTGGACTCTGAACGCAGTCAATTACTACTGTGTTGAGCATTTGCGACAATCTCTATCAGAACTTTAACAAACAAATGAACCAGGAATTTGTAGGCAATACACCTTCATCCCCAACAAAGTTGGTCTCGCTGTCTCTAACTTGATCGAGGACAAGATTGTGAGCTTAACTAACTCAAAACTCGTCAATTTGTGCTGAAGTTTTACTTAAATTGTCTTTTCGAGCGCTATCAGAGACTTGGAATACGCTCAAATTGGCTTCGATTTTATCTAACAGTCGTGTTCCAAGTCCAAACCAATATAACGAGTCCTTGTATTTGGCTCGATATTTTCATGCACCCGCACTTTATAAAGTTTGTTAGCTGTGCTTGGGGAAATAAATCATTATGTTGATGAAAAAGATATAATCTTAACAATCTTTTTGGATTTAGCGAAAGCTTTTTACTCAATATCCTTGGACATTTTTATTCAAAAAATTGAAAAATATGGTTTTGGAGAAAACGCAAGAGTGTTATTGAATTCGTTTCTCATTAACAGGAAACAGTGTGTTAGAAACGGATTGGTTGAATCCGACTGGACAATTATAAATCATGGTGTTCCACAAGGTACTGTACTAGGACAACTAGTATTCATACTTTATGTAAATGACTTCGGTGAGGAAATAGGGAAAAGTTTGAATGTTTTACAGTTTGCAGATGACACAGCAATTTTATGTCATGAAAAAAATGAACAGTGTTTAGAAGCAAAGGCTATAAAAATATTGATGGAAACTGAACAATATATGAAACAAAACAAGTTAACTCTAAAAGAAGGGAAAACAGAAATAATGGTTTCCAAAAATGAGAAGTTACCAACTGTCAATTGCGTTGAATTCATTGAAACCCACAGATGAAGTCAGATACTTAGGTGTTATTCTTGACAAAGAATTGACATATCAAAAACAACTTAATAATGTGATCAGTAAAATGGCTTTAGCTATCAGATCAATTTATTTGGTACGCAATCAAATAACTTTAAAGGCTCGAATAAATCTCTTTAGATCACTTGTTTTATTGCATTTAGAGTTTAGTGCAATATTTATCAAAAATTGCCGTCCTACTCAATTGACAGAATAAACAAACAAATAAATTAGATGGGGCATAAAAGTTTGCTTTTTTCGAACAAATATGACAGTGCTCATTAACTACTTCTTGAAAATAAAATACTTCCCGCAGAACTTCAAATAGCAAAATCTTCATCAAATAGACTTTTCGATATTGTCCAACAAACAATCATACAAGACCAAACAAAATTCAGAGTAATCGGAGACGTTGAAATTAAAGTTAATAATCGTACATATGATTTTTCTATCACAACAAAATGTAAATCAAAATGGAGACAAAATTCAAATATAAGAAAGTTTGTTCGGAAATGGAATAAACTTCCAAGAGCTCTAAGAAAGGAAAAATCAAAGAAAAAATTTTAAAAAGAATTAAAGGAAGAGATGCAAAAAAGACACGAACGAGTTCCAATGGACAAAAAATTGAAGGCTTTAAAAGTTTATTTTTATAAAATAATTCACGAGAACTAGAAACTGAACCTTAGTTTTTCATTATTATTATGTTTAGTTATTCAAGGGAAAGATGTAGTATGTTTGGTTTATAATATTACAACATGTAACTTTAACCTTGGGGTTATTCGAATTTACATGTTTGAAATTTTAAAAAAAGTATTATTGTACTCGGTGTTATGTAATAATGCTAATCGATACTCAAATTCCGCATTTTTCTGCGTTAAACCAGTGTGAGCATCTTCAAGAAATTTCACATTGCACGCAAGAGTGTCGTGCACACTTTTTGCGTCACTGTGATCACCTGTTGTATTTGACTTTGGTTTATTCTTCTTGTTTCTCATCTGGTAACTCGTTCTAATAAAAAGCTGTTTGCTATGCGATAAGGATTGAGGGTAGGAAAAATCCAACAGGTTACAAATAGTTTTCGTTAAGTTCTTATTGTTTTTCGATTACCACACGCCAAACATCATAACAGCACGGCTTCACATAGAAAACAAGTTTCAAAAAAGTGATAGGAATTAAGTGGTGCTATTAGTTGTAAATTATCGTACTGAATCGTCTCACGTCTTATGTTATTCTGTCCAAACAATTAGGCGATTATAAGGTTGTTCACTTAGTCTGATGAAAATGAAGCAATATTCACGTGTGTGGGGGTTTTGAAAGAAAATAGCTCCAAGGTTTTGACTATTGCTGGAGTATCGGTCAACGCCTCAGATCCGATTTCTATTCTTTTCTGACTGATGTTGGCAAACCTCACAACATCCTTCGACGTCTCGACCACCCGGCTTATATTCACATGACAGACGTTGAAAATGAGGGAACGTGGCTTGATCGTGTAAATCGGAACAAAACTGAGGAGTTGATTTGGGATTCGGATGCGAAATATCAGAACAGCGAAGATCGCGATTATGGAGTTGTATTTGGATCAGTTTTTCAAGCCTATGCGGGTAACGAAACAGGGCCCGATGTTTTGTGCAGTAGATCAAATGTGTCGTGGATTGAATTTGTGCCTGTGTAACTAAAATTAGAAATATGTGAACGAAAGTGTCTCGGGTTTAGTTTTCGACACACATGAGATTTATTATGTGATAGTTCTATTGCAGAGCAAATAATGCAGCCTCACTTTGTCATTTAATTCTCCTGCAAATTAACATTCGATATTAATGAAAGTTGTAGTTTTACTTGCGAAAATTTTAAATCCTTTCTGATCGCCCCTGAATAAGAAATTTGCAATGGATCACTGGGAACTGAGATACCAGCTACATCAATCATTTGAAACTCTTGAAGATTTTTTCAGTTGCCGATGTTTTTCTATCTCACCGATGCTTCACTTGTTAAACTGGTTGATGACTAAAATTGTCCTGATACTTCTGGAGTTTATAGAGGATGACTGTCGACAACCAGAAGTTTTCAGACTAACACTGAAAAGTAGTGCGAGGAGACGAAATTAAATTTTGTATAGATTATGCAGAATCCTAGACCGACTCGCGATGCACTTTTGTTTTTGCCAACTTGCAGTACTAAGAAACCTGTTACTGGAAATCGAGTGGAAAATTTTCAATTATGCTTGTTCAGAAACCAACGTTTGCAAATGGCAAATCTCTTCTGATTCTTACACATGCAGAAACAAGAGTACAAAGTTTCATTGAAGCCGATGGAGACCAAGTCTCCTCAGCTAGGAGCTGAAAATGAACAACAACAGCAACAACATCATCAACAACAACAACAGCAAACGCGCAGACACAAAAGCACAAACACATACGTACACACACATGCACACACATACACACACAAATACACACGGACACGCTACAAATACAACACACCACACACTACACACACGAAAACACAAAGACCACACATACATACAGACACATTCAAACACAAGCGAACACAACAAAATGCACACAGTCACATACACACAAATACACATACTCACACACACACACACACACACACACACACACACACACACACACACGCATAAAAGCACACATACACATGCACACACTCATGCTTACACACACACACATTCACACTCACGCTCAACACGCACACGCGCGTGCGCATACACACTCACACGCACATGCACACAAACGCGGAAACGTATGTACATATATATATATATATATATATATATATATATATATATATATATATTTATATATATGTATATATATATATAATATATATATATATATATATATATATATATATATATATATATATATAATATATATATATATATATATATATATATATTTACTCGGACACTTTATTACTCGGAAGAATTGCCTGAACTCATGAACAGATTTTAGCTTATAAAGTTCAGTTTATTTTGCAGCGAGACGAGAAAATTTATTTTTTTTAACCAAAAGTTTTATAATTTCTGAAAATGTCACAAAACTAGAGTAGCTATAATGATGCGTTATATTTGATTTCGCGAAGTTATAAATAGAGTTCTCAATTTAAACAGATCAATCATCGCTCTTTCAGTTTTTAGGCAACATTTCGATTAAGAGTTCGATCTGTTGTTTGTCTACAAAGATTTGTTTCCATTTTTTTTTATTTAGTTTTTCCTGGGCTTTTTAATCTCACGTAATGTTGCGTGCTACTGCAATTTAAAACAATTTGTACTGCTTAGTAACAACCTATCAATACAATCTAACAAAAAACTAGAAAACATTCAATATACAGGAGTATATTTGCGACAATAGCTGTGGCAGTTAGAAATATTTTTTCAATAAATTTCCTCCCTGCAGAAATGTTAAGGGAACAAAGTAGGAAACAAATCCCTTTGAGTTTATCTTGCCACTGATTTCAAATCGCATTATTTGTAGCTTTCAGCTTGCATGTTTTTTTCTGCATCGTTCTTCTTTTTCGCATCAAATCTGTCAGTCAATTTCTTCATGAAATGAAAAAAATCAGCCCTGAATTTTTCACCGAAAGTTACATAAAGGTAGAAATTGACATAACTGATCAAGGTGTGAATGATGACTTTGGTCTTGTCGAAGATTTCACGTTTTGCTAAATCCAGATAATTCTCATTTGCAGTGTTGAATTGG
>NC_134482.1:43273748-43344678 GCF_964194025.1 Convolutriloba macropyga | reverse complement strand
TTCACCGGAAGTTACATAAAGGTAGAAATTGACAGAACTGATCAAGGTGCTGAAGAGGACTTTGGTCTTGTCGTAGATTTCACGTTTTGCCAAATCCACATAATTCTCATTTGCATTGATGAATTGTTGTTAAATCATAGCGACATTTCCGGAACAAAGAGCCGAAAATACGAGTCCAACTATAATTATTTGTCGTGTCATTTCGTTGTCGCGTTATGACAGTTTTCTTGTTAAATCTGATTTTCAGAATCGTGATTAAAGTCAAAGTCAGAACCAGAAAAATTGGAAAAGTCTCAAGCAAGTGAGCGGTACTGAGGAAGCATTTCTCACTGCAAATTTTTAGTTTTTACATACATTTCTTGTACAGGCGAAAAATTTGAAAAATTTCAAAGATTGAAAAATAAAAAAGGACGGGCCCTTGTTGAACTAAATTTAAACATGATCCATCTACTGAACCGCTTGTCTAAATTTTACGAAAATGAACTCTCTAACGAAACAGTAGTAATAGTTAAGCAGAGCTGGGGGGTGTAAAAGGAAGTACCTATGTATTAACATTAGGTATAGCCCATTTTCCCTCAAATCCCAAAGATGTACCTCACAGCTTGATAACCACGCTGTTCACACGAGGGGGATTAGCAAGTTAATCCCTCAAAATTAATTTAGGTCATTTACTCATTCCCATATTGCACTTTAAAAATGTAAATTTCCAAAGACTTACCTCACAGCATGACACCCAAGCTGTTCTCTCAAAGGGGATTAGTTAGGTAATGTTTTAATATTAAATTAGATAGGGTGACTCATTTACACTTACGTACGGTTTACGTGATTTTCAAAAGTGTACCTCACAGCATGATACCCAAGCTGTTCACACGAAGAGGATTAGCAAGACAGTGCCTTAACAAATTAGTAAGGACATTGACCCCCTACCATATTACAGTTTACTAATGTAAATTTTCAAAAGTGTACCTCACAGAATGACACCCAAGCTGTTCACACTAAAGGGATTAGCAAGAGAGTGTTTTAACAACAAATCAGTGAGGTCATTGACCCCCTACACTTTTACACTATAATCATGTAAATTTCCAAAAAACGTACCTCACTGCATGATATTCACGCTGTTCACACGAAGGGGATTAGCTATAAAATGTTTAAATATTAAATTAGATATGATGACTCACAGTTATGTACGGCCTACGTGATTTTCAAAAATGTACCGCACAGCATGATACCCAAGCTGTTCACACTAAAGGGATTAGCAAGATAGTGCCTTAACAACAAATCAGTAAGGTCATTGACCCCCTACTATATTAGACTTTACTAATGTCAATTTCCAAAGACGTACCTCACAGCATGATAACCAAACTTTTCACACGAAAGGGATTAGCAGAATAATGTTTTAATTTTAAATTAGGTAGGATGACTCATTTACAGTTACGTACGACTTTTCAAAAATGCACCTCACAACATGATACCCAAGCTGTTCACGCTAAGGGGACTAGCAAGATAGTACCTGAAAAACAAATCATTAAGGTCATTGTCCCCCTACCATATTACACTTTAAAATTGTCAATTTCCAAAGGCATACCTCACAGCATGATACCCAAGCACGAAGGAGATTTGCAAGATAATCTCTTAGTAACAAAATAGTAAGGTCACTTACCCATTACCATATTACACTTTACTAATGTAAAATTCCAAAGCTGTACCTCACTGCATGATACCCAAGCTGTTCACAGGAAGAGGGTTAACGAGATAATGCCTTAGAATCAAATCAGTAAGGTCATTGACCCCCTACCAAATTACACTTTAATAATGTAAATTTTCAAAGATGTACCTCACAGCATGATACCCAAGCTGTTCATGCGAAAAGAATTAACAAGATAGTACTTTAATAATCATTTAGATGAATGATCGACAGTTACGTACGGTTTACGTGAATTTCAAAGAGGTACCTCACAGCATGATACCCCAGTTGTTCACACGAAGGGGATTAGCAAGACAGGGGGGATGGGGGGATAAATAGACGTATCTATGTATAAGGATTACGTATAGCCCATTTTCCCTCAAATCCCAAAAACGTACCTCACAGCATGATACCCAAGCTGTTCAACTGAAAAATACCATATTCTTGCCTAAAACACCCAATTCTTGCCAAAAATACCCCATCCTCGCTAAAAATACCCAATTCTTGAAAAAAAATAATTCTTACCAAAAAAATTAAAATTCTTGGCAAAAAATACACAATTATTGCCAAAAAATACCCAATCATTGTCCAAAAAACCCAATAATTACCAAAGATGTCCAATTCTTGCCACAAATACCCAATTCATGCATAAAAAATACCTATTTCATGAAAAAAACACAGAATTCTTGCTAAAAAATACCCAATTCTTGAAATAAACACCCAATTCTTGCCAATACATACCAATTCTTGGCAGAAAACACACAATTCTTGGTGAAAAAACAACCAATTCTTTTCAAAAATACCCATTTTTTACACGTTTTTTTAGGATTGTCGAAAAACAACCAAATTTTGTAAAAAATAAAATGTTTTCAAATATTTATCGAAAATATATCAAAAATTAGACAACTTAACATCATCATCTGTATTTATTTAATTTATATCTGACAATCCATATATTTATTTATCTTACAAACATCAATTTGACATCTTATTTTGTAAAGGCGAGTCTTCTCAGGTGATCGATAGAGGTTTCTTGAGTACAACTTCATCGAGTTTTCCACTATCGTTAGAAATAAGTCATAAAATGTATATATTAAATCATAGTACCATGAAAATTACGTCCTACTATCTTCGCAATTCCGGACAATTAGATGATTTCATAATTGCAAGAGGGCCACTGTCCTCTTTGGAACAAAATTAAGATCAGTTACGTCTTATGTTTGGAACAATTACCGAATTACAGAAACCTAGATATTCTATGTGGTCATTGAACTCATGTGAACAAAGTCTATGCCATACTACTTACGATATGATGCTTCATACTTTACCTTAGCGTGCACAACTCACGTGATTGAGGTCTTACTCATAGTACCGTAATAATTACGTGACTATTGCGTCATAATGATGTCATCTTTATCATAGTGTACAAACAAAAGTACAACTAATTTAACTTCTTTTCCTTCTCCAACAACTTAACTATAACTAGCTTTTATTCTTTTCTTGAGAAAATTTGAAGCGCTTATTGTTACCAGCCTAAGTTGACAACAATAAACACTTCAGCGGAGATTCTTCATCTCTGGGACCTCTTCCTATTTCCCATTCCAAGTAAGTCTGTTCTGTTATAAAATATGAGAACAAACCAGAAAAAGCGAATAAATGGCTATTATAATCTTGGTACTCATTGGCAAATAGCATGTGAATGCTTCAGAGAGAAAGATTTAGCAATTATGATTATAGGAGCAATTTTGCTTTAACTTTAGTTCATTTAGGATTTCAACCGTCTTGAACCAAACAAAGGCTGGAATGATGAATATCAAATCTGTGAAATTGAACGAAAATCTCAAGGTCCACTTTTTCTTCCCAGACTTCAATGATGATGTAGCAATTATAAAAGAGAGAAAAACGTGCTTCAGATGGGTAGCTGATCCTCCATTCTCAATTCCGAGGCAGCTTCTGGTCTTCATTGTTGCTATCGAGAATTTGCCTGAAGTCTCTGTACCATACAAACAGACAACTGTAGACTTTTACAAAAACCACAATGAAAACACAACCTTACAAGTCTCGGACACCATGGAACTAAGCAGATCAGTCCGTGCGCAATTCTGTGATTATGAGTTGTCCTATAGAGCAATACATGAAAATCAACAAAGATTTCTTGAGGAGAGGGAACTTAAATTCCTTTGGTGTGGTTCTGACGAGTATGACAATTTGCCGGAGCAGAAACCTGATCGGGATTGTGTAGAGTGGGAAAATGGGTCACTGACAGAGAGTATTATTGCAGGTATAGAAAAAAAGAACACAATTGGCCTCAAGTTTGACAACAAAACATTTGACAAGGCAGTCCCCTTTACGTGTTTTTCTATAGAAACTGGACAAGAAACCATGAAAGAAGTACAGGAGACATCAACAGTTGAAAATACGTCACTCGAGTCTATCAAAAGCATCCTCAGTAAAGTAGTCGAGGAATGTGCAGATAATCGGGATCATTTTTTTTCTCGTGATGCAACTGAAGCAATATCTGAAAAAACTTCCCTCAAATGTGAGCAACCGGCGTATTGTACACAAAAGACAGTCAAGAGAATGGCTCTTGTTGTCAATAACCCTGAGAGAGAGGGAAGTAGAAAGTCAGAAGTTGATGAGAAGGGAGAAAAAATGTGTCCTCCATCGAGCAAAGTGAGACGACAAACTGAGTTATGTGGTAACTAAACTAGCAATCTGAGAGGTTATTCCATTGGCTGGTTATTTTTGTTTGTATTTCCTGTATAATTTCAAATCTGATACTAGTTTTTTTTGTGATGACTGATTGACTGATTAATTTGAAATATTCTGTTTTTACACTCAGAAAAGCTGAAGCTCATGTATGCTTTTGAATTAATACTTTGATACTAATATTTAATTGAGTTTTAAAAATGCATTTTCCAAAACAATTTTTATCAAAAGTTCCAATTTTGAATTTAAATATTTCTCGAAAAATGCTTGCTTTGGAGATATCTGTTTTTTTTTTCAAAAATGCGGGTTAATAGTCGTTGCAGAGACTGTGAAGTTGATTGGAAATGGTTGGGATGGAAATGATATGGTTATCAGATAATGGACCCTAGTCGACATACGACCACAAAATAACTGAAAGGTTCTCATGAGGATAGGTTTTTTTGACAACAGGTTTTTCAAGTCCCTGAATGAGCTGAAAAACCAGATTTTTGAGGTAGGAATGAGCAAGACACGTATTGAACATAAAGAATCAATATTTCTTGGGTTCTTTATCCTCCTGTACGCCAAAAAACAATGTTGCAGCTTAAATACAGTTTCTAATCCTCTTTCTGCAAACCAAACAAATATGAGTTGATTGAAATGGATACTGGGATTATTGGATAGAGTTGGTGTAAACTCAGAGATCGAAGAGAGAATTAGAAAAGAGCCAAGTTAAATTCTCGAGAATACACATTGATCGGTACCAGCTGTGATTTAGTAGGAATAAGGTCTCTAGTAAGTTTGCAGTCCTTTATTTGTATGTAAAATGTCTTGCAGTTAAGAGTTTCTCCTTAGTTCAGAATACAGAGTAGCTACTCTCAAAAAATATAGATGGTTTTTACAGAGATCACTCCACTAAAAGTTAATAATTATTAAGTAACTAGGAGATTCTTCAAGAAGATGTACCGCAGAATTGGAACTTTGGTCAGCAAAATTTATTTTTTTAGTTAGTTATGCAGTAAAGCAAGTTCGAATCTACTTTTGTGTACGTTAATACTGTTAGATTTTTTCAAGGAGAGTTATTTTCTTTCTTGCATGTTGACAAATTCCAAGCAAAATTGTAGATGCTGGTGCGCTGCTAACTCTGTTTCCTTCCCAACACAAGCATTGACTGTTTCCAGCAAAGGACTTGACACAAAGTGGCGATGTGGTTCAACGCAAGGCAGAACAGGTGCTCATCATAGATCTATGACATTATGCTAACCAACATCGTCAGAGATTCATCTTAAGTCAAGAACCAGAACAACAGACACTCACCAATGAAAGGGGTTTCAACGCACTCTTAGGTGCATTTAGAGAGTTCCCAACTGCAAGCTGCATGATTCGAATCGTTCAGTAGAATTATATTATACAAATCAACAATGTGGTGCTGAGGGGAGTCGAAGACTTCGATTGAGCAATGCGTTGAAACGTTTGGAGTTCTGTAGGTTGTTGACCAAGGATTACAGACACACGGAGAGAAACTACCGAAACAACTGTTTTTCGAATGATTCTAACTAAAATGCAGTGTTTAATTTGGTTCAAGTTTAATTCTTGTACTTTAAGATTTTGCAACTATTCGGGAGAATAGTTAAGTCCGAGAAGGTGTTGTAGAAACGAAATTTCTATCTTAAGATATCTTAAGAAAATTAAGAAAACTTAAGAAATTATAGCAAAGTACAAACCTTGGGCTATTTCTCAGAAGTTTTAATTAAATTATAACGAAAGAATAATGGCTATGTAAGTTAGAACAGTTTAAACAGTTTAAGCGGTTTATTGAACAAATTTTGATTTTGATTAGTAATAACAGTGCTGACTTTGTCTAAACTGAACGGATTTAGAACCTTTAATGGAGCTTAAGGTTTCTCAGCTCAAATTAGAGGTTACTTACCAAATGGGGGTAAACTTTGTTCAACCACGTGAATTTTTGGGAATTTTTCGCATAAGATTAGTTATAAAAAGAAGTCAGAGTTGATTATATCTCTAATATTTACTTTTGCGGAGTATATATACCGCTTGATTTTTGTAGATTTTCAGAGCCTCTTTTCAATTTAATTTTGTAAGTGAAGTCTCTCTTTTCTGTTGGTAAGACAGAGAGCTCATAGTTAGATTTCGGCTTGTTCTTGATATAATTATCTCAGTAGGCATAAGTACTAGAAAGTAGCTGGTTTAAGTTAACGTTTTCTAAGTATAGGATTGTGCCTGTTTTTCTTTATAAGTTAGTTAGGGCGGAAGGTCTTTAAGGGAATTAATGTCTCCTAGAGGGCTACATTAGAGAAACAATACTTAGGAGAATTTAGAAGCTAAGGCCCCCGAACATCCTTAGCTGAATTTTAGATACTACATAATAATAATAATAATAATAATAATAATAATAATAATAATAATAATAATAATAATAAAAATAATAGTAACAATAATAATAAAAATAATATTAATAATAATAACAATATTAACAATAATAATAATAGTAGTAGTATTAATAATAATAATAATAAAAATAATAATAATAATAATAATAATAATATTAATAATAATAATAATAATAATAATAATAATAATAATAATAATAATAATAACAATAATAATAATAATAATATTAATAATAATAATAATAAAAATAATAATAATAATAATAATAATAATAATAATAATAATAGTAATAGTGAGAGCAATAATAGTAGGAAAAAGAAAAACAATTATATTAAAAAAAGAATAATAATGACAAAAATTAATTTAAAAAAAATTTAAAACAAACAACAATACTAATAATGGATTAAAAATATTTTAAAAATTAATGATATTTTTAATACTAATAATAACAACAATCAAAAAATTAATTGCAACAACGATAATAAAAATAAATTTAAAAATAATAATAATGATAATAATAATATTAAATTTAATAATAATAATAATAATAATAATAATAATAATAATAATAATAATAATAATAATAATAATAATAATAATAATAATAATATTAATAATAATAATAATAATAATAATAATACTAATAATAATAATAATAATAATAATAATAATAATAATAATAATAATAGTAATAATGATGATGATGATAATAATAGTAATAATAATAATAATAATAATAATAATAATAATAATAATAATAATAATAATAATAATAATAATAATAATAATAATAATAATAATAATAATACTAATAATAATAATAATAATAATAATAATAATAATAATAATAATAATAATAATAGTAATAATGATGATGATGATAATAATAGTAATAATAATAATAATAATAATAATAATAATAATAATAATAATAATAATTATAATAATAATAATAATAATAATAATAATAATAATAATAATAATAATATTAGAAAAATAAGTAATAGTAATGATCAGAATAGTAATAGCAATAATAATAATATCAGTAATTATAATTTTATTATCATTAATATTGTTAATTTTAATAATGACAACCATAATAAAAATAATGATGATAAAATTAATAATTAATAACCAAAAGGACGATATAAAAATATATTGAAAAATTGATAACAATGATAAAAAATAATTATAGATTGAAAAATAATAAAAATAGTAAACATAGCGAGCTGAGTGCCAAAAAATAGCCGAATTAACTTTTTTTGAACAAGTGACCTTTCAACTTCGGTCCCGAAAAAATTATAAAAAGAGACCAAAGAGGGAATTTTTAATTATAAATTACTGAGATTTTTATTTAAAATCTGTATTAAGTTTTGATGCTTGTTTTGGCTGCTCGGAAACTACATTCAGATAGTGACACACGCGCACACACATTTGTTTTCACATCCTTGAATTATATTGGAGAAAAAGGATTTTTGAAGCGGATGAAAGCTTTGGTGGGAGCGAATTAAGTCTCATGTGACCAAAAATTTCATCACGCAAGTGCAGAAAAAAGACGACCCAATAGAAATGAAAAATGACGTCGAGCGCACCTTTCAGTTTAAAAAGCATGGATAATTGAGCAAAAAAAAACAAATTTGAAGTGATCAGGCCGTCATTTACTCGTAACAAAACTCTTGTACTCTTTTACTGTAATCAGTCAGATTGAACTGCGAAGCGATTGGAAAAATCCTTTGAAAATCACAATTCAAATCGCCGCATGTGAAGGAAAATCACTAACGAGAGAGAAAATTTGTTCAAACACTGCTTTCTCGTTGTATAATAAAATTAGTGTGAAAAAGTGTCGCGCAGCAAAAGTTTCACCACTCCTCCTCTGCGCCATTTGCTTTTTTGCCTTGATCAAAATCATCACTTCGTTTTGAACTCAAAAGTTATGAAATCATGTGAACAGATCTTTAAATAGCCGGAACAGTTCCGAAAACGACGCAAAGATTAGTTTTCACGGTAAAGCTACCTTTTGACTGACCTAACAATCATCTAACTACTGAACTAATTAAAACTAGAAAAAGCGGTCATAGGTCATAAAAAAATTAAAATATTAGCCAAAAACATAATTCAATTAAAAAAGAAAAACATAATTAAATTCTGGTAAATTAAGGGTACATATAACAGCGATTGCTCCTGTGGAATTGACTGGCCAAATTATACTATGCAGGTGCTACAAATTCTCTAGTCCATAGGAGAGCAGTAGAGACATCAAAAATTTGATAAAATTCATATTCTTCTCTCAATTTTTGGCGGTTTAATAAACAAAAATTTTTACACCTACAAATATGCACTATTTTGTTAAGTTGAAATATTGCCAACTATGAGCAACATAAGCCCAGTTATTTCTCACTTTTAGAAAAAAAATAATATATACCAATCAGAAACTGCTCAAATATGCATAAAGTTCCAAAAAACCCAAAGTAGATCAAAGCCTAACAAAATAACCGGAACACTTTTTACGCTTTCAAAAAAGCTGAGTGTTATATTCCTAGAAATTTCAAATTTTTAAGCAAGAGATCTCAGTTAAAACAAAAAGCTTGCAAAATGTGCACGCGAACAAAAAAAATTGCCCGTTCTGGCAAATTTCACAAAAGAGATTCAAACCCAATTTTTTTTTTGTCTTGAGAACAGTGGTATCCACAAAATAGCATTCTATTTCCCTCTACTCTCCAAATTCTTTGAAAATTTGAACCACCCGATGATTGGTCAAGCGTTTCTCACAAAACTTGCACAACGGAATTAAATTATATCTTAGATTGAAATTCTTGATGCAATAATAGAGTATAATTATTATGGAAAAACCAAATCTGATAACAAAAAATGATAAATTATCTGAATAACTGACTTGACAAGTTAGGACTCCGAAACAGCTACCAAAAAAGGTGCAACGAAAAAGATTTTTTATTCAACAAGCAACTGCCAACTGATAGAAAAAAAAACAATAGAATCTGTACATACATAGAAAAGTGAGATAGGGGAATTAAAATGACAAAAGTCGAAGGTGTTTTTCACAGAATTTCCTACAAAATGCTAGCGCGGTACTTCACAACAATTGAAAAACCCTTTGAAAAGTCTTTTGCTTCATCCTTAACCCACTCAAATTTTCTCGGAGACATACTAAACAACATCTCCAAAGAGAAAACCCCCAAAAAATGAGAACAAATGTGTATCATTTATTACACAGAAATTCCTATTTCTCTTCAAAAAAGAATCTTGAAATTAAGTTGATCAAATTGAAAGATCGCCAACACGAAAACAAGAAATTCAAACAAAATTTCCAAAATCAGTTTTAGAAACTGAAAGATGTTACAAAAACTGCTTCAAAAGCACCAACAGGAAAAAATAGCAACAATAGCTCAATATAGTGCACCATCATTTGTCTAAAAATCAATGTTTGTTTCAAAAAATACTTCACATAATAAAAATAACAATAATAATAAAAATAATAATAATAGAACTAATAATAATAATAATAATAATAATATTAATAATAATAATAATAATAATAATAATAATAATAATAATAAAAATAATAATAATAATATTAATAATAATAAAAATAATAATAATAACAATAATAATATTATTATTAATGGTAAAGTAATGAATTAAACCAAAACATGATGCAAAAGTTTGAGCAGAAAACAACCTGGGCTGATGCGATGCTTATGTTTCATCCTGGAAAAAAGCACAGTCAAGTACATTAAAGGTGAATGACCCTTCAATACTGGAAAACTGTTGTTACGGATGCTAAAAATGCATATCGAGACTCCAGTGCAATTTACGGTTGCATATTTTGAGATTGACGAAATTAATTGGCTACAGACGAGAAACGGCTTTAGCCCGTTTTTCAGGACCAACTGGGCACCTGGGTTGTGTTAAATATTCGCCAAGAAGACGCTAGTATAGTATAAATCCAGCCTAAATACGAAGTGCGAAAACTCAAGGCGTTTCTGTTATTTCAGTTCAGGCCCATGTCACAGGTAAAGAAATGAAGCTCATGGCCAAAGCACCGAAAGAAATTCGATACGTTTTAGAATAGGAATTTCCCAGGTCCCTGTGTCAACACTTAAAATCACTACAGCTGTAAAAAGTTGTGGTGAATGCGGTGATGGTTGTAAAAATTGTGGTTTTTAAGCGTTGAATGCGGTAAATGCGGTCAAAATAAAAGAAAATTTTTAACAGATTTGAAGTTTTCAGTAATTAATTTTTCGTTATCACCCCTTTCTATTGGTTTTTCTCTGCTTAAGCGGTGAAAAAAAATCTTACCACTAAAATTGTAGAACATAAAAATATTACAAAATATTTCTTAAAAACCGAAAATATTACAAAAATTCAACGCATATGTTTCACATAAAGTGCAATGAATTTGATGTAATTTTAAGAAAATTAACTATGATTACGTGAACGGTTGTGCCGTGGAAAAAAGAATTTTCTGACATGCAGTAGGTGAGAGATTCAAACCAGGAGACGCAAATTTTAAAAACGCTGTTGAATTATAGAAAGCACTTGATGAGTTTTGCTGGAAAAAAACCGAAAAGGCAATCGGTCAACAAAAATGATTGCAGCAAAATGTCAACAAAATTTTTTTTACTGAGAATAGTGTGAACTGGTCGAATTTTGTTAAAGACTATTTGAAAAATATTTTTCGATGCCAAGTTTGAAATTTTTATTCAGCATGGTGGACTTTGTTGGAAGTTGCTTATATTCCAATAGTAATGAAATTACAATTAAACACAGCTTATTTACGATTGATATTACTTTGCTATAAGTATATTTTTATGAATTGCAATTAAACATACTTGATATATGATTGTTAATAACTTGCATTGTTTTTATTTTTAAACTGGTAAATGTTAGGAATAAAACAGTTCTAAGCGAATCGCGTCAAAGTTGCCGCACTAATTCAATTAGATTGTGGAAGTGAGTGGGGTATAAAAGAGATTCGGTACCCCAGAAAACATCTCAATCAACCTAATGATAAATTAAAGCTAATTTCTTAATAATAATTACCTGATACAGAGCAGAAATTCCGTGTGTTTCGAGTTGGTTTCAATTGGTTTCCCAGAGATTAATCTACTCTTAGTTTTGTGGCAGTAGCGTTGGGACAAAGTCATTGGCAACAATTCGATATTTTTTTCAAACAATGCATGAAAACTTATTATTTAGTTTGAACTTTAAAAAAATTACTATTAAGAACAGATCTGAATTTTTTTAAGCAATGTATTATGAGTTCTGGACAAACAGAATAGCGCATCAATATAAGATCAAATGTAAAATTAAAACTAAATTATCTATGAACTACGCTTAGACATCCCAAATTTACGCAAGATCTACGATAAAAAAACCCCAATTTTGTATAAGATCTAGGCTCAGAAGCGAAAAAATTTTGTAAAATTTATGCTAAAAAACGCAAATTTTTTCAAATCGACACTTAGAAACGCCAACAATTTGTAATCTCTTCATTTAGAAATGCCAAAATAAGTGTCATCTATGCATAAAATCAATGCGTTTAGCGTCGATCTTCTAGAAAATATAAACTCCCACCGCCAATCTTACATAATTTTGTTTTATAGTGTTGACACCTCGGCGCGGGAACAATTTCAGCTTTTGTTTCTCCGACCTCTTTGATTTTTGATGGGAGGGGTTTTATTCGTTACTGCAGCGATTGCATTTATTTTAAACGAAAATGACCATCAGTTCTTCGAATATGCGAACAAAAACAAAAACAGTAACTGCGCATATGTGTTGAGTAAAATTAGTTTGTTAGACGATATCACTTCAGCACGTTCATTCTAACATATTTACAAAAATGAGGTTTCTGTATTTACAAAATTTTGCTTATCTTATTTTTATTACAACATAGTATCTACAATTACATAACGTGTTGAAGAGTAAATAAAATTTTCTTTATGAATTCAGTTTTAATATTGTGAAACCTCTGGAAACTAAAAAAAACATAGTGACAAAAACTGTGTCATTGCTACGAGTATGACAAATGAGAAGAATTTATCACAACAATCCGAGGTCAAAAGTAGTGACCACTAATTCGTCTTCTTTTGCTAAGCGTATATCTTAATGTCTCAAGCAAAAAAACTTATTACTCGCTGCTACTCTTTCGCCAGTTTCCAGAACAAATCAAGAGAAGAATATTCTATTTTGACGGTGACAGTGCCAAAGAGAACCTTGGGATGAAGCAAACTTTTTAAGAGGTGACCACACAAGCGAACACCAAAATTGCTCAAAGGGGTCTATGAAACCTGTCGAAACACAAAAAGAAGAGGGAAAGCAAGAAAGAAAGACTACTAGACCTCAGTTGTTTAAATAAGATATTTCATCGGCTTCGACGCTGAATTATCAGTCTAGAGTTTGTTATGTTTTAGAAAAGAAACCATAGCCAAACCGTACTATACCCACAATCAAAATTGGCCCATTCCCTCACTCGAATTCGGGGAAACGAGCCAAATTGTACTGGTAACTGGAACCCCCGTTTTATCCACTACTATACCCACAATCAAAATTGGCCCATTCCCCACTCGAGTTCGGGAAAACGAGCCAAAATGTACTGGTAACTGGAAACCCCAATTTATCCACTCCTATACTCGCAAAAAAAATAAAATTGGTCCGTTCCCCCTCTCGAGTTCGGGAAATGAGCCAATTAACCAAAAACAAACCCCAACCCGCATGATTGCACACAATATGCGCACGCGCACAGTTGCGCATAGTCTCCTAATCAGAATTATGCGCAAGCATGCGATCATGCGCTTATCTCTTAATTTTTTCAAAAATTTTTTACAATTATATTTCTGGCTTAAAATTTTACTAATGATATGGCTAATGATAAAACTAATGATAAGGCTAATGATAAGGCTAACGATAAGACTAGTAACAAGGCCAATGATAAGTCTAATGATATAAGGCTTCGCCGATTTCATTTTCTTCAAGTAAAGAATTAAAAATTTTTTGTAAAACTCACTACCTCTATCTAACCATAACTTTTCTGGTTTTCTATGTTCACCTATTACTATTTTAAAACCATTAGTTATAGATAAACCAGATTTATTCTTCAATGGAATAGCCCATGCTTATTTTGTGTATATATCTATAACTATTAATATAAACTTATGATTATTATTGTATTTACTTAGAGATTACTTATCAATTAAATCAGCTGACCATGTTTCATCTTTATATAGTGGTATTATTCTTTCTCTTCTGAACTTTGTTATTTGAGGACTGAATACTTCTTTAGCTAGTGGTCGTTGTTTTTCCAACATTATTTATTTAGCATAATTAAAAACAAAATTGTCTAGTTGTTCGTGATAAATAATATTCATAGATAATTGTTGTTTAGATATAATTAAAATTTCATCACATAATCCATCATGTCCAGCTTTTGTTTCTAGTATAAGTAATTCTAATCTTTCTATTAGGCTATATGGGAAGTTACATCTATGACTGTCGAGATTATCTTTAGTTAAACCCCTGCCATAATTTTTCTCTCTATCCTCTTATATACGTTTATTGTCCTCTATCTACTGCTTCTCTTATCACCTTTTCCTAAATCATATCTAATATCTAGTACAAAAACCTTTTAATTTTGTTTTCTTCTTCCTCGATGCCACCATATAATACATCTGGATTAGCAAGAAAGCTAATAAGCCCATCTGAAAATTCATATATTTTTTGCTTAAGTGAAAAATCACCCTGCTCTAGAGTTATATTAACACCGTTCTTTTCTTCTAGCGGGTAAATCTACGAGATTTAATTTTAATTGAGGATTAGTTTGAGCCCCCATTGAATGAAGAATATTGGCTGTGTTTGTATCAACAAAAACTGGTGGTATATCATGAGTTTCCTTTAACGTTTCATTAATTTTGGAGGCGCATTCACCGATCAGGGAACGGTCTTTCTGGATCTGCGAAGCAGTTTCACCGATCTGTGAAGCAGTCTCCTCGATAGCTTTAGTTTGTTTATCTAACTCTTGATTTTGCCAATCTATTGCTCTTAATGTTTGTTCACCCAATGCTAGATTCTGTTCTTTATGGGTATTTAAAGTTTTAGTTAGGGGATCAAATAACTCTTCCATAATATTCTTGTTGTATTAATTTATCTTCTAATCTAATCCTTCTGTTTTCTTTTTCTGGATTGTTTAATTCTATAAGTTTATCTAGCGTAGTAATTTTTTATATATAAAGAAAAAAAAATTTTATAAAAATAATTTTTACTATAGGAGAGATATTGATATAAAATGAACTAACTACTAATTATTTTTGTATTGATATTCATTTTCATATTCATATTTATGTTTATATTCATATTCATATTTATATTCACAGATCATTATACAATCTACTAGCAGCTTCAATTAACTTTCTATCATCATTAATGGCTAGTTCTAGAAAGTTTTTAACCAGTTGGTTTTATCTAAATCTAATGGTGCTGGGTACATTTTACTTACTAGATCTCTTCTGAATAGATATAGATTCTCATCATGAGGATAGATTTTAATATTATTTACATAAAATTTTTTATCATCAAACGTGTTCAGCCGAATCTTACTTGTTTTTGTTGTTGTCATGTTATCATCAACTTTCAGTATTTTACATTCATCTACAGTTCTCTGTGTGTTATACTTCAATGCGTTATAAAACTCTACATGTTTAGCATTGTTACAATTCTTTATTCCTTTCCCTTTAGTCTTCTTAGTATAATCTTTGAAGCTATATGTCTTTGGTGACAGGGCTATAAACTCTTCTATTATTCTACTTCCCATTTCAAGTTTGATTTTGCCGGGGACTTTATTATTAGTTTTGATTGGTGCTTCTAGATCGGACAGATCCATTAAATCTTCGGGTACATTACACTCACTAAAGTTTAACACGAAACGCTCAGTATCCTTATAATGGAGCTGTAGATCTTTGAGACATGGTTGAAGAATATTATAGAATACTTCGTACATGTGTAATTTACTTAATTCTAATATAGTAACACCAACATATACTGGAGAATCATATTCTACTTTTTCCTTTATATAATTTATATATTTGGCTATAGTCCCTATATTTAGTTATATAGTTATATTCTTAAATGTTGGTTTACTTATACTTTTCATTATCTTTTCTTCAAGGTGTAAGAACTTACTTTGAAGGAGGTGTAGAAGATCCTTGCATATTCTTCCATATAGTGAGTTGTTCAATAATTTCCTTACATCCTTTTCCAATTCACTTTTAGCTTTTGCTCTTTTTTAGTATTGTTTTGAAAATAGTCTCTACATATGTAATCTTGTTTAAATTTAATTAATCCATAAAATTTGGTTAATTTTAGACCCATCTTAAGTACTTCTAATCTTTCTATTAGACTATCTGCGAAGTTACGGCTATGATTGTCGAGTTTATCTTTAGCTAAACCCCTGCCATAGATTTTATCTCTATCCTCTTATATACCTTTATTGTCCTGTATCTACTGCTTCTCTTATCACCTTTTCCTAAATCATATCTAATATCTAGTAAAAACCTTTTAATTTTGTTTTCATCTTCAACGATGCCACCATATGATACATCTGGATTAGTAAGAAGGTTAATAAGCCCATCTAAAAATTCATATATTATGCTTAAGTAACAACTCACC
This sequence comes from Convolutriloba macropyga, assembly GCF_964194025.1. Classification (NCBI taxonomy): domain Eukaryota; kingdom Metazoa; phylum Xenacoelomorpha; order Acoela; family Convolutidae; genus Convolutriloba; species Convolutriloba macropyga. The sequence goes on along the minus strand of NC_134482.1, from coordinate 43,328,216 downwards.
CTGCTCTAGAGTTATATTAACACCGTTCTTTCCTTCTAGTGGGTAAATCTACGAGATTTAATTTTAATTGAGGATTAGTTTGAGCCCCCAATGAATGAAGAATATTGGCTGTGTTTGTATCAACAAAAACTGGTGCTATATCTTGAGTTGCCTTTAACGTTTCATTAATCTTGGAGGCGCATTCACCGATTTGGGAACGGGCTTTCTGGATCTGCGAAGCAGTTTCACCGATCTGTGAAACAGTCTCCTCGATAGCTTTATTTTGTTTATCTAACTCTTGATTTTGCCAAACTATTGCTCTTAATGTTTTTTCACCCAATGCTAGATTCTGCTCATTATGGGTATATAAAGTTTTAGTTAGAGGATCAAATAACTCTTCCTTTTCACCATAATATTCTTAATAGTCTCAACTTATCTTCTAATCTATTCTTTCTGTTTTCTTTTTCTAGATTGTTTAATTCTATAAGTTTATCTAGCGTAGTCATTTTTTATATATAAAGAAAAAAAGTTTTTTATATATATAAATAATTTGTATTATGGGAGAGATAATGATATAAAATGAACTAACTACTAATTATTTTTGTTTTCATATTCATTTTCATATTCATATTAATATTTATATTCATATTCATTTTTATATTCACAGATTATTATATAATCTAACAGCAGCTTCAATTAACTTTCTATCATTATTGATGGTTAGTTCTAGAAAGTTTTTAACCAGTTGGTTTTTATCTAAATCCAATGGTGCTGGGTAGATTTTATTTACGAGATCTCTTCTGAATAGATATAGATTCTCATCATGCGGATAGCTTTCACTATTATTTACATAAAATCTTTTATCATCAAATGTGTTTAGACGAATCTTATTTGTTTTTGTTGTTGTCATGTTATCATCAACTTTCTGTATTCTACATTCATCTACAGTTCTCTGTGTGTTATACTTTAATGCGTTATAAAAAACTACATGTTTAGCATTGTTACAATTCTTTATTCTTTTCTCTATAGTAATATTAGTATAACCTTTGAAGCTATATGTCTTTGGTGACAGGGCTATAAACTCTTCTATTATTCTACTTCCCATTTCAGGTTTAATTTTGCCGGGGACTTTATATTAGTTTCGATTGGTGCTTGTAGATTGGACAGATCCATGTAATCTTCGGGTATATTACCCTCACTAAAGCTAAACACGAAACTATCAGTATCCTTATAATGGAGCTGTAGATCTTTGAGACATGGTTGAAGAATATTATAGAATACATCATACATGTGTAATTTACCTAATTCTAATATAGTAACACCTACATATACTGGAGAATCATATTCTACTTTTTCCTTTATATATTTTATATATTTGGCTATAATCCTTATGTCTAGTTATAGAGTTATATTCTTAAATGTTGGTTTACTTACACTTTTCATTATCTTTTCTTCAACGTGTAAGAACTTACTTTGAAGGGAGTGCAGAAGATCCTTCACATTCTTCCATATAGTGAGTTGTTCAATAATTTCCTTACATCAATTTCCATTTGACCTTTAGCTGTTGCTCTTTTTTAGTATTGTTTTGAATATAGTCTCTACATATGTAATCTTGTTTAAGTTTAAATAATCCATAAAGTTTGGTTAATTTTAGACCCATCTTAAGTACTTCTAATCTTTCTATTAGACTATCTGCGAAGTTCCGGCTATGATTGTCGAGTTTATCTTTAGCTAAACCCCTGCCATAGATTTTCTCTCTATCCTCTTATATACAATTATTGTCCTGTATCTACTGCTTCTCTTATCACCTTTTCCTAAATCATATCTAATATCTAGTAAAAACCTTTTAATTTTGTTTTCATCTTCAACGATGCCACCATATAATACATCTGGATTAGTAAGAAGGTTAATAAGCCCATCTAAAAATTCATATATTATGCTTAAGTAACAACTCACCCTGCTCTAGAGTTATATTAACACCGTTCTTTCCTTCTAGTGGGTAAATCTACGAGATTTAATTTTAATTGAGGATTAGTTTGAGCCCCCATTGAATGAAGAATATTGGCTGTGTTTGTATCAACAAAAACTGGTGCTATATCTTGAGTTTCCTTTAACGTTTCATTAATCTTGGAGGCGCATTCACCGACCTGGGAACGGGCTTTCTGGATCTGCGAAGCAGTTTCACCGATCTGTGAAGCAGTCTCCTCGATAGATTTAGTTTGTTTATCTAATTCTTGATTTTGCCAACCTATTGCTCTTAATGTTTGTTCACCCAATTCTAGATTCTGTTCATTATGGGTATTTAAAGTTTTAGTTAGAGGATCAAAAAACTCTTCCTTTTCACCATAATATTCTTGTCGTCTTAATTTATCTTCTAATCTATTCTTTCTGTTTTCTTTTTCTAGATTGTTTAATTCTATAAGTTCATCTAGCGTAGTCATTTTTTATATATAAAAAAAAGTTTTTTTTTATATAAATAATTTTTACAATGGGAGAGATATTGATATAAAATGAACTAACTACTAATTATTTTTGTATTGATATTCATTTTCATATTCATATTTATATTTATATTCATATTCATATTTATATTCACAGATCATTATATAATCTATTATCAGCTTCAATTAACTTTCTATCATCATTAATGGCTAGTTCTAGAAAGTTTTTAACCAGTTGGTTTTTATCTAAATCTAATGGTGCTGGGTAGATTTTACTTACTAGATCTCCTCTGAATAGATATAGATTCTCATCATGAGGATAGCTTTTAATGTTATTTACATAAAATCTTTTATCATCAAATGTGTTTAGCCGAATCTTACTTGTTTTTGTTGTTGTCATGTTATCATCAACTTTCAGTATTCTACATTCATCTACAGTTCTCGGTGTGTTATAATTTAATGCGTTATAAAACTCTCCATGTTTAGCTTTGTTACAGTTCTTTATTCCTTTCTCTTTAGTATTCTTAGTATAATCTTTGAAGCTATATGTCTTTGGTGACAGGGCTATAAACACTTTTATTATTCTACTTGCTATTTCATTTTTGATTTTGCCGGGGGCTTTATTATTAGTTTTGATTGGTGCTTCTAGATCGGACAGATCCATGTAATCTTCGGGTATAATACCATCACTAAAGCTTAACACGAAACTATCAGCATACTTATAATGGAGCTGTAGATCTTTGAGGCATGGTTGAAGAATATTAAAGAATACATTTTACATACGTATTTTACCTAATTCTAAAACAGTAACACCTACATATACTGGAGAATCATATTCTCCTTTTTCCTTTACATATTTTATATATTTGGCTATAATCCTTATGTCTAGTTATATAGTTACATTCTTAAATGTTGGTTTACTTATATTTTTCATTATCTTTTCTTCAACTTGTAAGAACTTACTTTGAAGGAAGTGTAGAAGATTCTTGCACATTCTTCCATATAGTGAGTTGTTCAATAATTTCCTTACATCCTTTTCCACTTCATATTTAGCTGTTGCTCTTTTTTAGTATTGTTTTGAATATAGTCTCTACATATGTAATCTTGTTTAAATTTAATCACCCCATGAAATTTGGTTAACTTTAGACCCATCTTAACATAGAACTTTAACATCCTGTAATGAACCTTTTAATCTGTGTTGTTGTTTTGATCTAAGATTAATTTCTCTGCTCTCGCCCTACCTGTTTCTCTTTCTCTGTAGCCTAATTCATTATCATTTATGTTTCCTTTATTAGGCATTAATGCTAGTTGCTCTGTTCTATCTTTACAACCATTAGTATAATTATTATCACAAACTATATTGTAACCATGATCACTATCATCTGGAGTATTCAATATAGTATCGAGGAACCCGCTTCGCGTATATAGAGATGTGTCAGATTACTCAAAGCACTGTAAGATAGCTTTTGCATCATTGCATTGCCGTATAGGTTGTTTGCGTCTATATACCAGATGGACCTCTTATTAATATATCTATCATCCATTATACCACATAGACATATACCACCTCTCTTTGCTTCAACGAAATTATCTAGCATTTGTTCATCTTGTAATGTATCTAATGTGACACTACTTGACATTAACCAACAATCAAAACTATAACCCGAGAGACATACCGTGTGTAGAGGATTGAGACTGAATTCTTTCATACTTAATTTAACATATTCATTCATGTCGTAGTCTTATATTTCAACATCATTCTGTAAATACTCTATAGTTAGATCTTTACCAGTTTTATTACTGTTTTCTTTGTTAAAGATAACTTTTTCTTGTGTTGGTAAATTATTAGATAAAGAGGATTTGAAGGCTTCTATGTTTAGATTACCTATAAAACTGTCGTAGTAATCTAAACCAAAGTGTTCAAATGGATATAATGCTTTAGTTTTACAATTATATACCTTTGCCATTTGATCTAGAGGCATAGAATAGAATTTATAACTATCTAAGACTTTAGGATAACCAATACGAAGCATCTTAGACTTAAAAGCAGCTAATGATATGTTACCTACATTTCTTTTATCATTATTCTGCTTAAATAGCTCACTAAATAGAGACATTGTGCAATATTATAGGAATGAAATTTTGTTGTTTGTACCTCAGATTACACATTTTACATGCTGGTCCTTATATTTACCAGTTTCATAACAGTGACCTCTTACTTTAGTAATACAAATTTTTCTGCATATATGGCAAGTGCTATTGGTTGCATGATTTAGTTTATCTTCTTTATTAAATATAATCTTTTCATTACGCTTGAAGTTATTCTCTCTTTCTTTTTCTAATAGACTAGCAAAGCTTTTGATACAGTCCAAACCAAAGTAGTGTTTGAATTTACCTTGCCAGATGTAACCCACGTTTATTGATATGTGTTCAGCTATTACATATTTGCAGTCATCAGATGAGACGTTAACAATGCAACATTCTATATCAGCAGTTATAATTTTTTTTATATTCTGACGTTTATGTTCATTTATAAAATTAATATGTTTTTTCTAGGGACAAACCATCTCTGGTTTGAAAGAGTGACTGCATACGTTTTTGTCATATTTATTTGAAATTTAAACCAATATGTACATCTATCACAGTAATAAAATTTATGATTCATTTTATTTGGTCAATCTGACAAGTTTTCTATGTTTTTAATTAGAGCGCAATGATTTCCCCGAACTAGTACTCGGGCAACTTTTTTATCTTTATTCAAATCATCCACTGGTTTAAACAACTCTACTTTGCCCTCACCACAAGGTGTGTATACCGAAATGTTAATATTGTACAATTTCTGTATTCTTATTATATAAGCAAAGTCATCTTCATGTTGTTGTCTTGGTTCAAATTAGATTATTTACAAATTTGCTTTCGCGTGTTGCGTGGTCCATAGCAGGATGTAGCCAAGCAGCAATAGTTAGTTAGAAGCAGTTGTATTTGTAATTGCGTTTATTTAATATTGATTTAGAGTTTTTGAGATCGGGAGGTAAATCTATATAACTACCAATAGATGCTTTGGTCGGTTCAAAATTTATATGAATATTTCTTAATCCAAGAAACTCAAATTCATAGCCATAAACCTTGTATATTTCTTTTTCAAATTTAGCCATTGTGTGAAGACTCCATGTTCATATATTGCGTTATTAATAATACAGTCACTGTTAAAAAATATTTTAGTAGTTTTAACTTCTAAAATATCTTCTGTGGTTCTCTTCCTGTACTCACACTCAGCTGTGATCTTATGTTTAAAACTCTTAACATTTCTAAACTGATAACAGCTTTTAATTTCATCTAAAGAGTTATTAATAGGTTCATCTATATCTTCAATTTAATTTCCGGCTTTATCAGTAATGAAAAATTCTTTCATGTTCTGGCTAGAGTTTATATCAAAGTATTCTGTGTTTTCTAGATACTTACGATTATGACTTTAAAATGAGTAGTTAGGGCTATTTTTTTCCAGTTTCTGCATGTAATTCTTCAGATTCATACTTAATTCCAGAGTAAATACTATGGAGTAGCTTGGCCTCCAGCCCATTTTCGGTTTTAGTTTTAGGTTTAGTGATGGGTTTAGTTTAAATAATATCTTTAGTGTTATCTTTAGTTTTAGGTCTGAGGAAGTAATATTCCTCTTCTGAGTCATATACTCTCTCCATGGTGGAACATCGACGAAGTCCCATAGTTTCACCTTCCATTTCTTTTCTCGCTCTGTTTAGGTGTTCATCACTTAAATTGTGTTTGATAAATTGTTTCCTTGTTTCAAAGGCCAAATCACAAATAGAACAAGAGTTTACGCTTTCTACTTTAGACATCTTTTTCTAAGCAGAATAACTCATTTTCGAAGTGATACAAATTAAAAATGTCTAAATCAGTAAAATGTGTTAGTTGTAAAGATAAATCTTGGAGAGGGTGTTGTGATAAAAGTTTAGATAGTTTATTTGAGTGTTATATCTGAAAAGGTTACTTTAAGAATAGACAGTATATTAATCATATGAGTACACATTATATTGATCCTAATCTATATATAACTTGTATTTTGTGTAATGTAAATCAACATATCAGCGGATTTAGATTTTAAAATTTCAAGTGCAGATTATGTATTTATCTGCATAGATATAGATATAAACATACCAGAGATAGATTCAGGGAATATATCCAAAAATTTGACGTAGAAGTTTAGAGTTAAAGTGGTATAACTTTTTCAGCTTTGGGTTTTAACATCGATTGGATCTTCATCATCAGAGCCCAACATTTTCTCTAACAATTCTTTATGTTTAGAATCATATTATTGATGCCTGTTAAATCCTTCTTTGTTTCAAAGGATAAATCACAGACGCTGCAGACGTTTACATTAGTGGTAGTTGAGTGAGACATGTGTATTTTATTAAGGAAAATTTTGGAAAAAATTATTTTTCGAAAATGAAAAATGAAGTGTGATAAGTGTAAAAATATTCCTTGGAAAGATTGTTATAATGATTGCAAAGAATTACAATATTGTTGTTATATATGCAAAGATACAGTTAAAGTAAGAGACTATATTAAACATTTGGGTGACCATTATGGCAATCCAACTCAATATCTAGAGTGTAATATGTGTAAAATTTGTAAGCATATTTCTTTCTTTAGGTTTAGAAGTGGAAGATGCAGATTATGCATCTATCTTAACAGATATAGATACACACAAACCAAAGATAGATTCAGGGAATATGTCAAAAGATTTAATATAAAAGTTTAGAGTTTAGCTGGTTTTGTGCAGATTATCCATGAAGTGGTAACACCAATCCACAGAGTGGCTTCGTAGATTTTCGCAAGTTACACTAAAACAAAACCACTAATCATTGTGTTTCCACCAATCTTCAGTGTTTTTGACTGTATACCCATCACAGTGTGTCCCATATACAGTCCCACAGCGGGGGTCATCCTTTTTAAGAACTGTGAATTTGGTTTTTTGTCTCACTTAGTTTTATAGTAATTCATCAAATCGGTGGACGTTCACTGGAGTCAATGAGGAAGGAACCCCACACCTTCCGTTTGCTAAAGCAACTTAACTAGACTCGATGATTTAACGACTACGCCAAGTGAGACAGAAAGTTTTAGTTTTAGATTGATTAAATATTGATTAGAGAACATTTTATTAATTTTTATTATTAAATTTTTATTATTTAATATTTTTTTTTCAATTTTTTTGTTCAAGTTTTTTCGCAAGTTGGTTTACGTGATTTTTACATGGTCTCTCTGGTTACACTGGTATCTGGGATACTTCCACCGGAGTCGGTGGGGATAGAACCCGATTTATCCGTCTGATAAGGATAATTACAAGCTTAACTCTGTACTAGTGGATTGCACTAAGTGAGACAGGAAATGATAGATTTTGAGGGAATATAGAACAGTGGATAAAACAGGGGTTCCAGTTACCAGTAAAATTTGGCTCATTTCCCCGAATGCGGCTAGCATGGCGGGAATGAGACAAATTGGGCTGGTGGCTGGGACCCTGTTTTATCCACTACTAATGGAGTGTTTTTTATAGTAATATAAATATAAATTATAGTAATATAAAATATTTCTACTTACTGACTTGGTGATAAAATTATATCCTTATTCAAATGCACACTCTGTATCTGTTATCTTTGATTTTTTTCTGGTCTCTAATACTGTTTAACAAATGAGCGATATTCATTGCACATCGAATTTCAAGGAGTTCAAGTGTCATTATCCCACGAAATTGCAATTTCTATTTTTAAGCCAAAAATCAATGTCATTTTTCTCTAGTTTTTCTAACTAATCTTTGTTATTGAATTCCAAAATGACATGCAGTCGAAGTCGACTGAAGACCGCATAACTTTCAATAAAAGGTAAAGAAAGCAAAGAAAAATTTAAAATCTTGATCTGCTTGCGCTAAATCCTAATTTTCTAGAACCCACAACTCATTTCCTAAAACGATTTAGTGACTGTTGTTCGATAAGTTAGCTACTCTCTTATCAAATTACTGTTAGCTGGTTCAATACAATGACATTACATGTTCTTAGATCAGACGGAAGCAAAATCGTGTCAAAAATATGTCTTTAATAAAATATCTCACCATTTTTTTGAATTTTGACAGGATCACAATTAACACTGATCGAACAAAAAACTGAATATTGTGTTTTCAGTACAAAAACAACATTTTTTTGAAGAAGCCCCTCAATTTTTCTGCAACGAAAAAATGATTGAGTCATCAAACGTTAAACATCTTGGTTTTACCATACATATGAAGCTGATGAGGGATGAAAAAGTGGAAAAAGGACCTCATCGGCTTGGGAAAAGGTTCTTATGTAAATTAGTAAAAGTATATTAGATGAAGCAATTAGTTAGGTGTTGAAAGCAATCAATTTTACTTTTATATACTATTCAGAATATATATCACAAAAAAATAATTTATACAATTTTACAGTATCTTAGCTTTTCAAACTGTCGTTTAATGTTTTTTTTATAACCTTAATTTCAGACTATTTTGCAATTCAATACTTTTTTATGAATTACACCTACAAGTAAGTTAGTCTATTTTGCTTGTATTCGATATGTGTTACCATTCTAATGAGTTCTTGAGAAAATTAACATCGTTCTTTCTGCAAACCGAAACTTTCCGTTATCTAATATTTTTTTGCACGGTGACCTTGTCAAATAGATTTGACAAGAATCGATTATGATATTAGTTACAAATGGTAAATCCGCTAAGTTTACAGGTACTCAGAGGAAACTTGATATCTTGTCTCATCTTATTCTCAAGAAAAAAACAACTTTCAATTAAACAGACATTCCATTAATTATCATAAATTGTCAATGCAGCTAAGAGCAATCTTTAAATTCGACATATCACTTCAAAAAATTCCTTTAGCTATTGTGATTCAGTTCTCGAAACAATAAATTTATTTTCGTTCCGACCCCACTTTTGGGGGAGGAACTATATACTCAAATGAGTATTTTTTTGTTCGGACAATTTTGGCCGATCGTATATTCATAGTAGAGAAATGTGAGTGGTGTCATTAAAAAGTTCGTCCAGCGTAGAATTCGAACTTAAACAGATTTTTTGCAGTTCGTCATTAAAAGATGCAAACAAAAGTGTCACAAAATCAAAAAGTGCAAAAATGTTTTCATTAAAATTAGTTTGTTCGACAGAATTACTTCAACAACTGCATTCCAACACATTTACAGAAAGTTGATTTTGTCTATACAAAAAGTTTTTCCTCATAATAGTAGTTGCGAAAATATAACTTGTTCAAAAGTGAAAAAAAAAATTTTTTGGATTGGGTTTTAAAATTGTGGAATCTCTGTGAACGATAAAAATTAATGTATAATGGCAAAAGCTTTTTCAATACCATAACAATACATGTTCTTAGATCAGACGAAAGAAAAATCGTGTCAAAAATTTGTCTTGAATAAAAGATATCACCATTTTCTGAATTTCTACAGGATCACAAAGAGTGTTTTTTACAGAGTTTTAAAAAACAACTAATTGCTACGCTCTTACAACATCATAGTGTCGTTTAATACCTTTTTATAGCACTAATTTCTGACTAATTTACCATTCAATAATTTTTTAGGAACTAAACCTATAAGTTATTCCATTTTTCCTGTGTTCGATATGTTTTACCATTCTTATGATTTCTTGAGAAAATTAACATCGTTCTTTCTGCAACCCGAAACTTTCTGTTTTCTAATATTTTTTTTGCACGGTGACTCTGTCAAATAGATTTGACAAGAATCGATTATGATGTTAGTTACAAAATGGTAAATCCGCTAAGTTTACAGTTACTCAGAGGAAACTTGATATCTTGTCTCATCTTATTCTCAAATACAAAACCCAACTTTCAATTAAACAGACATTCCATTAGTTATCATAAATTGTCAATGCAGCTAAGAGCAACTTTTAAATTCGACATAACACTTCAAAAAAGTATTTTAGGTACTGTAATTCAGTTCTTTAAGCAGTAAATTTATTTTCGTTCCGACTCCACTTCTGGGGGGGACCTATATACTCAAACGAGTATTATTTTGTCCGGACAATTTTGGCCGATCGGTGTATTCATAGTAGAGAAATGTGCGTGAGGTCATTAAAAAGTTCGTCCAGCGTAGAATTCGCACTTAAACAGATTTTTTTGCAGTTCGTCATAAAAAGATGCAAACAAAAATGTTACAAAATCAAAAAGGGCGCAAATGTTTTCATTAAAATTAGTTTGTTAGACAATATTACCTCAACACCTGCATTCCAACACATTTACAGAAAATCGATTTTTGTCTATACGCAAAGTTGTTTCTCATATTATTAATTGCAAATAGATAATGTGTTCAAAAGTGAAAAAAACACACGTTTTTGGGATTGGATTTTAAAATTGTGGAATCTCTGAGAACGAAAAAAAGGTAATATATAATGACAAAAGCTTTTTCATTGACACCTGAAACACACATGAGAAAATTTGGTCACAAAACTCGTGGTCGAAAAAAGTAACCAATATTTCTTTTGATTTGCGGAGCATATATCTTGATGTTATAAGCATTGCAAAAAGTTATTACTAGCCGCTAGTTACTGTTTAGTTTAGTCAATTTTCAAAATAATTCCAGAGAATAAAATTCAATAAAATAAAAATCAGTGTTTTTGCAGCGAAAAAAAATCATAGTCACCGAAGGTTTAACGTCTTGGTTTTATCAATGACATGAAGCTGATGTGAGACGAAGAAGTGGAAAAAGTACCTCATCGACTTACGCAAAATTTTTTAATGTAAATCAGTAAAATTATACTGGATGAAACAATGAGTTAGCTGTCGAAAGCAGTTAATTTTAGTAATATACACTGTTCAGTATTTTTACAGGGGTTTAAAAAAAACTATTTGCTACGCTCTTACAACATCTTAGACTTTTAAACTGTCGTTTGTTTAATGCCTTTTTATAGCACTAATTTCTGACTAATTTACAATTCAATAATTTTTATGAACTACACCTATAAGTTATTCCTTTTTTCATATATTCGATATCTTTTACCATTCTTATGAGTTCTTGAGAAAATTAACATTGTTCTTTCGCAACCGAAACTTTCCGGTTTTTTTTTAAATTTTTTTTTGCACGGTGACTTTGTCAAAAAAATTTGACAAGAATCGTTTATGATATTAGTTACAAATGGTAAATCCGATAAGTTTACAATTACTTAGAAGAAACTTGATATCTTGTCTTATCTTGTTCTCAAATAAAAAATTCAACTCTCTTTTAAACAGACATTTCTTTAGTTATCATAAAATGTCGATTCAGTTAAGAGCAACTTGTAAAAGCTCTGTTTATACAATATTTTCTTCTGCTGACTTATTTTTCTGGACTTTTATTTTTTTCTTGTTGATCAAGTAGTCTTTTAAAATCTCTGACCCATACATTTTGAAATCAAATAAACATAGTAAAGTTGATTCTAAATTCTACATTCAACTACAAATAAACGCTTTTGGTATTGTGAATCAATAAATTTGTCTTGAAAAATAAATTTGTCAAAATCAATTTCTCTTAAATTGTCTTGAAACAATAAATTTGTTTTTACTATCTCTTCTAAAACAGTCAAATCACAAGTTACTCCAAGTATAAAGCTTTCATGAGCAAAAAAGTGGAAAACTGCAGCTTGAAGTTACGATCACGTGCACTGCATGCTTACAAACGTTAAAAGAATATATATTCAAGTTAGAAACTCATTACTTAGTCTTCTGATGAGTTACAATTTTCCATCATTGATTCTCATCAATTTCTTCTAAGAACAATTGATTGGGACTCTGCTGGAGGTTCCAACAAATAGTCCGGATTTGAGTCCAATTTAAAAACTGTGATCAATTATGTATACGTGCAATTTTTTAAGGAAAATTATGGGAAAGTGTCAAAATTTGCGTCAAAATTACTGCAGATATCGTTAGAGATCTTCATTGAAATTGTACGCACCGCTTGTTAGACGTTAATAGAGCTACGTGCATAATGAGGCTTTTCTAGAGAATCGAATTGAGCTGAAAAATTATTTTTTTCATGTCTGCCGCTTTTTGTTCAAACTTCTGTTGTAGATAGCTTTTTGGTGCCATAATGCATAAACGCTAATTTATTTTGAACAAAATTTTTTTTTTAAAAATTTGACCAAAAAAAGTTTTTTTTGGAACTATATGTTGTATTTTTGACTATTTTTCTTTTTTTCACAAGATATCCATTATATGATGAAATATTCCACACAAACGGGTAATTATTGGGCGAAAAATCCAGTTTTTAATTTTTCAAACTGTGCGGTTTCAACGTTTGAGCAGTGACATATCCGACATGTTCAGCCGAGAATAAAAGTGCCCAAAAGTAACAATGGGCAAATGTTCCTATTTGAGGCAGAGTATTTTCAGGACGTTTTTGAGCGTTTTTAACCTTTTAAAAGAATTAATCATCTCTGACACTTTTAGTCACAGCAAACAATTTTGCCGTTCAATTGCAACAATACTTGCAGCAATTTTGACCTTCACGACGGCCTAAATTACAAATTTCCATCTTTGAAGGCTACCTTCAAATAAACTGTAAACTTCTTTAGAACAAATAGTTAAATTGTTTAATTTAACATAGGTACTTTTCCTAAATATTTTGTCTCAACTCACCCCCTTGTTTTAGCTAGGAGAAATTTAATCCCGGTAAACCAATTTGCGGTTAAAATTTCACTCGTGTTAAAAACAAGCGAATTCATCGCCCAATTTCGGGATTAACAATTTAGCCGACGGTGGGATTAGAAAACGACCCAAAAAATAGAGATTTACCGACAACCAAAAAAATGAAAATCTAAAGTCAAGTCAACAAATCTGACCGGGCAACTATTGTTGTGATTGGAGCTATTTTGACCAATTAGATTTGTCGACCAATCAGAATTAAGCTGTGGGCTATATTTATCACTTTTTCAATTAGGCTAAACACCTTGTCGGCCAATATGTAAGATAAACACCCTGTCCCCCCCCCCCCCTCCCCCCCCCCCCCCCTCCCTCCCCAACCAACCCCAATTTTGAATTCTATAATGGCAATGACAGCTATTAGTTTTCAAGTTGCTTCTTTTTTCACCCCACCCTTTAAGAATTTAAATCTATCAGACCTGAAAATTTAGCGACAGATAAATTAAACACACTAAAAGCCTGCGAGTACTAAAAGTGTAAATTAAATTGGATTAAAAGTAAGGATAAATCTCTTTAAAATCAGTTAGTTTTGGGAAAAATTCTGCCTCAGGTTTTCCCTCAAAGCCGATTCACAAAAACCGCTAATCGATTTTTTTCCGATTAACTTACATCTACACAGTCTCAAAATTAGTTTTTATTTTTCTACCTACAAAAGACAGAACAATTGTACTACTTTTTCAATGCTAAAAAGTTTGAACTAATTTTGAGTGTCTCATCACTTTGTAATTTTGTTACCAAGGATTTTTTTGATACTCGAGCTGGGACATCATAATTCGAAATTCAGTTTTCTGAGAAACAACAATTTTCTGAAAAAAAATTCTGCATAGTGCTCACAATGGGCTTTGAATCACGGCCGCCATATTTTTTTTGGATTTTAGATTTTCAAGTTCTGGTTTCATTTTTTTCGATCTTAAATTCGTAGAATTGTAGGAAAGTTATCGCAGGAAAAAAGTTTTCCATGGAATTGATATTGTTTGCGATTGTTACAATTAAATAGAATTGTTTAAATTGGTTAATTGGGTTAAAAGTATAGTAACCTTTTATATTTATTACCCTCTTTTTCTATTATTAAACATTATTTATTCATAAATGGATTTGATCTGGTTAATTTATAAGAATAAATTGAAGATTAGTAAATTTATTCATGCTCACAAATAATTTTTATTCGTTTATTTATAATTTTTGAAGCTCTTAAAAGTATACCAGATTCGCGGCATCGTTATTTACAATCAAAATCACGAGCTCAAAAAAGTTTAGTTAAAGAAGTTGCATATTTGAAGTTACCCGACCAACATGAATATTATACCGAAAATAATAGATGTGATTTCAGAAGAAATTAAGGGTTTTAACTCGGCCGAATTTAACGAGAGCAACTCGGCTCAGAAGGAAACCGATCTTTACTCGACTTCGGTGCCCAAATTTGCACACCTCTGTGTAGGTGTGTTTATGTTGTTTATTTGCTTGATTGGATCGTTAGGAAACGTGAACACAATCTACGGATTTCTCAGGTGAGAAAAAATCAGATAAATATTTGTCATCAACCGCCGTTTTAATGTGAAATTACAGACAAAACAACTTCAGTGAGCCACCTCACCCGATAGGGCATGACGTGTATAAATATGAATTTTAAACCTGTATAAACCCTCCATAGCAATTGTGCTGGACCCACATTTTATTAGTACAGACCAATAAAAACATTAATTATTTTTTTTTGAAAAATAGTGTGAATATTAGTATGATCACACATTTTACATATAATATTGTTCACAGGTAAAAAGCTGCAGATCTAGCAACTCTTAATTCTTAAGGATAAAATTTCAAAACATAAGCGTAGCCGGAAGACTTCTGATTTAAACCGCCACTCTATACAATCAATTGTACTTTTCATATGGTAGAGAAAAAGAAAAATCCAAATGAAAAAAGCAGAAAACAAAAACACTCTACAAATTGTCACCTAGTTGAGAAACATTCGGTTTTTAAACTTATGAAATCGTCGGTATCGTCGCTTTTTCCAGCCAAAAACGACAAAAAATTCCCAAAATTTCTTAGTCAACAAAATAAACTTATAACGAAACCAAAAAACCTGTAAAAAAAATTACAGAAAACGCGATCAATTATCCATTTTAGGGCCAAATTTCAAGAGAAAAAATACACGCTGCGTTTTGTTAAATGATCAAACATATGTTTTTTCGTGCGTTAGCAGATGCTTTGCATAAATCTATTCGTAGGTCTACACAGATGCCATGGTTTGAAGAGAACTGAAAAGCGTTTTGCTAAGCGCAAAAATGGCTTTCCACTAAGTGTTTCGTATTAGTTCATTTGTTTCTCATGACAGACAAACTTCAAGTTGATCCAATTTTTGCGATAATTCATTTTCTTTAGCATTACCACGAAGGTTTCCTGTGTTCTTAAACCAACATACGGACTATTTCTTACGTATGAAAACTAAAATACCGAAAGTGTTTTACGTCTACTAACCGAACATACCGAATTTGTTTGAGCTGAAAGAAAACGAAGACTTCTCTCGTTCCCTACCGAACATACCGAATCTTGCTAAACAGAACATACCGAAGCTTCCTTGCGTTGCAGTTCAAACATTTCGACGTTTTCTTACGTTTGAATCGGAGCATGCTGAACAAACACCAACGATTTCTCACATGGAAAACCAAAAACTTGCGTCGTTTTTGCTCGGTCTTCTCAACTAGGTAGGGTACTCCAAAAGAACTGTCATCACATTAATACGTTCTGTTTTTTGTTTCAGCTGGTGAGTTTTGACATGATAGATGATAGATAAAGCAAAAGCGAAAATGAAGAATAGAGAAAAATCTAATTTTATCATAGTTTTTTCTATTCGAGTTGCAAAGTCATATCCATTGTTCAAAAATGAAAAATTATGACATTGTTGGAGTCAGCAATGCGGCCAAATAAACTTTGAGCCCATTCCACTGCAAAAAAATGAAGAACCGTTATACAGTTCTCTAAATTGTTCCATTTGTTCGATGGCGCAGCATGGACTCAAACGTCTCCTCCTAACTATAAGACCTTGCTCACAAAGAGTTATTTTGTTCCAAAACTTGTCGGGAAAGCGCAATAAAAAAACAACTAGGTGGCCAACTGCACTTATTGGCAATAAGTGCCCAATTTAAGCAATTTTACTCAAGTTTCCTTTCATGACATAAACAATCATAAATTACTACTCATCAATTCAAAGGGTCACTAAATGCGCAGGGAAATACTATTTATAGCCACAAAAAGTCACCGAAGACAAAATGAGAAAACTAACAACTCCAGTTAAAAGGAACTGAAAACGAAAAAAAAACAGAAAATATAACAAAAACAGAAAAATCTGGGTTTCAAGGTCAAGCCAATTAAATGCTGAAATGGTCAAAACATGCTCCCTAGCGCACAAAAGTCTATTAATATATGTGTGAGCTAAACCATTAATTTTGTCAGCAAACCATTAAAATTAGTTTTGAATTTTGCAATCGTGAACAACAAATTTTGCTCGCTTTGGTGTAAGTAATGTCTTAACGAAAATCACGCGGTTGTTCTCTTTTTTTCATCTTAATTTTAATTTATATCACAAAGTTGAACTAAACGTTTTCATGTCAGGCGCGATTTCAAATTAGACATGCTGTTTCAGAACAATTCATCGGTTAAGATTATTAGATCAATATGACTTTTATTCAAGTAGTAAAAAAGTTGCAAATGTAATGATCTACGCCTAAAATAGTGGAAATTACACAGTAAAGACTTATTAGCATATTAGTCGAATGTTTCAATAAATGCAGTTTCAACATCGCAGAAAAAAAGGTAGCACAATTTTGTCTTTAAAAGTCAACTCGATTGTCTATTGATCGTTTTGATTCCTCTTTTTTGCGATATCATTGTTTTCCATCATGTACCAAAATTTAAACTGATCGTCGACCAAAAATAGCAGAATTTGAGAAGGCACATTGGAAATCCACATTTAGCAGATAAAATTAACAAATTTGCAAAAATAAAATTAAGATAGGTATCAAAATTTTAAATTGTTTGCCAATTGCTTTACATTTTTCGTGAAACAGCAGGATGCAATGGCAGCTTAAAAAGTTGATTTTGACTAAATTGGTCAAAATCCTATTAGTCCCAATTTTTGTGTATTCTGCTGAAATTTTGGATTGATTGACTCTGGTTCGCCGTTCTATCTAATTTAATTGACAGCATTATTGTCTGTCAGCAGTTGAAAAATTGTTGTGTAAACAACACCCAATCGCGTTCAATCCAGATTTAGATTAATTAGAGAAGCTTTCTTTTTTAAAAGGCAATTGCTAAATGTAAATAATTATAATTTGAGAAGTTTTATCTCATCTTCTTCTCAAAAAAGTATAATAGCATATCATAAAATGGCATCCATGGCTATGAGTATACAAAATAATTTAAATAAATAAAAATAAGTAAATAAAAGACAATATATTTATACGTCTTGTAGATCAAGCTAAACAAAAGTTCGGCAAGAGCGAATTTGGTCCAAGGTCTAATCAAATACAATCTCTACCCAGGATAACTTAGGTGAAAATTGGAATCTTTTCACTCGAAATTGCATGGTTTCTTACACCATGGAAATCCGGCCAATAAAATCTGGCGTAGGTGTTATTTTAGGGAAAACGTATTTAATTAGTAACACTTTCCATTATTATTATTAATCTAATCAAGTCAACGTCTATCATATAATTAGGTAAATTATTACTGATTCAAAAACAATTTTAATTAAAATAAAAATTTAGATTTTGTCAAGTTCTCCCAATAAACACGTTGAATTGGCCTTTAATTTGCGTTTTGCAAAACTTGTTATTACAAAAACCAGTTTTTTTTTTGACGACCAAGTTTCTAAGCAGAACCGTCAAATATTGTTCCAAACCCTCAAACAGAAATCAAAGATACTCTTAAGCAAATATTTATAAATAAAATTTCACTCTGATGCGACAAGACGGCGCATGTAAATTGAAAAAAAAACACGAGATTGGGAACTTTATGAAGTGGAGTCATAGCTTATTGTTGTAGATTATTTTGGTTTTTGAATTTTTAATTTTCTCAAATTTATGTGTTTAATGCATAATCCCTAACTTAAGAGTCTTTTAGTTTTCAAAAATTAGGATCGCAAAATGGAAAAATTTATAAGGCAAGAAACAAACAATAAGATCATGATCATACATCAGAAGGTTTCTGATAGCCTTTTGTTTCAATTTGTCCACAACGCGGTCTTTTCTATCAGAATTCTTTCAAAAAAGACATCGATATTAAATTTCTCACGTTTGCTTTGTGTTGGAGGGCATAAGAAATTATACAATGAACTGTTTTTAGGCAAGTGCATATAGTTGCATTTGTCAGTGTTTTCGGCGTTACATGATAATTTTATGTTAAATAAATGAAATTTATGGAAAATCTTATTTGTAAATATTTGCTCACAAATAAATTGGGTTTTTTTGTGTGTTTAAAACACTAATTGATATTTAGAAATTACTAGAAATTTAGAAATTTAGAAATTTAGAAATAGTTGAAGTGAACTAATTAACACATTTTAAACCAAAAAATTAAATATTTTTTTCATGTTTTCCTATTAAACGAGTTCAATTTGCCTAAAACATGCGTTTACAACACTTTTTTAAAACGCAAAATTATATTCGGGATGCCAAAGTTTCTAACCGGTAGAGACAAGAGTAATTTCCAACCACCAATTAGGTTTTTAAACCAACAAATAGTTACCTAAAATTTTTTTTAAATGCATATATACAAATTAATTTTTCCGTAACGCCTGCCTAATTATCATAACGTTAAGATTCATTGTAGAAAAGTGTGGCAAATGCCACTGTTGACAGACGTCTAAAAACAGATGACCATTTAGAGTATAAAATTGGTTACTTCAAACGCACAACAAAGGTTATTAGTTAAATTTTGATGTCCTTTTTCAATGAATTCTGATACGACAAGACAGCACTGGTAGAGAAATCGAGAGTACACGAAATCAAGAATTGTTTGAGCTGAATTCTTGTCTAATAGATTTTTCAACCCTATTTTTCTCAAAGTTAAATGAAGGGTGCGCAGTTCTTAATCCCGGCAGAACAGATTATACAGAATAAAAATCGAAATATCGAATAAAAAACAAAGATCTGTTCTATTTTTTAGGAGCAATGTAAAAAATTTAGCGCAATTTGATATGATTAGTAGTGTAGTAGTAGTGTGGTAAAGCATATGCTTATTGCTCAAAAATTATTTTAGAAACTACTATTCACAAAGACATTTTATTAGGATAACTTTTCGTAGAAGAAAAATTTTTCCCAGATCCGCCAGGAATTGTGTCAAAGAGCAAAAATACCGAAACTAGTCTGACATTAAAAGCTGGTTGAATACATTATTGTTTCATTTGCGTTGAGTCATGTTAAAGAATGAAGAAACATAATTTTAAATTCCTCAGCTGGAGATGTCTTTGGACGATATTTTCTAATGAGAAAAAAAAACAGATAAACTCATGGTTTTATCAAATCGTCAGTTGGTACACATTTTGAGCCTTCAATCCACTGTATTGGGTTTTTCAATACAAGCATATATTCTTCAGTGTTATGTTCATGACGAGCCCGGATTTGAGTCTCAGAGCACTTCAGCGCTGAACCAGCAGATTTCAAGTGCAAAAACTTAATTCAGTTCTGAAACATTGCATCTCCAGAATATTTTAAGTTTCTTTACTCGCACTTCTTTTTTCATTACGACTATATTGAGGTCAGAGAGGCCAGAGAGAACTGGCTTGTAAGTCTTTTCTGAACAAAATTGGCATGAGTTCTGACTTTCTTAGTTCCTTGGAGAGTATAGTTCTAAATGTCGCTTTATGCTTTTCGGACATATCTTTAATCTTGTTAAGTCATCATGGTCTGTCCTGCCGGAAGTATGAAAAGCCAACCAAATATAAACTGTTCACGTCAGCAGTTTTATATAGCTTGTCAGGAAGTTCTACTTTATTAACTTAAAGTTGACTAGAACTCAAAACCGTAGAACGAGTTTGAGTAGATAAGCCGTTAGCACGGCCAGTTTCCAAGTTAAAGAATTTCAAATTAATTCTGAATGTCAACTCGGCTTCTCTTAGCCAAAACTGGCGTACATTGGAACTTGTGTTTACTGTTTAGTTTTAGTATAGATTTTGTTTTTTTTTCTTTAAATTGTTCAAATTTCTGTAATTAATGTAAACTGTTCAATTTTCGTCAAAGAGTTTATTATCATTTGACATCATTAAAAAACGGTGCTTTCTACGTTGACAACCAAAATAGTTTATATATTTTGTTCAAACGCTTTTTTTTACATTTTTAAACAATAAACATTTAGCTACAGGATCTCAGGTAAGTTTTTCTGAAAACAAGTTGAAATTTTATGAAACGATTTTGAATATTATAGCAGGGTATTTGTGTTTTAGTTGAATATTAAAGAGATCATAGAGGTAGCAGCTTTCAAATTCAGTAAAAATGAAATTTTTTAATTCACAAAACATCACTAGAAAAACAAAAAAATGAAGTCAAAACGAGAATTGTAAATCTAGTCTAAGCGAGAAAGAAACCTTCTTTAGAGGCCAAAAATCCGTCCCCTTTCCTTAACGCCGTCTTGTTTTTTTTCCATTCTGGGACGATTCCGCCTTTTTTCTTGTTGTGTATCATATAAAGTCAAAACATCTGATAAACACCGAAAACATTATTGAAGTTTTTCATCACATTTTTTTTCCATTTGCCGTGTCAAGCTTTTCACTTCATTTATGATTTTTGCAGCTTTTTGCAAACAATTTTAGGTTTCATGGATTTGAGGGCTTTCCTCGGTTCGCTTCGTTTACTTTTGATTGTTTTTGTCAAGTGAGCGACAATAATAAACAATTTCCTGAAAACAATTGCTGCAACTTAACAATTAAATTGTTCTGCTGAAAAATTCGCTCTCCTATTATTTTCTTTGAAAACATTTATGGAAATATTGGCGTTGAAATGTTCTGTTATTTTTAGCCAATCACATCGCGCCCTCAAAAAAGCGCAATATTTGAATTTAAACAGAAGACGTGCAATGAAAAAGAGTTAAGAGTGGGAATATCTTCACTTTAAGAGTGGGAAAACCTTCAATGAATGGAAAATTAGTCGGCTGAACTTATTTCTCGCCTACGGAATTATTTCTTTGATTTTTATTTTAAAATATACCGACTTTTTGCATTATTTTGTGATATATCAAACTGTGTCATGAAACTATTTCGAAATTGATTTTAAAATTAATATTTTTGATTTTCTACCACTCTGCCTTTTTCAGTTGGCATTTTTTGAGTTATGAAAGGTTATTTGAAAATGTTATTTATAATTGCTTGCTATTCTGTTAACCAGTTATGATTATAATTCCCTCGTTTGTTGTTATTGTTTCCCAGTAAAAAAAAAGTTATCGCAATTTAAGCCTTGATTTTTTCATTCATTATTTACAAAGTTAAATTGAAGAAAAATATAGGGCTTCATTTATATTAAATTTCAAAAGTTATAAACAATTTTAAGTTTATCTATTTTTTCGTTTTTGTTTTTAATTTTGTTTACTTTTGATTTTTCTATCTGAACGTGATATATTTACAAAAGCTACACTCGATGTGAAAACAGAAGCTGTTGAATATTAAACTTCCTATTTAACCTCATTGAAAATAATAAATATTAAGTTAATCAATTCATTGTTAATTCAAATGTTAAATTAAAGATGCAGGATTTATTTGATAATTCTAATTAATCATTATTGCTCTTTATTTTTACAATAACTAAACTTATTATATATTTTGTAATTAACAATGACGTACCTGAACAACCACAATTTAAATGAAACAGAAATTAATTTGGGAATATTTTACAAACAAGTTCCCTATTATGTTCACTTTTTATCGGGCGTTATTGTCTTGTCGTTCATGTTCCTGGGAATAGTTGGAAACGCTACAACAATTATGACTTTTCTCAAGTTAGTTTGGAAATAAGTTTTCACAAATTACTGAAATGAAACTTGAAATATCAGAAATTCTTGCATTTCGCACGTGAACAAATTTTTCTATTCATAGCTTCGTGTGAACAAATTAGTGAATTTTTTATTGCTCTAGATTTTGTTTGAACATTGTAATAATTTGTAGATATTTGAATTTTCTCACTTTTGAGTCAGCTTTTTGAAAGTACGGGATATATTTTGTTTCGGTTAGTGGGCATATTATGTTTACATCCTCAAGAAGAATGTTTTATTTTTTTCAGCTATGTGCTATACGAAAACTCGAAAACTGCGAATAAATTGAAAATGGGGGACATCAAAAACACTAGGGGGAAGACGGAAAACCGAATAGATCCAAAGTATTAATGAGAAACAGTTTGAAGAAATAGATATCTTTATATTTTTTTCAGTTTTCTATTTCCAACCCGTCTAAAAAATTATTTGTCTATTTAAAAATTCGATTTCAAAAAATTTTTGCTCGCGCACTTAAATTATAACAAAGTTTTTGCAACTTTTCTGTTAGTTTATTTTAATCAAGTGCTGTTATAGCTTTGTTTAATCTTTAAGATAGATAGTGAAACCGATTGTTCGAAGCTAACATATAGAAAAGTTTTAAAAAATTTTGGAAATCCTAATTTTCTATTTCTAGCACTGTTTTAAGCAGCCAGCTCATTAATGTAATTGCAGGTAGCAGTCGTATATTTAAGTGGCGATTAAATCGAGACTTGAGGCGAGAAAAATGTTTCAAATATAAATGATAAACGCTATTGTCAATTTTCGGTCCAATAGAAAAATTACTCAATCTTAAGTTTTCAACAAAAAAAAATATATTCAATTTTTGAAGAGCTTCTGAAATATTGCCGAAAAACTCTGAACTCCTCCCCAACATCCCTAAATTCTTCAGAAACTCTTTAGAAAAATCTCATAAAAATGTAAAAATGAAAACGCAAAGAAAATTTACCCCTGGAAAAATTAATTTACTGCAATACTTTTCACTATTTTTTTAGCGTTTATCGGTGTTTTTAAAAAAAAATTATTAGCAGCATTACAGACAAGGTACCGCAACAACATTACGAGTTATGGCACGTTATAGATTGAAGCTGATGTAGCTCAAAAAATTTGAGACAATAAAATTTTGAGATTCAAACTCCCAGTCAGATTGCAGCCATCAGGCAAGAATGTAACATCACCCAATTAATTTTTAACTTTTTTCTTGTTGTCTGACTTTCAATTGTGATAGTTTTTTCATCAGTAGTCAGCTGCCAGTGTGAATCAGCCAAACTGAGTTGTCGTCAGCGCGTTTTTTAATGACGTGGTACTCAGTTTCAACGTATTTTCTACGTTTTTTGAGGTCCTGAAGTTTGCAAAGCTGATGCAAGACTATTTATTCCATTTCGAGTGTTGCGGGTGACCATTTCTTGTACCCCAGTCCTTTGATAATGTCTCGAAGTTGATGCCGGTGCTTATTATTTGGCCTCCGCTGTCTCCTAGCGTGAAACCGTGGCCTGTTGTCAAGCCACTATAATTGATATCAATGCTTCACTCTGTATCTATTTGTTGGAAAAAGGGTGTTAAGAGATATATTTTGCAGCAATTGTCACAACACGCGTTTGCCTGCATTAAAATGAGCATTAGTTGTCTCATTCAAGAAGCCTGATAAAAGCTACTGCTCAGTATAGACAAAGTGCATTCCCAAGTATTTCTAAAATCTTGTGCATTCCCACAGAGTTTTGCTGTGCTGCGTCTAGTTTCAAGTTGCTTTCAACTGGTGCTTTATTATGTTTGCAGTCTTGCATTTTGAACTGTTCTTTTATGCCTTGTGTAAATATTTTGTCTTACAGTTATTTTTTTCTTAATTTTTCTTTTCTGTAAAAAAGTCAAGGTTTCTTCTTCTGTCCGTTTCAATTTGCGGATCTCGTGATTATACCAATTTCTTAATATACGTTTCCCTAGTTCCTGCATTAACTAAGCTGTTAACTCAATATAAGATGGAAACTTTTTCTTCTCTAGTCGTTTTTTTCGAATTTTGGCACCTGAAAGCAGTCTTTCTTGTTACTGTCAAAACATTGCACAATTAGAAAAAACGGGATTGAATTATATCAATTTTTGGCTGCTTTGCTTAATATGTACAATGAGTTTTTAATATTGTAAACATACTTTTGTCCATTATATCCTCATTTTACTTCTTCTATTTTTTGAAGCAAGTAAATTACTTTTTCAAGCCTTTGAATGAAAAAAGCTATTTATTTGGCTAGCTATTAAATCTAAAATAGATTTAGAATTTAAAATCTAAAACTTTTAGAATTTGATTAATGACGCAAAGTTTTCAAGATACTCAATTTTTTATCTCTTTAGAAGCTGTTATTCCACTTTGAGTTTTGAAACTTGTGAATATTTTCATCTGTTTTTGAGGTTCATAAAATTTGCTGGTAGCTTTTACTGCAAGTTTGCAGAGGTACTTGAAACTTTTCACAATTTTTGCTGCTGTTTCCCACCAACAGTGTTTGATATTTTTTGATCTTTTCGTCTCCTCTTACTCTAACCAAAAAAGCATGGCCTGTTAACCACATGCCGGTATAGATTTAACTTGCCTATCACATGATGCCTAATTGGCATCTTATTTTTACTTTTTTGACAGATAAGGAACTTTACGGAGGCATTGGTTATATCCAATTACTGAGATCTAAGGATTGAGTTTGACAAAATTACTTGCTTCTAGTTGCAAAAATAGACAATGTTTTAACTGTTTAACTGCACTTGAAGCTTCAGTATTAGTACTATTTTGTTTTTGTTGAAAAACTTTGCCTTTAATGCTTTTACTACTGCACTCACATGTATCCTTAATGTTATCTTCTGCTTCGTCTGAATCTGAATCTATGAATGAAAATCTATTCCTTCAATTTTATTTGTTAAATCCTTACAAACTGCTTTTGTTAAATTTTACTTTTTTATAAGTAACAGTTTGACCTGTTTTCTGTTTTGCAGTAAAAAGCCTGTAGTAATAATTAAATATCCGATAAAGAGCCCCTTTAATGCTCTTGTGTGAAATTTTGACTCCTCACTAGCATGTCTGTCTTTAAAATAGGCTGAACAACCAAATACTTTTTTTTACTTCCCGGTTAACTGTTAGAAATCGTGTTGCAATGTTCGATGGAAAAACAAAAAAAAAATGTTTGTTTTTGATAATGCTGATAGCAATGCTGCCTACTTCTGCAGAGAATAAAGAGTCTGCAGATCACTACTCACAAATTTAACAAATACAGGTTAACAAAATTTCAAAAAAAATCGAACATATCAGTTTTTAATCACCGTCATAGACGAAGTAACCGACAATAGGAGAACAAGATTACCGAGGCCCGTCAAAAAGAAAAATCAAATAGTTTGACAAATGTTAAGGTTAAAGTAAAATTAAGATCCTCAGTGATACACCAAAACCTTGCCTCCCAACTTCTACATAAGTGATTCTGACGTGATGAGACCACCACAGTAATTTTCTGATAAGACATTTAGCCAAACTACATCTCCGGAAGTTGGGGCAATCCGCCAGTACTTGATCCATCAAAATCAGAGCGCCGGATCTCTACAACAGTTGGTCCATTCTGAAGATGACCTTTCTGGTACATTTTTAAGTACTGCAACTCAAAGGGTTGACATATGAGGTTTTTGTTGAAAGTGAGTACACAGAAGTTGAAAGTGAGTACACATGATGCACAGGTTCAAGTGAAGTGTTATGTTATAGTACAGAAAGCAACTTTTCGTTATAAGATGGAGATAGTACGAAATTATTGTTGATTATAAGAGATTATAGTAAAGTTCACGTATTGCGGACTAGTTGGCTCAGAGTTGGCATAGAAAGAACATAACGCCCTCATTATGCATAAATCACTATTAATCTTCATAATAACCAATCTGAAATATTTATGGATGGGTTGAGGTGCAAACCAAACTAGATTTATCATTAATAACTTGCTTAATGCAAAATAGTTTCACACAATGGAAAACACTAGAAGTTTCAATGAAAAAAATTTTAGTCTTTTTATCCACACCCCAAAAATAATCTGATGGATTCTTTTATAGTGTTGGTTGCTGGATAACGAAATTGGTGGTAAAATTGTCATTAATTTTTCAATCGATGAAGAAGTTATCAAGTTTTCTGAATGAATAAATTGCGAGAACAGTACTAATGTTTATCAAATATTTATGTGACAAGGGTGCTAGTTTTAAATAAAAGTGAACCAAAATTTAATCAGATACAACAGATTCAAGTTGGGTGCTTGGAAACATCAAACGATTACTACTTCAGTTTTTTTTATTTCATATGATACTTTGTATTTTTTTTTGGAAGAGGGTCTAATTATCAGATTTTTTAAATGCATTCTAGTTTTTTATCGAGATTGAGTAATAACAACCGAATTGGTGAAGAACTTCATGACTTTCTTTAACTTGGTTCACAAAAAAAACACTTAATGTGTGAATTTTGTTCAACGGGTTGCTTCCTATTATTTTTTGTAGGACAAAATCAGCAATCTGTGCTAAACTTGAACCACTCCAATCCCAACCATTTTTAGCTGACGGTTGATTTCAACTTTTTGTTTAAATTGCGAATTTCAACCTGTGACGATAACCCTCATTTTTAACGGTGAGCATGCAATTTTAAGGATTCCGGAACATATTATCAGGCAATATTTTTCAATTATCTTTAAAAATCTTAAATTTTGGAGAATAGTCATCCTTAAAATCAGTTTTATTAAATCCCATTTTAAATTATTTGATAAATTGAAACTTTCAATACAAACGGCCTTGACCAGCAAAGATGTTAACAACAGAGTTTTCAGCAAAGGGGCGCTTTGTTCTAGTTAGTTTCTTATATAACGCATTTTTAGATAACAAACGTGCTTAATTTTATCTTCCTTTTAAAATTTAAACACTTTTGTAATTTAATAACCTAAACTGCTGTTGTTTTTTTCACAATTTCTTATAAAAAACCTGGCTGAAATCCTCGCTTTTGAAGCAATAACAAGTTAATGTTAAAACGTTTAATATACTGATTTATATTCTGTAACACAATTATGTTTGGATCGTTTTTTAATTAATAAATATTGTTTCCAACAGAATAAATCAACTGCTTTTGGAGTAAGGAACAGTATTCAAAATAAAGCACTGTTCTGCGTGACCTTGAGACTGAAATTTATTTTTGTCATATTGGTAAACATAATGCAAATATATATTAATACAAAAATTGTTGGTGGCTTTTCTGAAAGTAATCTGCTCTAGAAAAATCTAGAGATCAAAAAATTTTTATTGAAAATTAAGTTGCCCAAAAAACATTTTGACATCTCCAATTTCAGCGATCTCCTTAAAGCAAAAGTCTTTACTGTGTTTTTATATGGAATCTTTATTTAATTATTTTAATTTTTACCAACTACATTTTGTAAAATTTTTATTATCAAAAACTTGCGAGGGTGCTTTAACAAAACATGATTAGTGGAAGGGAACTTGATAACGGCTAGGCATTAAATTGGAAAACAAAACAATTCCAAGGAAGTTGCTTCTACAAGTTGCTTCCAAATAATTTTTGTATGAAAAAATCAACAAAATATGCTGAGCTTGAGCCACTCCAATCCCAATTATTTTTAGCTGACGGTTAATTTCAACTTTTTTTTCAAATTGCGAATTTCAACCTGTGATGAAAATTTTCATTTCTTAGAGGTGAGCATGCAATTTTCAGGATTCCGGAATATTTTATTATAAGTTTTTCATTTGTCTTTGAAAATCTTAGCTTTGGGAGGACATTAAACTTTAAAGTAAATTTTATTAAATCATATTTGAAGTTTTTTGATGAACTGAAACTTTCAAAACAAACTCTTTTGGCCTTCATTGAGTTTTCAGCAAAGTGGCGTTTTGTTCTAGTTAGATTCTTATATAAGGCTTTTTTAGATAACAAAAGTGCTTAGTTTTATCTTCCTGTCTTTATAATATACACGTTTTTGTAAATTAACACAAAAAAGTTGAATTTTTTTTGTTTTTTCATATTTTTTTTTATCAAAAACCTGGCTAAAACTTGAAGCAAAAAACAATCTATTGTTAAAATGTTTTGCATAATGATTTAGTTTCTGAGTTACAATTATTTTTGGAACAATTTTCTAATTAATAAATATTTGTCCAAATTAAATCAACCTCTTATGGAGTAAGGAACAGTATTTACTGAAGAAAAAATCAAAATTTTATAATTTTCGCTATATTTATGTACGGGCCCTAAATGATTGTGAGTGTAAAATATGCTTTTGAATTACATGGGACATGAGCAAAATAATTGCTCCCTGGACTGTTTAGTAATAAGATTTCTACAAAAATAGATCAATGGGAGCTGTAGGTGTGTTGTAATTATTTTTCAGTCGTTATTTTTTTATCCGTTACTTTGTTGGTTTACCCAACAGAAATTGCCTTATTTGTTACACCGCTTTTGGTGGTGAATGTACTCGAACTTGTAATTTCCGCCAAACATGTTTAAAGATAATACCAGTCAAGGGGGTTGGACTTTCGTGGCAGCAAGCTATTTTAGTTCGAATTGCTTTAAATCTCGAAATGTCTGTCACTATTATTCACAGTTAGAATTTTTGTATTTGTGTGAAAACAGAAAAAAATTTGTCACTATATTTTGCGGTTATAGAATGTAATAAAAAAGATTTAGCCTGAAATTTTTTTGTGTGGTTTTTTTTAATTATGCAAAATTTATGAGATACTTATTTTTATCAAGAGCTGAGATATAGTTAAGTGCTAATCAGCTATCAGTCATTTAGTCAGCGGGACTGTTATGCAATAATCTAGCATGACATAGAAAAATTACATAACAAATAACATTGAAAAATTACATAACAAATAACATTGAAAAATTACATAACAAATAACATTGAAAAATTACATAACAAATAACATTGAAAAATTACAAGAAAAAGGGCCAGCATGTCTACGACGATAAAGCTTTCGCCCAATTTTGTCTCCTGGCCCTCAAAATATTTCCACTGCCCACGTTTTCTGACATTCTATTGGAAGTAGAAGAAAGAAATTACTTATTTTTGAAAAGACAATAAATTGGGACTGAGCTCTAAGCTTGCTTTAAAATTTTGTTCACTTTATTAACTTATGAGATCGGTAGTATTTTGTCAATTTTTCGCGGCGAACATTTTACATTTACCAAATTTCAGATAAATTTCACCCACTGAGGTCAAAGCCCAGACAGAATTATGTTAAAACCAAAAATGTACCAATTTCGTAGAAATCATATCTTAATTATCAGGCTGTGGATAATTCTTAGAGAAGCTCTGAAGTCTTTTCACTTTTGATATCAGAACTTCAGTTATTTATTTATTACATTGGCCTGGATTAAGACATAGGTTAGTACTTTTTCATGTAAACTATCATTCTTTCAGCATTCCTTGATTATTCGGGTTTCAAAATGTTTGTAAATGTCTATCCCTATGAATTTTGCGATTTTGGGTTCTTTGAAAATCGGTGTGGCCATGCAGGCATATTAATTTTTTTTAAATTACCTTTTCACCTGACATAATTTCAGTTTTGACTTTAATTAAATGAAATTCAAATTCAACTGCATTTCGGTGTGGTCATTAGTTCAAATAGCAGCACGATTTTGTAAAGGATCATTTTCTGTCTTTTGAATGTCCCCCCCCCCCTTTAGTGGGAATGTATAAGAATACACCCCCCCTTCCATCTGCTATTTTTACAAAATTTAGCTGTTTATATTAGAGGGTAAGTTAGAAGTGGGTGACATAATAAATCAGTCATTTTTTAAAATTTTTCTGGACATCGAATCAAAATTTCGATCAGCAGAAATAGATATTAATATTTAAACAGCTGCCGGCGAAACTTTTTCAAAGGAAAACTCGCATCAATTTTGGCCACAGCTTGAGTTAATTTATCCCAAGTGTCTATTGTCCGAGTATTCATACTAAATATGAGCAGCGCTAATCTAAAAATTCATTTCTCATCTAAAATGAATTCGCCGCTCTCAAAATATTGATTATTCGTTCTAAATAATATATAGACTAATTCATTGTCTTTGTCGAGAAGACCTCTCAACGCGCGCAGATGATTTTATTTTATTTACTGAACTGAAAAGTAATTCAAAAAATTTGAGAACAAACAATTTAAATGTTTTGCTGAACAACGAACCGCCTGTCTTCAATATATCAAACTCTAACTTTAAAGTTATCAGATTTTGCAAAAAATGGTAATTCATTTGAAAAACAAATTTTTAGAACAATTATTCGACAATGTTCGACAACTTAATTCAATTAATGAAGCGGAACTGTCTAATTTTTGAACCTTTACAACAGATGTAAAAATTTTTCCTTGACCTATTTTGATAGAGTTCTTTTTCATCCCATCCTGAAATTCATTGGTTATACAGATTTTCTAAAAAAAAATAGGTGCTTTTAAATATTATACTATAAATCCCCCCCCCCCCCCGTTTTATGAGTACACAAAAAGAACCTTTTAAACGGCCGAATACTATTGGATCAACAAAAGGCTCATACGAGTTGTCTCAAAATAAACGAAAGGATTGAAAGTTCCTGGGACCTTACTGTAAGTCCGGTCGTTTTTCTGCACCATTACGACGCAGAGGTATACCCCAAAATTTCCTCCCTAGTAAAATTGGCTCGAAAATTAGATACAAACAATGATCGAAATTAGGAGAAATGCTTTGTATCTTACTTTTCGCAAAAGGGGTTCCGCCAATTGTGCGAAATAAAAGAACATTCGGTGCGAAAAGTAAGTTACAAAACTTGCAGCACGTTTCCGCTCAATTTAGGTATCTATTATTAGCGCGCATTTTGAGCATGCAATGAGCAGTTTAATAAAGATTTATTTGCAGCTTTCGAAGCTTTAAAGTGCTTAAAATACATGCAACCACAAAAACTGATTTTTTTCCGAAAAATCCCTCGCACATCAAAGGCTTTGTATATCAATGTAGGACTGGCCGGTTTTAATAAGTAGTAATAATTAGTACTAATAAGTAGTAACAAAGTAGTAATAAAATACTACTAGTAGTTTTAAGTTAGGCTTAATTAAATAAATAGTAATTAAATTAGGCTTAATTGCGGGTTATATGCGAAATCGAGCTACATTGCGTGCGAAAAATTTATACATAAATGGAGCAGATGAGTGATACAAGCCGTGCGAAATTTAGGTTATAAAATTTGTACTTGTATTTCGCGGCTGAGATTAGGACACTTTTGCGAACACGGGTTGCTGATTTCCCTTCCATTTTGCCGGGTTCTGCTAAAATAGCTATTTTCCGCAATATTGTTCCATTTTCAATGTGTTAACATAGTAAAAGCGAAC
Organism: Convolutriloba macropyga; assembly: GCF_964194025.1. Classification (NCBI taxonomy): domain Eukaryota; kingdom Metazoa; phylum Xenacoelomorpha; order Acoela; family Convolutidae; genus Convolutriloba; species Convolutriloba macropyga. The sequence continues at coordinate 43,296,697 of NC_134482.1, read as the reverse complement.
ACGAAATACACGCATCGGGCATATCTGCCCGTGACGATTTGGGTATACCTCTGCGTCGTAATGACGGTTCTCTACGTTTTGTTATCCCTATCTTTGTCACATTTTGGCGCTTCAATAAATCAGTGGTCGAGTTTTTCACTTTTCGAGAAGCATTTTTGCGGAAAATTGAAGTACTGAAATTCAAATTCTGTTGTTTTAAAGTTCATCTCAAAGACTGTTTGATTGAGGTGCTTCTTTTTATTAATGTAAAAGTGTAACAAAATTTTAAGAGAAATGACAATATTCATTTATTTAATCTTCTTCAACTTTTGTTTAATGTTTTTTGTACCTTAATAAAAAAAAGAATCAATGCAAAAATCTTTGGGATGAACTTTAAAAATTCACCAATCTTTCAAACTCAATTTGTCTTTTTCAGTTTGAAAAATGTCTGCATAATTTTATTCACAATTAACAAAATGACTGGAAAACCATTTTTGAGAAGTTATTAAAAATAGTTTGGGGTTTGTTTGGTCTGTGAAGTTTTGCCAGCGTTCTAGAGCAAACGGATGAAGCCATTTTGACCTCAGGGGCTCTTTTTTGTGACTATTTTGCCTTGCGCGTTTTATTTTCAGGATGAGTTATTATTGAAATACTTTGTCGTCATCAGCACTAGTATATGTTTGATTTAAAAAAATTGAGATAACTTTTTCAGTTTTACCCGACCTCAATTATCAAAAAAATATCTTCTTTTTAAAAAATTACAGGCAAAAACACTAATTTGATTATATTCCATTAAATTTTGATTATTTTTTCCATATAGTTCCTTGACATTATAGTTTGCGTAGTTTTTTTAGGTCAAAACCACAACAGAAAAGAAATTTCGTCTAGAATATCTCACCGCTAATTTTGAGTCTATTTAGCTTACCTACAATTTCAACCAATTTTTTTTTACCTCAATAATATTCTGTAATTTTGATTGATTATTTTATTTATTCTTAGAACTGATTGGAAAAGTTTCTCAATTTTCAGTTATGCTTTGACGCCCGCCTTGACTTGAAAGGAATGCTTTCCAGTCCAAATAAAAATTGATCACGCTTCAATGCTACCACGAAAAACGGTGCAATTGGTTTAGAAATCAAACGTTTTGTTTTCATTCTAACCTCAGAAATTGGTCAATTAAATTCAACAGTAAACAGTTTAGTGGTAATTTGGTTTTATTGCTGGAAAACACTTTATTGCTTCAATGGGGGGATAAATAGTGGTCTTAGAGCTGGGCCCAGTTAGACTTTCACATGAACTAATTAACCCTGTGTCCTCTGACCTAAGCTTCCCTTTTTTACCCATAAAAGTCATGAAATTTAGGAAGCCTAATCTAGGCAAGCTTGGTTAATATACTGATACGCTTGAAACCCTATCACAGGATATAGACGCAAGTTCACTTGTGCTTTTTGGGGCGTAGATTATTAGGAGAAAGCTCGATTAGGCGACGATCAATTTTGTAGCTATTAGGGAAAAAATGTGAATTAAATTTGTGTACAAAAATTATGCGAAAACTAATTAAAGCACTTCAAAAATCCACGGTACTGGAATATGTACTAGACATTGCAAATTACTCAAGTGTCCACTAAAAATTGTCCTTTTCATGAAAATTAGAAGACAAAATATATGTAAAATGCTCTAATTTTTCAACCCTTTAGATCATTTTTACATTCCATAGTTGCGAGATTGAATTAAGCTGAAATGCTGCAAATTTTCAATATGCAATATAAAAAACTTTTTCTGGGTTTTTGAAAGTTATTATCATGTTATGTCAAGCGGATTTTGAAGTACGTCTTTAGGTGTTTTAATCAGTTTTTGCATAATTTCCGTAAAAAGTTTGTTTAAAAACTTCGCCTAATGGCGACAATAAAATGGCCGCGAGCTTTCGCCTTTTATCTTTCCGTCCCCTCTTATTTCCTTTCTCAGTTATTTTTGTATTTTGTTAATTCGCAAATATATTATGATTTACACGATAATCATAAAATTATCTTTGCTTTTAAGAAACCTACTAGATATACATACATACTATATCTAAAACGTGGCAAAAAACAACATAAAATGCGTTTGAATCTTTGCATTGATGAAGTTTTTTTCCAATTAGCATGCAATCCAGTTCATTATGACTGAAAAAAATAATCGAAAAATTAGTGTCTCTTACTAAATACGATCACAGTTGTGATTTTTTGCTGACAGAGAAACTAAAATTAATTTACATATATTAGGTGTTTTAAGAAATGAAGTTTGTCATGTGCAGCATGTGATTTATCTATTTCTTTTCGGTCCAGCAGCTTAAACACCATTTTTTAAAAACTTTAAAACTAACAACACATTTCTCATCAGTTTTTAGCTTGAAATCATTTTAAAAGAAATAAAACATCTCAAAGCAAAATTCAGTGAAAAATTTAGCTGCAAAACACGCGTTTCGGGAGGTCTTTTTCTCATTCAATGCAAAAATTCCACCTACAAGTTTTCCAAGTATGCTCCAGGACTTGGGTCTCAGAGCAATTCAGCGCTCATCCAGCACATATCAGGAGTAGAAACTTAATTCAGTTCTGAAACATTTGATCTACAGTTATCAGCGCTATCTTGAGTTTCCTTATGTGCTGCTGTTCTTCATTATCATTAAGTTGAGGTCATAAAGTTCGCCCAGCATAAAGTTATCCTATATAGTCTGAAAATTACTCATACCCCAAAATCAACTCTGACCAAATAATGTCATACTTTTGTAGCTTATAACTGATAATTACTAGAGTAGTATACACACGCTTTTTACTTAAGCTAGTTTGTAAGCAATTACTACAAAGCCCATTTAGCCTAGTGGTTACGACTTGCTACTCAGATTAATTTTTACAAGTACCCACGCGGAAGTTCTGATCGCATATAAAGCAAACCTTGTTGGCGGCACTTAAGCTGAACATATTTTTTTCATGCAGTAGATTTTACTAAAAAATGAAGTCTAGCCGGTGTAATTTGGGACAAGAAAAGAGCACTGGCCACCCAGAAAAACAGAATGTTTCTAGACTGAGTCAGCGCTGATTTGCTCTGTTACCAACCTTCGGGCTTGCCAAAAGATAACATCGGGTTGACCCGTAGAACTGAATATTGCACCAGCTAATTAGACAAATTCATCATTAAGATGAATTTAGTTTTGATTAAATGTCGTAAAAAATCGAAGTTATTAAACAGACAAAATAGGCAGCATGTAGGTTCATACTCATAGAGTGATAGATATTCCGAGCTATCAATCACAAATACAAAAACGCTGTAAAAATTGAAGAGAGGAATTACTGAATTCAGATTTTTTCCGTTGATTGTGTTTAATCCTGACTGGTTAGAATTTATATATGAGTACGATTTCATTTCAACATAAAAAGTGCTTTGTTTTCAATCTGCTGAATATATAACAATGATTCTGAACGAACTTCAAATGAATAGAATGACGCAACATAGAGCGAGATGATATCATTGTATAGAACAATTATTCCGTACAATTATTCCAAAGTTTTTAAATAACTTTTAGTGCAAGTTTGGTTGACATTAAAAGGGACTTGCTTAAACCAATATTAAAAATAAAATAACTGAAAATATTGAATATTATGCTCCGATCAAGCTCTTATACACTAGTCTAGTACATCTAACTATTACCTCTTAAGTATGGTTCAAAAATTTAATCAATTAACCAAGTGAAGCGGAAAGTAGAAATTTGATACGCGCACTTTTTTCAAGGAAATAAAGTACAACAATATGCTCTGTTAATAAATATTGCTGTTAATGCCTGTTTTTCATTATTGTATTTCAATTCGGCTTTTGCCTCGACCAAATTATGCCTTAGCAGTTATTTGGAATATTGGTAAAACGTTTTTCTCGTATAATTTTTATAGTTGATATAAATTTCTCTCCAAAGAGGCCTTCAAAATAGACTTCGATCAAGATGAGCTTAATAATGTCAAGAAAAAAAACTTCTGACTAATTATGACTTTTACTGGAAATTTTACTGGAAGAGGAATTTTAGTGACTAAATGCTGTCCAAGCCCCCCCCGCTTGTTTTTTTGGCTTCTGTGTATGAGATTCTTTCAATCTTATTTCTTAATTTAAGGGATAGCGAGATTTTTACAGTTGATTCCCCTTTCAAGGTAAATAAATATAAATCGAAGTGTCAAGTTCTAATGCAAACTGGCTGTAAGTCACGTACTAATCTGTTTTGTTAATATCTTAAACAGTCTTTCTTTGGAGGTTTAATTATTTGAATATATTTGGAATGAAATAAACGCCCGCCGTGTTTGTTAAACGGCATATTCCAAAAAAAATATACATTTATAGAACAAGATCATAGTCCAATTTATATCATATTTTTTCACTCCAAGTCCTTAATGAACTAATCCAAAAGTCTTAAAATCATTTCGGGTTAATGAGTGAAGCGATTCTTGTTATTTTGATAATCTAATACCGCAGTAATTGCAATCACGTTGTTTAATTAAAAACACTGTTAGACTATTTCACTGTAAAAGTGTTAACCCTATCGTCCATTATGAGAAAACTCTATAATTGAAATTTCTTCGGCTTTATGTTGATATGTATCAATTAATGTACACTTTTTTTACAAACTCTTTTTACAAACCACTATCAGTGAAAAACACGCATTAGTTTGTGTCACGTCACGCCTGGTAATGAAAAGAGCAATTTTGTTCAGGGTGGTTGATGAGGAGAAAGATCTATTCTGCCAAGCCCCCCCCCCCCCACAGTGTGTTTTATGCCCCACAGTAAGAATTTATGTGTTATTAAATAGTAGGTTACAATGTAAAAAATATCACGTGCATCTAGCGGGTATAAAAGTTGGGGGGGGGGGGGGGGGGGGGTTTCGAAACAGAATAAATCTCAGGAGTATAACTTCCAAAGTTTGCGTCCAGCAATCAACGTTCCTGTCTAGTCAGAGATTTAGAAGTCGATCTGTTCAAAATCGAATATGAATTACAAAATTCACAATTTCTTTGTATCAGTTGGTTTCCACTTACGCCGTCATAGCCCCTTCCCCCCCCCCCCCCCCAGCTTAGTGATCATATAAACTACAGCTCCCTCCCATCATGGTAATTATACCATAATGTGGACTATAATTTCATGGGGGGAGGGGTATAATGGAAAAGACCCTATAAATCTTTTAAAGGGAAAGGCATATCATTAAATTAGTGTTCCCAACTCCTACTAATCTTTTTTTTTGGTGTGTTTCCTATTAACCCCCCCCCCCCTTCTCTCGAAATTACATCCCCATTATGGTACAGTTAACATGAAGGGGGGGGGCTATACGTTATATGATCACTAAGCGCGGGGGGGGGGGGTTATAATGGGAAAGACCCTTGTTTTGACCGATAAAGTTCGGAGCAGCAAAATTCTCATCGTGGTCAGTGCCTTTTTACGTCTACTAATTAATCAGATACTGGGAAAACGAATTCGTTCCTTTTCCTTTGCTCCCGGCCTAATTTACCCGGAACAATTCAAAACCCTTACCCAGAATACGCCTTAGATAATGACAAAAACCACCACCACCTATTTCCTCTGACCGATATCGGTGAAATAATTGCTCCCAATCTTTTCCTGTTTTTCCATGCTGCGTTCCAATTATCCCCAAAAACTATTTTTATTTTGGGAAAGTTAAAAGACCACTATTGGAGCCATAAAAAATGCCATAACTCGTTGCCGAATTCCAAATTTATTTTTTGCCGTAGGGCTACAAAAAACTAGCAGTCCCCCCCCCCCCTCCCTCCCCCTCACAACCGCCCACATACCTCTTTGAAAGGTCGATATATTTCAACTGCTCATTAGTGAGGGCAACTTTTCACAATTTTCCACAATTATTAATAAATTCCCGTTCTCCAATTTTTCGGGTACAATAGAGCTCTATATCGGTATTATATAATAAATTGTTTAAAAATAAAAATCTTTGATTCAATTATCTCCCGTTTTTCAAAAGAGGCGGTCTAATTAACGGAAATTAGGCAAGTTAGGTTATTCTGTTGAAATCGGTGACATTTTGTCAAGGAGAGCTTAACAGCCAAGTTTTGACAGCGACAAATGTCATTTTAAATTTAGGATTTTTGTTATTGAGATCGGTCATTTGCGTAGGAACAGAAATTTTAAGACATTGAACTATACAACTGCCATTTCAATGTGATCAATATGACGATGATTTTGAAAAAAAATTGTTGGAAAGAAATAAATCCTGCACTTGAAAAAAAACGTGACACGGATGCGATGTTGTCAAAATACTCGGCTTCCAAAATACCGAAAACTAAATACGCTCTTATTTGACCAAAAGAAGACATTATATAATAACAAGAAATTTGTTTTGACTACAATTATAATAGCAACAAATGTTTACAATTTACTATTCGTTTTAGTGTCAACCCCAACGGAAACTAGGAGGCATTTTGCCTGTTAGAGCGCTGTTTTAGAACTGTTCAAGGTTCATTACAGTATTTTGATAACTACTTGAAAAAATTTTTTTAATCGAACTTTTCACATACAAACGAGTATACAAACTTATCCTGAGAAAGTTGGAAATGCTACATATAGAAAGCAAAATCTCTTTCATATATACAGTAGGTCGCTAAAGAACGAGAAAAAAGATGCCATTTTTTAAAAATGATAACGAAAACACCAAAAACAACGAAAAAAGTGTTTTAATTGATATTGTTTATCAAAAAAATGAAAATAGCATTTCATTTAAATGACTGTTCTCACAAACCCTTAACATGTTAGTTAGGTTTATATCAAATTTCGCAAAATTACTAAAGCACTCCATTTCGAACTGATATGCGCTTTTTTCAGTTTGGCCAATTTTTACTATGGGTAGAGTATCTATCCGCCTCTGGCTATCAAGCGATCTTGTTAATTTTCTATCTGATTTTTTCGCTATATTGTTCGTTTCCAAAAACTAAAGATATTAATTTTAGCAGCTCTAATTTGTGGCGTTCAAAAGTTGAAGCAATTTTTTTCCGATCTACAAGATCATACTTTTTTTGTTCCGGAAACCAAAAAAAGTCTCCTAAATGTAAAGTGTTGCTGAAGTTGTAAGTTGCAAAGATATGTCTTACTTGCAATTCAGTAAATAAGAATGGCGTATTTGTATTGTTCTTGGAAATAGTGCTTGCATATCTGTAAAAGCAAAATTCTGCTTACGCATTTTCTAGTTTGCAAAAACATAGAAACGAAGACTTTACTTTTGTGCCAAATATATTATAAATGATCATCAAATGAGAAATTGGTACCACTTTTAAAGCCTGTGTTTTACACTGTTCTTTCAATACATGCTCATTCCAAATGATTGTCTTTTTCATAGGACACTTTGAATCCAGTAAAAATATATGAGTTTTTCAAATGTTTGGCGATACATTGTTGTCTGCCAGCTACTTTTTAAAGCATTAAGGTTATCCATAATTTCTAGTTCTACAAAAGCACCCAACATATTTTGATTGTCGGCAATTAACATAATTTTTTAGTTGGTACCTTTACAATTTCATGCAAAAAATGAGAAAAATCAGAGGATCAAGTTCTGATCTTCGAGTAATTATACTCCGCCAATTATTAAATATGATCTATTATCAGAGGTTTCGCTTTTGTCTAAGTCTTTAAAAATCGGCACTGCTTTGGCCATTTTTAAAAAGTCGAGGATATTAAATATGATTTACGATCTCATTAAAAATAGTGGTTGGCTACTCTCTTATAACAGGATTGAAACCTTTGAGTGACTTGATAGTAAAGTCCTTTTGATCCTCACTCGTTTTAGGCATCATTCGGTTCGATTTGCCGCAGAAGAAAACTGTTTGAAATTGACTGGACAGAATGAGCGAAGAACATTTTTTCTGAACAGTGACAAAGTATTCATTGCGTTTTTCCGAACAGATTGATTCTTTTGCTTCTTTTTTCTACATGTTTTCCGCAATCGCTGTTTCTACACAGAATTTTGTAATTCGTTTCTGATCCAGCATTTTGAACATTTTTAATCAAATTTTTCTATTAATGATATCATGGAAGCATTTTCCAAGTATATTTTCAAGTGGTCTTGTCGATTTTATCGATGTTTTTGAGAGATATTTGGTTATTGCGTTATCAAGTCGCATTTATAGGTGGTAGTTTATCTCAAGTAGTGCAGTGTAGTTTCCCCAAGCATTTCAGTTTCGCTGTTTTCCAATTTCTGGATGAAAAACCCAAAAAAAACAATTGTTTTTTATTGTCGAAAAATATGATCAATTTTGAATTGATTGTTAGATTTTCAGGTTTCCAAAAAAAATTAAAAGAAAAATAAAAAACTGAGATTTATCAAAATTCCAGTGATCCTAATATTTTTGGTCGACATCATAATTGTTTGACTCAACTATTTGGGAATAGCACGCAAAAGCGACAAAAATTTTATGAATTCTTCGGTAGGCTCAATGTTACACGAAAAAGGCACCGGTATTTTTGGTGTATTTTCAACCCAAAATTTGAAAGTATGAAACTTTGTGTTTGAATTGCTAGAAATCTTTGCAACGGTGACTTTATAAAGATTCGGTTTGTTTATAAAATCTTAAAATGTCAAAATTTTGAATTGCCAAATTACTTTGTTATATAACTCATAGTTAAGTTAATGTTGATAACTAAATCAGCACTAGATCTTGTAAAACGATTTATTAAGTTGCATTTTGATTGGTTGCATTACAATTGGGTTTTCGCTTTGGCTCAACGAACCCACTCAATCGGGTTTTCAACTCACAAGCGGCACAGTGGGAGTGTTATTTGACTTAAACTTCATTTTTATCAAAAATAACAAAAACCTGTGGCAATTTTGCCTTGGAGTTGACATTTTCTGTTTATTGACCAGATAAACTTGGCCATATCTGCTTTGATCTTGAACATCTGTTACAGAAATTTTGTCAACTAATAATTTTGATTCTTTCAAGTTAATCCTTGGAAAGAATATTTCCGTGAAGACCGGAGACTCCGAATTGTCAATTTCGATATCTGCAACGGTCATAAATTTAATCTGGGGTATTTTTGGTATCTCCTTTTCGAACGAAAGGTCGATTACAAGCCCAGCTTGAAATTGTCGAGAATGTAAATAGAGAAAATTAATCAGCCGAACAATTCTGCGTCACTCAAAATTGGAGTAACTATTTTATGAGGTTCTATGTGTTAATCTAGCAGGCAAGCTTCAAAAGTTGTGAATTGAAGATCCCAGTTTCGGGAGCTTATAATCTAGTCTGTTTCAGACCCCCCACTTTTCAAATATATGGGGGGTCTAAAAGGTTACCTAACTATGTTAATGGTAGGAACGAACAATTGTGTGTGTGTGTTCTTTTTAAAACTTATCTAAGTATAGGTAAACTTACTTTCTGTCTTTTTCAATCTGAAATAAAATTTGATTATTTTACCTGTTTCATAACGCTTTCTGCTTATGACATTTAACTCCTATGACGTCATATCAAGTCAAAAAATTTTCGCTCGCCTTTAACATGCAAAATCAAACAAAACGAATTCAAAGAAATTTGACGCACGTCAGACATCAATGCAAACATGTTGGAGACAAATGCGTGATAAATTATTCTTTTTGATTTAATTTTAACGGCAAGAATAGATCAAAAGACGGTGCAATTATAATCAGATGTTAATAGGAAAAATTGAAATCTGGAAAACGAGAGCTAAAAAACTGCAAGTCAGATTTAATCTACACATTTTTGAACTTTGATAATAAATTATTTTTGCGGTTTCAATAAAATATAAATACAAAGGAAGATTCTTGGTGATGTGCGTTTGCACAAACCGTTCCGATTCCGCTCATCCGCAATTTTGATTTAATTGTCTCCCAAAACAGGAAGAGATAGAAAACTTTTTAAAAAATTTACAATTATCTGAAAAATAATTTGTGCATGAATAGATATTTTCCTTTAAATTCAAGTCATTAAACCAATTAAACAATGCCGTTGAAGAGGGTCAATGAGATACGCCATTAAAGGACTACGAGACAAGGCATATAAAAAATCAATTAACAAAACTAAACGTTAATTACGACCTAAACTCTAAGTATTTTTTAAAACACTTAACGATGTCAAATCAACATTGCATAAAAGTTATGTTGAAAAAATTATTTTGTAACTCACTAAACAAGATATGAAACCTGTGCTTAATGAGTCCAGGTAACAAGTTGACAAAAAAGAACGAAAAGTGAGCAGTTGAAAAAAAAATAAATTTTGTTGAAAAAAAAACGAGAAAATTTTGAAGTCATGGAAACAATTAGCTATCAAATCAACTTAAATCTTTAGAGAGGTTCAATTACAATTCCAAATTCAGACATTGAGACATCTTTCATTTCTCAGAACATATCTAACTACTAATAAAAGAACAACAGATACTAAACTAAGGAAAATTCAACAGGAATTCGCACTAGAAATCAGTGTCCAAGCCATTAAAATCCCAAGCAACTAGCTAAACTGTAGATGCACATATGTAGTAAATGGAACTGCATAAAACGCCAATGAAATTTGCAAGTAGACTGCTAAAGTGTTATAATACCAAAAATTAAACTCAAATATGGGAAAAAATTCCTGAATCACAGCAATTGTTATGAAAGTTGCATTCATCAACAATTGGAATGAAAGTTCGTAGAATCAAAGCCAGAAAACCATTAGTTCAAGCATGAAACAATTTTTTTTAAAAAAATCAAATTTCAACTCATGAAGAAAGATGCAACCTTGACTGATGAACTTCAACTAAAATTTACCAGAAATAAGAAAAAAAGAGTAAAAGCCCGAAAAGTTCAAAGAACGTTGATATTTTCTGAAACAAAAAATTTCCAAGCCATGAAAATTATTAGTTCGGACCTAAACTTTAATTACTGTCAGTTGTATTTCCAAACGAAGTCATTGAGCCCACTCATTATCCAGAATATGTCAAAAAATGAACGAGAAATAAAGGCGAAAACTAAAAATTCAATTAAATTTTGCGTTAAAACAGTGTCGAAGCAGTAAGACAACCACAACCAATTCATTAAAAACTCTAGATACATTCAACTGTTCTTTTTTCAATGCCATATTTGTGATATGTGTTCTTTCATTAAAATAAAAATGTAGTAAGACAAAAAATGCATATGTCCAAAATTCGAAAAAGAAATGGAAAAACGTAGAAAAAAAATTCTAAAACTAATGGAGACTCATAGTCTCAAAACTTAAAAAACCGATTCTAAAAACCTAGAACGCAGTGACGACTAAATTTTGTTTCATTAGAAAACCAGGCCAAACTGAGCTAAAATTTGACAGAATTAAGATAAATCTTTTTGCAAATTAATAAACATTTGAGTATATAGTTTCTCCCCCACCAAGTTGGGTCAGATCATATATCATAGGTTTCCTCAGTGATAAAAAATGCCTGTCAGTGCCGGCGTTTTTGCAACAAAAGCAGCCAAAAAATGTTTTGAAAATAGGTTCAAGTTTTCACCTCAAGAAACTGCAGTTCTTGCCAGAATCAACAGCACTTACAGCGATTACCGCTGAATGAATCAAATTTTTGCGGAAAAAGACCGCTTTTTTGAAATTCTGAAAACCACTAATCCAATCTTTTTCTGTCCAAAATAATATATAAATAATTTTTGATGAAAAATGAGAAGACCAGCCTCCAAAATGAAAGAAATTTTTTGCTCCGTCCCAATAGGACTTCGCAATATTGTTTTCAGTATGCAAGAAAAGCTTCATTTTGTTTTATAAAAAATTGAAGCTTTCATTTAGCTAGTGCATTATTTCAAGAGAGCACTGCGAGCTTGATACTTATTTTTGCTCGGTTTCAGTGTTTTTTCATACTACGAGCTCAAAACTCTTTCTATTTGGTTTACTAATTCAGGAATGTTTTGTACTACTTGCTACCAGTAATTCTTTTAATATAAAAATTACCTGTTCACTACAAAAGTCCCAGAGAACAACTAGAACTTTCTAAACTGCCAAAGAACGAGTTTAGTAATTACCATTTAGAAAAATTTAATGTTCAGTGTTTTAGCTTGGAAAAAATCATATGAACGCTTCATGAGAACGTTGTTCTGGTCTTAAAAGATGGCTTACAATTTTGTAAGCAGTTTTTCTGGAAATCTTTGCTTCAATTTTATCCATAAAAAAGGAGACAAATTTATGTAGCTATTAATTTCAACGAAATAATTTTGTTTGTATTTTGAATTATTTCACTTCCGATGATTTTCTTCTTTAATTTTTCACTTTTTGCTCTCTTTCTGGTCAAGGATTTTTTTTCCACTTTTACCCAGATTTGAAACTAAGGGGACACAACTTGTTCACCTCAAAAAGAATTCCGACCCTTTTGTAAAAAAAAAGTGCCCAAACAAAAATTAAACATATAAAAATCAGAATGAGATCTGTTGAACTAAGACTCTTCAAATTGTATGATGTATTTTTAAAGTTTTTTACATCAAATTGATGATTACATGTTGTGATCAAGTTTCTTTTTGCGACATGACAAATTACTTGACAAAAAAGTGTTCTCAAATCGGAATTTATTTCAAAAATACAAAAAAAACTTGACTGAAAACAACATGCCTTAAAAAATCAACTTGCTCTCAGAATTTTTCTAAAGACAATTTACGGTTGTTACTCTTTCATGTTTTTTTCTATTATACATGTTATCATTCGAGCTTCCTCATTTTCTATGAAATTGTCGGCTGCCCAGATTTTTCGTGCCTAAACACCATTTTCCGTTTTAGGTGACCATTTTTCCTTTGGCAGAGGGTGATTTCGCAAAATTATTTTTCCAAAATTATCATTTGGATAATTTCTGTTTGTTTGTGACGAAGGTAAGTAGCATTTTTTCGAAGAAAGAATTGACAAATTTTATCTGCGGAATTTTATGATTTTCAAATTTGGTATCAACGTAGTCATGCAGCTTTTCTGGAGATATTCTGATTGGATCTGCAAAACAACCAGTGTAACCTTCTAAATTAGACTTTTAATATAAAATTGTTCGGGTGACTAAGAAACAAAATTTAACAGGAAGAATTTGGAGTTTTGTTTTAATTTACCAATTCAGAGAAAATTAACTTTCTAAAAAGAAGCATTTCGAAGTCTGATTATTGCCTTTAAATTGATGAGATATTAGGTTCACTGATTAGTATTATTGTATCTAAGCTATTGAAAAAAGGGAACTTCATAAAAATCTTAATTTCTGTTTTACTTTTTGGATAACTGGAAACCATAATTCAATTATCAAAATAGATGTAGTTGAATTTTTTAATTGTTTGAATGGAACGAATATCTTTTTATTTGTATTCTATCAAAAAGAGGCGACCTTTAAGTTTTCAATTGTAAACAATCAAAAAAGATTAAAGAAAGGAATAAATATGATGGAGTCAGGAGCTATGTTGTCAGGTGCAATTTGAAAAAAATTTAGATAGAGTTCAGTTATTACTATTTAACAAAGATCTTGTTTTTTAATAAACTTTGGCCTGGAGAGACTTTTTGAGACTTGATCTAAAAAAAAAACATGAAATGCAGCCAGTGAACTGCGGTGTGATTAAAAAAATATTTATTGCAACTTTCATGTAAAAAATGTGTAATACATCATTTCAGCTCATTTTGCCTCACTTCTTACATTTTGAAACTGTTGTGAGAAACCACATATCGACCCGCGATTTTTGTTGAACAGAAACTTTCGAATCCAAACTGCCGTGTATTTTTCTGGGTTATCAGTAATCAAAGTAATTCAAAATTAAATTTCGGCTTTGAAGATTTTTTCAAATCTTAAATTGGGTCCTTAACCTGGGTAACTTTTACTCACACTTTTTTAGCATTCAAAATGCATCAACCGCTCAAATTACTACTTACAGTAAAAAGCTCAAATTTTATGCTCAAATTAACTCCTCGGCGAAATTTTTAATTTTTGTGGCCATGTTCATTGTCATAAACTATTTAAGATATAAGAATACTATCTTATGAATAAACAAAGGTTGGCTCTAGCGAGTTTAAGAGTTGAAAGTTTTTGTAGTTTAGTAAAAATTGAATATAATTAGACCTTGCAAAATGTAATTAAATTAAAAATTTAATACAAAGCACGTTTTCGTACTGAAATTGCGTAAACTGAAACTTGTGAAGTAAGTTTGAAAAGCAATTAAAGTATATTGAAAACACATTTTGACTTATGGTCACAACAAAACCATAGTTTAACCATAGTTGAGGCCATAGTTAAGCAATGTTTGCGGCACGATTCTTACAATTTATGCTGCTGCTACCAATTTGAAATGAAATATTGCGTCTATGTTTATTCTTGTGGAAACAATTAACTTGAAGAATTTATTTTGTTTTCCCTCAAAATCTTTAGTTTAATTTGGGCTCGTGGGCCTACCTTTGCAAAATTCGGCCCGGTCAAAATCAAGAATAAAGTGTTGCCTTATGCGCTGGGAACGGTTCAGTTAATTTGTTTACCAATAAAGCTCTCTTGATAAACTGAATTTGAAGTATAAGAAAGTGTAACTCGCAATTTTAAAAGACTCGGTAAATTTACCCAAATTTGATTCTGAAAATCTCAATCTAAATTTTCACTTTATCTTGCATTTAAATTGAAACATTTTTTCCTACTTGAATAATTCCTAGCCATAATTAAAATCTTTTTGTTAACGGTTTCAGCAGCCTGTTTACAAAAGAACACTTTTGCCTGGCCTCAGCTGATATACGTGTCAAAAAAGAGGAAAAAAACAAATTTGAGAACCACAATTGTCTTTTTGTTTTGTCGAGCAGATGTGATAAATATTACTTTAATTTACTTTGTTTAAATTTTTCCTTTTTAGTATCATCACGTTGTTTAAATTTTTAATTTTTTGATTTATTTTCAATACTATAGATAGAAAACAGCCAAGTTTTTTTGAATACTTTAACTAGTAATCTCGCATTGCCCTCCTTAGGATCACTCCGAAAACAATTTCTGTTTACTTGAAACAATAAAGATATAAGAGTTTAAGATGAATAAGTCAGTTCTCAGTATTAATAAATTTTGATGTTCAAAATCGACTAGTTTGCTTTGATACTTTAGATTTGTCACTTCTTTCTCTCGTACATTGAAGGTCTTTATTGGGCAGATATCCATTATAATGCACATATGTTCTCTAATGAAGTGGGCATCAGTGATGAATTGTTCACAAGTGATTCAAGAATTTCGAAAGTTTAAAATTGCTGATTGTAGGAAGTTTATTAAAGTTCTGAAGATTGATCCAAAAATTGCACAATTTCTAGCGTGAACTTACTTGTTGGACAAAAAAAATTTCAATTAAAATAAGATTAAAAAAACAAATTTGAAATACATAACATCGAAAAACATAATTGAAATACATTGAAAACATATAAAAAAACATAAAACATAACGTGAAATTAAAGCCAAGAATTAAACTTTTTGCAGTGCGTTTTGTTTGGATTACCTCACTCGTAAAAATTGTTTGCCCTGTCGTCTCTGGCTGAAGACAGTAAAAATTGCAGCTAATCGTCAAAACTTGGAAAAATTAATACTTCATGAAATGCGTTGTTCGGGTCAATTTTATCGGGTCAAACTGATCCCCTTACTTTTGAATTATACTTCTATACAAAATTTAAAACTGATATTCTGAGAAAGAGAAAAGGTAGACTGTACTTGAAAAAAGCGTTCGTTCTTGATATTTGCAAGTTCATGGTTACACGATTAAAATTTACTCAGGAAATCATTGTTTTTTTTTTCGAAACAAGCCTAGAAATCAAAAACATTTCATTTATTTTGACAATATTGCAAAATTTTGTGGACATGTTCTACAGAACGCAAAAGGAAACAATCTAATGATGAATTTAGTCGTAAACTTTAAGAAATAATAATTTTAGTCATAAACTTAGTCATTAATTTTAAAAAATGATGTCAAACTTAAATCTGAAAATACGATAACAGTTTTGGGTAACCAAAAGCAAACAAGCTGTGCTCCCTAATACATTTTAAAAATCAGGAACAGCCTATCTAAACAGCTTTTGTGATCAAACAAACGAATAATCAACCAAATAAGTTTTATTTAAGCAAGAGTATCATTGAATCCCGTTTTTTGGAGTCATACTCGAAAAGTCAATATTTTTTATGTAGTTTTTTATCACTTGGCACACAACGTGAAATAAGAGCCAAGAATTAAACGTTTTGCAGAGTGTTTTGTTTGGATTACCTCACTCGAAAAAACTGTTTGCCTTGTCGTCTCTGGCTGAAGACAGTAAAAATTGCAGCTAATCGTCAAAACTTGGAAAAATTAAAACTTCATGAAATGCGTTGTTCGGGTCAAATTTATCGGGTCAAACTCATCCCCTTACTTTTGAATTATACTTTCACACCAAACTTGAAACAGATATTCTGAGAAAGAGAGAAAAAAAGGTAGACTGTACATGGAAAAGGCGTTCAAGATCTTTGTAAGTTCTCGTTATCATGTTACACGCTTAAAATTTACTGATAAATTATTTTTTTAGAAACAAGCTTAAAAATCAAATACTTTTCTTTTATTTTGACAGTATTGCAAAAATGTGTGGACATGTTCCACAGAACGCAAAGGAAAAAAGTTTCATGATCAAGTTGCCAACCGTCAAAAACTTAAAATTAAGAACACGGTATCAGTTTTGAATACAAGAATGTAACCAACCTGTGTTCCCTAATACATTTTCAAAATCAGGAACAGCTTTTCTAAACAGCTTTTGTGATCAAACAGGCGAATAATCAATCAAATAAAATTTATTTTAGAAAGTGTATCATTGAATCCTGTTTTTAGGAGTAAAACTCGAAATTCAAGATTTTTTAAGTAGTTTTCCTGTCACTTAGCATTTTGATTTAAAATTTTTTTAAGTCATGAATAATTTCGAGTAAATTTAGTCGAGGTCATTTGATTTTGATCAAATGATAAAATGAGAAAGAGATCTTTTTTCTCCTTGACCTTATAAACTCAAACTGAACTCATTAAATGACATAGCTTTTGATCACGATTTAAGTCTTGTGATCAAATTTTTCTTAAATTAACGCTGTCTGGAAAAAAAATGAAGTGAAAAATGATCCGAAAATTTGATGAAACGTTTGTCTTTTGAAACTGAAAAGAACAAAAGGTTGATTGCAATAGCTCTTGTAGATTTTCAAAGGGCCGCTGGTCATAAAAATTAATAACCCGAATTGGCAATTAGTAGCCTTGTAGCTACTGCAAATTTCACTATCACAAATTGTGGTAATGTGTCACGTGTCATACGCATCCGTGAATTTAGTTAGAGCTGAAATTGTGAAATTTCCTGCTGTTCCCTCGTTTAAATGGTGATTAAAAATTTCAGCTCCACCCCAAAAAAATATTAGGAGGTTATTTTTGGAGTTATCATTCCTCGTATGTGCATTGTAGCAACTTACGGAACATACGAACAATTTTTTGTGTTCATTATCAATCTTATTGTAAAACAGAACATCGAGGCGAACGGTTAAAAAGGCAAATATGACCGCCTGTTTTTGTGATATAGTAGTGATAGTATTAAGAAGTTGTCTCCAGAATGTGCGTGTGTATATGTTTTTGTATGTGTGCGTATGTGTTTGCGTGTACATGTGTGTATGTGAGGGTGCATAGTCGAGAGGTATGGCGTGATAGCCGAGAGTTGAGGTGTGTGATTCACACGCCAATGATTGAGAGTTCAATCCCCTGCCTCCGTGAAGTTGTCTGTGCAAGGATGAGCTCTTACTTAACCATAGCTTCAGGTTGACCATAGCCTGGCCAATGTTGGCTGCAATGATGGTACCACGTGAAAGTTTCAAACGCAAAAAAAGTGGCCATAGTCACCAAAAAAAGAGCAATGTTGCTCATAGAAAGAATAGTCTGAAGTGTGGGGAATAATAAGAAAAAGGGCAGCTGAGAACAGGCTACTGTAGGCCTAATGCTGTTCCGTTGCGATTACGCAGGTACCAAAATTATTATTATATGTGCATGCGTGTGTGCGTTTGTGTGTATGTGCTTATGTGTATGTGTGTATATGAATATGTATGTGTTTGTATTTGTGTATGTATGTATCTGTTTATCTATAAATGTGTGTATGCGGGTATGAGTGTGTATGCGTGTGTTTGTCTGCATGTGTGTATATGTGTCTGTGTATGTTTGTGAATGTTTGTGTGTTGTGTGTGTGAGTTTTTTCATTCTAGGCCGTGGGATTCATGATATAATTATATTAAGGAACAAAAAATTGACACAAAAAAAACGATGTCTTCAATCTATATACGCGATGTTGACCGTTCTGTTGTTTTCTTTTGAAACTGCAAAAAGAAATGATATGAAGTCCGCATCCACCGTTGGTTGATCGCATTTATTAAACTGCAAAAAGAATGTGTTGATTAATATTCATATTCTGTTTGAAACAGTTTGTGATTTTGAAGTGTTTCTACTGTTCTAGTTGTTTTTAACTATTCAGAATTAATGAATTTTAAAAAGTTACTAATTTTCTTTTTATAGCAATTTTATCAGAAAACTGCTAACGTTAGAGATCGTTATTTATTTTTCCTACTCCAACTTTGTTGAAGAAAGGAACTATATGCTCAACTGGTCATTTTTCTTACTCAATTTCCATCAATTGATATATTCATCAAGAGCTGTTTTAAATGGTATCCTTATGAAAACAGTCGATCATAGATTGTTTAATTTAAAAGGATTTTAATTTACTTTTTCTAAAGAATTATTGAGGTTCAAAGTTATGTGAACCCTCCATCAATTTCTGCTCTTGCTGTTCACATTTTTGGTTGGTTTTTTTCTAAAATATACATGCTAAAATAATTAACGATATATTTATTGATTTTTTTAGGATAGAAAAATTTGCTGAATTGTTTGATCTGAATGCTTTAGCTAAAATCATGACTAAATTTTTAAAAAGTTCAGTTTTTTGAATGGAACTGGCTCCAAATATCATTCTTTAGACATCTTTGTTCATAATGGGAGATAACAATTAAACACTGCTGACACTGCTGTAAACGCGAATGAGGGCTAAGGTCAACAGCACTCCCTAATAGAGCGTTCTATGATTAAAATTATGCCGGTTATTCACTAGTTTAGATCGGTTCGTCTTTCCTTTTCAAGTCTTTTTGCTTCGTTCAAATACTCTAAGTTTTAATTGGTGTGCTAAAAATTTAAATGAACGTATTGGATTTTTCATTTAATACCTAATAACTATTATATCTTGGATTATATTAATTCTTGAAAAATATCAAAAAAAGTTTCAACCTTCTAAGTCTAAGATTATTTCACCTAGAGCTTGTTCTTGTTAATGAATAACCTTAACCTTTTTCCAGTGCAAACACAATTTTGTCATTACAGTGACATACATTTTAGTTGGAAAATATATTTTTTTTTTCTCGGCGGTCTTACTGTAGTCGTTTGACGTAATCTGGATAATTACGAATTTCAAAATCACATACGTAATTGAAATCTAAAAGCAAAAAAGGCCACACTGATGTTCAACTTTTGGTTTTAATGCATTCGTCAAACTGTGTTTTTGCAATTTGCTTGCAATTTTTTGTGTTTTGAGTCTATTTGTTGTAAGTTTGTGATAGTATGACTTAGTCTCACTTGACTCATGACAATTCTCATTGACTTCTTAGGGTTTTACATTTCTATTTATCTAGAGTGGATTTTGTTGAAAGTTTATGTTTACAAGACTTATGAAATCACTTGTTTTCAAAAATTGCAATGGATTTGATTTTTGTTCCCTTTATTCTGCTTTGCGACCATTTGTTTAATAGTCTCATTAGGAACAAGTCCCATTTGCTTTCTAGTGAAATACAAATTAGTTTGTCATCATTAAGTTTTGATTCTCATTTAGAAGCTAACTGATGCTACTTTGGCATGTGATGCTATTTTGTCTTTAACATTTCGTTTTTTAAAAAATAAAAAATCAATTTTGGTCGTACTTATTTTTGTTGTTGTCTTTAATTTTGTGTTGTTTGTCTTGTCTCGTAGTCTCTTCAGTCATAGATTTTTTGGCTGTCTATTGCGGCATCATCGATTCATTTAATGGTTTGAGATTGTAGCATTTTGTTTCAGTAGTAAACGATTTTTTCTATCAATATGTGAGTTTTTGAAAAATTCCTATCTCTTTCTCATTTTTAGGCAATTAAGCAAAAATAGCTGAATAAAAACTCAACATTTTAATTGGTTAATTCAAATGTTGAGTTTTTATTTGAATTAACCAATTCAAATGAGAAATAATTGAGAAACAGCACGCGTTCAAAGTTTTTATTGTAACATGTACTTTCAGCCAGTTGCAACTGAAATATAAAAAGTTGGTTCTAATTGGCTTCATAAAGTATGATGATAACTATAATTAGAGTGCATACACACACTTAAAAACAACCAAAACAAAAGGCTCTGGATCTTATCATCAGCTAGAAATAACAGAAAGCCAAAAACAAAAAACTGGCTTTGTGCTACCATAATTTCATATGGCCTGGCTGGGTCTATCCAATGCGAAATTAGGTTTGGATTATTTTCTTTATATTAATCATTTTAGACAAGCAGCTGGACATTTCTCAAGGCAAAAAATAATTATAAATTTTGTGGCTAATTTCTCGTTTCAACTGCTTAATTGCATTAACAGCAAAATTCTTCGTTGATTTCTGTTCTAAAAATCTACGGTTCTTTGAATAGTTCTAAGCCATTCAAAAATAAATTTGGCTTCTATAATCTTGAATAATCAAATTTTCTCTTTACCAATAAAGTTTTGAAGATTGTTTTGAACGTTGTTTAAAAGTTTCACAAGACAACTTTTAATGGCGTCACAATTTCTCGCAATTTATGTAGCAAAGACCAATTTTAAGTTTACTTCAGGATGTTCTGATAATGTTTTCAGGTATTTAGCCAGTGATTTCAAACTTAATTAGCAGCTGTTTTTCAAAAAATCCTTGTCTATTTTTATTCTATTTCTGTTTCTTTTCTAAATTTGGAGAGTTTTCACAAAATCGGCCTGAAAAGATTCTGAAAAGATTGCAGAAATTGTGAATAAATATTTAATCAAAACTTTCATATTTGTTCTTTTAAGAACTATTTGGAACGCCAGTTTGTCTATGTGAACTAAATAATTCTTTAGAATTTGCTAAATATAATTCCTTCTTATTGTTTTTTTTCCTGAAATAATTCCACGGATTGTTTCCGATCTATCGCTACAAAATCGACGTTTTAAATAATGCTTATTATGATCCAAAATTTCTCCGAAACAGAAGAAAAATATCAAAAATGATGCGCTGAATTGAAAAAAAAGCTTAATCCGTCACAAGTGTGTAAGTTTTATAATATTTCAATTATTTTAAAAGCGTAAAAACCGATCGCTTTTTTGGATAACAGTTAGAAAATTTTGGATAACAGTTAGGTAATTTACGCAAGTTATATATAAAAACTAGAATCGGTCTCATTTTTTTGACTGGTAACTTCTCGCAAACTTTGCAAACTAACCGACTGCTAAAGAAAAATTTCCCTGAGGGCTTCACTGACGAAATTTTACGTATATCAAGTTCACTGATATATTTACAGCTGACCTAATTTGAAAATTCAAGAAAAAGAGTTACAATATATTTCAATTCTTGGAACTCTAACGCTTGAAAAAAGAACGTGTATTTTGCCCACAAATGAGCGTTTCTACAACTTGTCCGCTGAAATTGATGGTCCTCCTCTTATTGTGAAAGTAATTAATTAAATTGAATGACTCGAATGTTTCAATGTTTGCGCTGAAAAACAATAATTTAGGTTATCAGAATATTCAATATTGTTGCTATAGAAACGGTTGGCAAGCACATTTACATATTTTTAGCACCATTCATCTTTCAATTTTTCATTAATTTTCATAAAAATATAAAAATATTACCAACCCCCAATTACTTCATACAAATTAACAATTCAAACATCATTTCCATTCATTCAAAGATTAACCATTCACAATTGAAATGCAGTCACACAAATGCGTGCAGAGTTGTCATTTCAAACTTGTTCATTATTTTCTTAAATGTCATTTAGGTTGTTCCAATACGCTTTGTTGGTATCCAATTGAGCACAAGAAATAGTTCACTGAAACGAACGATTTTTGCTTTATATATATATATATATATATATATATATATATATATATATATTTATATAAATATATATATATATATATGTGTGTGTGTGTGTGTGTGTTTGTGTGTGCGTGTGCGCGAGTGTATGTGCGTTTTAGTTTAACCTAATTACCACAAGTTTTCGGTATGCTTTAATAATCTAAAAAACACAAAGCAATAATCTGCGAGAGAGATGAAATGGCTGCGGGAGTGAGTAGGTGAGTGAGAGCGAATGAGTGAGTGAGTGAGTGAGTGCGTGAGTGAGTGAGTGAGTGAGTGAGTGAGTGAGTGAGTGAGTGAGTGAGTGAGTGAGTGGGTGGGTGGGTGGGTGGGTGGGTGCGTGCGGCAGTATGTGAGCGAGTGAGAGAGAGAAGGAGAGAGAGAGAAAAAAATAGAGAGAGAAAATGAAAAATGGAAAAGAGTGTGTGTGAGTGAGTGAGAGTCATAAAACTGGAGAAAAAACCTGTTTAATCATAATTTTTTCACTAAATTTTGTCATGATTTATGATAAATTCCGATCTGCTGAAGTTACCTGACAATCAGTTTTTATCTGTGTCAATCTGTCTAATTTTCAACGCTTCAGTCTATAACAATTATGTCAAACCCTTCTGTCAACAGGATCCGTTTGCAAACGAAGCTGAGTTAAATGAAAATCAGCTGAATTGAAAATAGGCAGATTTTGGAGTAACTTTCATTCTTGAAGGATACGGTATTTATCTTTTTTTTGTTATGCTTATGAAATAGAGAAACATTTGTGAGCAGCGAATGTGAGATCACTGAAATCACCATTATTATCGATATAACGTTGATAGAAATTACACAACGGCAACCGT
>NC_134482.1:43079656-43273548 GCF_964194025.1 Convolutriloba macropyga | reverse complement strand
TGGTAAGTACCACGTCAAGATTTTTTAAAGATTTGATAAGATTCAATATGTTTCTTATCAAGGTTTACCAAGTTTCAGTTCACTGGCAGTTCATTGATCTAGAACTATGTTGGATAAACTTTAATTTTTGAACTAAAATCAAGACGTCGCTTAAGATTGTGAGCCAAAATATAACTTAAACCTTTCGTATTTTGTTTTTGAACTTACGTTTTAGTGAAGTTTTAATGAAGTAAATATTTCCAATTTCCTAAAGTTAGTGCAATTTTATACTCCTACCCATAAATCAGCATTAACAGATTGAACCTGACTTAAAAATAATGCAATTCTGCCCACTGGCAAAGTCAAAAATGTCAATTTCTTTCATAACTTCTAATTCTAAGGAATATAAATCACCTTAAATTCAAATTCAGTTATTATAAACTCAAGTGTGCCCAAAACACGACTTGAACAAAATTATGCATCTATAATCCAGTTTCTCATGATTAGATTAGCTGGATAAGAACTTGTTGAAAAAGCCCGCTTTTTGGTCGTTAAATGTTAAAATTTTGATCCAATGTTTGACAGAATATGACAACCCGAAATTTTCATACTGATTTACAGCGGGGAGATTATCTTCAAACGTAAATTTAGGCGCAAAACCGACTAAGCAAAGATATTTTTTGGTAGACATTAGGCAACAAAATTTCAGCTCAGTTCTTATAAAAGTTGGGCGATAACTAACTAGAACAATTAAAAGCGGAACTTCAATTCCAGCTTCACAATATAAAAAGTCACGGGTCATGAGAATATTATGAAATCGAACTATTATGTTAATTTGATTTTTTTTTTCAGGAACATGTGTGGAAAAATTTTAAAATGGCAGGTTTCGTATCTTGAAATTTAAGCATCGGATATTGAAAAAAAAAGAGTCGCCCAATTTTTTTGTTAATTTAAAAGTCGTGTATGTTAGTTTTATAATTCATTTATCTTACGCATTGCCTAAGCTCGGATTTTCATGTTGTTTCTATTAATATTCCTTAATTTGACAACTACAATTTATATTCTTCGGGTGAAAACAAAATTTTTTGTCATTTTTCAAGTTCTTGATAATAATCATATAAAGATCATCCAAAATGATTTAGTAAAAAATGTATTTGCATCATGGCTGCTTTTTAAGAGTTAATGGGAAAATTTTGTTTTATTAGAAAACCTAATAGAAAATATATACTTTGCGCTTGCACGTTTGCGCTGATGTACTACCGGTATGTACTGATTTACTACCATCAGGCGTCGTGGTTCTTTCAAAAATCCTTTTTGGTAATTTAGCAATTAGTTTTTCAAAAATTTAAAGTTTCTGCAATCTCCTGATGTTTTCGTGTTCTCGGGCTGACAATGGCTGCAATCAGAAAAAAATTTCAAGTTATAATTGAATTTTTGGAAACACTAATTAAAACATGACGGTATCAAATGCAATTTTAAAACTAGCAAAAATCACACATTTTTTCTGTGTGGAAGCTTTAACGCTCAACATTCTTGTAACTTAAATTTCAAGATTAGAAATTAAAAGGATTATCAAATCAGGAAACTTTACACTCGTCAGGGAAAAATGTCGACAAAAACTTGACAAAGAAAAAGCAGTGCGTAATTAATGCAAAAATTCAATTAATTTTGGTAACTTTTATGCCAAGAGCAACTGTGAAAAACAGTTTACCTTAGAGTGTAATTGAAAAGCTGTGAAAATTTTGTTTAAAAGTAAACTCATTGTTTTTTGGCTTGCAACTTTAATCAGCTTTGTATTTTTGTAGTATTAATAAGAACTTTGATGAATCTCATCAAAATTTCGAAATCATATCAGATAAAAGTATAGCTATTCAGGAAAGGATGACATGGGCAAAGCTAGTGGAACCGCTCAGAGCAGTTCTCAGCGTCCTCAAAGACATTGATAAAATTGCTGCTCCCAATCTTCATTTATGGTCACTTGCTTCACACTTCACATAAAATGCAGCTCCTAACTCAAACTCACATTGTTCTCATTGAGGTCAACATTGCTCACTTCGCATTGTTTCTCTAAAATGTACGTTTCATTGAAGTTGTGACCATGTAATTAATGATGACTAATCCACCAGTTAAACTGTTTTCAATTTTTTTCCGTCTTTGATCTTTGTGTATGTATATTGAAAAACAAACCATTTGATATTTCGAATTAAATAAGAGAAGATTGGAAGAAATTGTAAAGAATTAATTGGAAGATTTGTTTTGTATCAAAGTCTTTCGACTGCAGTTGATTTTTTGCTTTTCAATTTTGTTTTGTTCTAATTTTTGAAAAAAGTAACAACGGAAAGCAATCATTTTCTATGTGTTTGGTTTGAGTGTTTGCGGTATGGAGTTTGGCCGCGTGATTGTGAAATACTTGATCTCAATCATTTAATTGTGCTCTTTTTATGCGACTTTCAAAACATTAATTACTAAATTAGGGACTCATTCCGATAGTCTTTGTTCTGATAAGATTATTGCATTTATTTTTTTTTATCAGAAGCTTTTTATTTCCCCAATTGAAGTTCATTTCAATATAACTTCTTTTTGGAACATCTGAGAACATAAGGCGATATTTTATGTGTTTTCATCACTTCCAATCATATTAAACGTACATTATGCTGCATTATGGAAATCATCATTGATTCTCTACAGAAGTCTATACGATTTAGAAATTTCTGGTTTCGGAAAAAAACTCCCACGGTAAAAACCCGCTTAATTTTTGCAGGAAATAAACTTCCTTGCAAGAGATAAACCCCCATGTAAATAAACGCCCACTTTACTTTTAATAAGCTGCGTATTTAGTGGTCATGCCTTGCGTTTGGCCAAGCCTCGCGGGCTATGGCCATGCCTTAGCAACCCGTGAGACTGATTTGAAACTATCACAGCCGAAAAAATTATCAAGACATCAATTAAAAATCAAGATAATGGTTTATTTCATTGCCACAGTCTCAGCAGACATCCATCCCAATCTTGTTTATCAGCATTAAACCGGCTATACACCTGCATCGAATCAGTCATCGGTTATTCAACCAGTCTTTTTTGACAGTTTGAGGAAAAGGGATTCATGTTTTTTGATAAGAAAATCCACATTTGATAACGATATATGATTAAAACTTATTACATAATTATGTTTTACAGCTATTTATCTTGTTTTTCACTCAAGGAAAAAAAATTTTTTCTGCGCGTACGTACTTTGCAAACAATATTAATCTTTATAACAAACTTTTTCAATAGTATTTCAGAAAAAGTAATTCTCCACTTACTTCTCAACTTTCTCATACGTTATAAAATAATAGGACATATTCAACAATCAACTCCGTTTTGGTATCTAGAAGAGTATTGCCTCGTTTTCAAACTGTACTCAATTTTCATTAGATTTTTTGCATGTGCGTCTTCGGTTCTGATGAGTTCTGATGGGTCAAGATGATCCTCGATTAAAATGCCCCCTTTTCTATTAGCTCAGGCGGTTGTTGAAAAAATCCACTAGTAGTAATTTTATCAAATTGCAGAGACAGTTTTAGTGGCCCAGAAAAACTTTCCAGCAACAAGCAGACGCTTTAGTTTTTTAATTATAGAAAAATACTGTCCAGATTTACGATATGTTTAAAATCAGTTATCTGAACTTTTCAACAATTCCCCTCCCCCTTTGGTACCTAGCAGAGAATCTCGACCTTCTCTGCCATGCTCTACCACAATATTTCTTGGCCTATAGTTTAGGTAGCCGAATATTAGTTTAAGCGCAATTGCGGACCGCTGCTCACGGCCATGCCTCTCATGCGCTATGGGACGTAATCCGGAAATCACGAAAAACCTCTTTGTATCCTAATTCGGCTAATTGTCATGGCATGGCGTGTTTTATTTTATTCAGTTTAACATAGTATGCGCATACGTGGAAAGTTATTAGTCGTCTCTGAGTGGTTAAAAAAGCGCTTGCTTAAGTTCTATTCAAGAACACCCCCCTTTTGGGGGAGGGGCATTTGTTGAAAAGATACCGGTTATCATTTATCATATTTATCGATTTGAGCTATCGTTTCTGTAATTAAAACTATAGGTCAAATATCTTCTGATATCGTTTGCAGCATTTTACATGCTCTAGTTTCAATTATACGACAGTTGATCACCAAACATCAAAAAAACTGGTATTTTGTTTTCAAAGTAAATTTACTTTACAAGCGATTTATTTTGCTACAAAACGCTTTGATGTTCTCTAAAATTTATCCCCTTTTATTTCTTATCGATATTTATAAAAATTGTTACTAGTATGTTAATAAAAGGGCCGTATTTATTACCATATATAGAATACACCAATTGAACTGACTGATTTAGTTTCTCAGTGTGTTCAAAGCAAATTTAATTTTTGTTCTAAATTTAGCGTCAAAATGCTTTAATTCGATTACAGGATGCTTTGTTTAAAACAAATAAAGAAGTAAACATACAGTTTTTGTCAAAATTTTGCACTTTGCCAATAAAAAGATGCCAATTTTAATTATGTCTATGAAATTTCCTCCCGTTCTCCCAATGAAAGCTCTGTCAAATTGTTTGTGTTCAAATTAGGGGTTGTTTATTTTTGTCCTTTTTTCCACATCATATATGGGAACTGGAATTCCTCTACTAATGTCAAATGTTATGACCTTCATGGAACAAAAATACAGATCAAAATTACAAAATAATTCGATTTGATGTCTTTTGCTGTTCTTGAAGTAATTATTAAGATGTCTGCCCTTGAAAAAGAGAACGTGTTATATTGTTTACTGGTAGTGAAAAATAATAGAAATATCAAAACAAAAAAGTGTCTACAAGCCAGACAAAATAGACACTATTAGTAATTGAGAACATCTAAAAATAGAACAAATTTCTATTTTCATATTTTTCAGGGGTTGATTTTTCCTCCTAGAAAAATCGGAACCCCGCCTCCCCCGTCAGATTATGGGCATCTATAATTGTTATCACCACTGTTAAGACGATATGCTAAGACGAGACGATTTCTTATTCAAGGTTGTTATACACAAACACTCTAACGTTACTTCACAATTTTTCATACTGAAATTCTATATATATATATATATATATATATATATATATATATATAGGTATATATATATATATATATATATATATATTAATTGGCTCATTAGGAAGGCCAATTATACCTCATAGGAAGCAAATGAGACCTGATGTTATCCATAATTTGTCAGAAGACTAAAAAAAACTGCAGAAAGGACTATGAAAATCAATTACTTTCGAAAGTTTCGCAGTCTTTAAAACCATAGGTTATTCATAAAGAATATTTGATATCGTCAGTTGCGCGGTTTTTCAAAACCAATAGGCCAAAAGGGCTCTCATTAATGTGATAATGTGTTAAGTGAACAACAAACACAGAGAAAAAATAACCGAATATCATACTTTTTTTATGAAAATGCGTAGTGCCAAAGCCAAGAAACCATTAGTAGAAAACACAACAATTATAGAGATTGAACCTTGGTCAGTAGAAGAGGATGCAACCTGTCTTTACATAAATCAAGCAGCAAAACAAAAATATGAGAAAAGTGACAATTCTCAAAAACTACTGATTTTTTTAAACAAACTTTCTCCAAATTTCAAACAAAAATTGAGTTTTAAATTTAATACAAAAACAGAACTACTTGCAACTGCTGAAGAAGCCAGTTCTACTCTCTATTACTGAGACCGAATCATAAGAGAACAAAAAACAACAAATACAGATAGAACTTAAAATTTCATAAACAACTAATGAAACCATTGTTGAAGTCATTAAAACTGAAAGACATCGAAAACCATTTAAAAAACATTGAACTGACAAAAGCGTTCGGATTTTTTGGTTGGTACCCGTTGATTATAAAATGTCTTTTCTGTGGTGGATTTTATGAAAAAGACAACAAAAAGAACTCCAAATATTGACAAGTACTGAAAACCCGCGAAGTTCTTATGAGAACTTAATTAAAAGCACTAAAAACATCAGTCAAATCATAACCAAAAGCAAAAATTAGGCTTATAGCAACAGAAAATTAATAAATTCTCTCATTAATGAGACTAAATCTTGTTGAGGACCTTGAGAACAAAAATTGGGAAGTACAAGAACATTTTCTTTTAAAAAAATTGAATGTTATTAAGACCGTTAGCTATAAACTGAAAAATCATTTGAACATCAATTGAATTAGTTAAAGCTTTTGATTGTCAAGAATAGGGCTTACAAAGAAAACAACTAGATTCAGAGGCAAATACGAAAAATTTAGCGAGAGGATGGTTACGCAGCCAAAAAAACTATAAGCTATTCACTGCAATCCTTAAACATGTTCTTTGCTCATGCATTCAATACCATTTTAAAGTGTCTTGATGTGATAGATTGAACTGGGATCAAATAACAATATCAATTATAGGCAAGTATGCAAAAATCATTTCATGAAATTTCGTATTTAAGAAGCGAATTTGTCAAAAGTTAAATGCAATACCACTATCAAAAGTATTTCTAGTTTCACTTGGAATAAATTTGTTCTGTATAAAATTACAGTTAGCTGCATGCAGAAGAAAAACCAGTTAAAAAGAGCTGGTAAACATCAATTTTTGCTCACATTTTCCTAAAAGAAATAAATTCAAAATCATAAGAAGCCTTGGATAGCAAACTGAAAGCCTTCTATAGGTCCTGCTATAGCTCAAGAACCCAACTGAATATTTTATTCACAAGACGAAGTCAGGAGCCTGCAAAAAGAATTAAAAAATGAAGGCAACACAAAAATCATTTAATAAATAACGAAAACTTATTGTCAAAGGCATAAAAACTATGAGCTTCTCTTTGAAAACATAACATAAACTTATGTTGTGTCATTTTGTATCAATTATGACCTCTCATAAGTTGCGTCTTTATTTGAAAGCATTCAGGAGAGTAACTAACATAAAAAAATATAAAAAT
Source organism: Convolutriloba macropyga (assembly GCF_964194025.1). NCBI lineage: Eukaryota > Metazoa > Xenacoelomorpha > Acoela > Convolutidae > Convolutriloba > Convolutriloba macropyga. Next base: position 43,266,608 of record NC_134482.1, on the reverse strand, counting down.
ATTCCAGAAAACTCCTATACGGAGCAAATCTACGACGACCCTTTTTTGGAGTTTTCAAAGATGGTAATAGCATATGTTGGGTCTATAGATCTGGCATGTACGAACAAAATGGCATACAAAAGCGTGTTTTGAGTCAGTTGTGATTTAAAAAAGACTGAAACTCAAAAATATTAACCAAAACACAACGATAAAACCGATCGGTAAGCTTCCTCTATCCTTAAAAGTCAAACCAATAGCATTGTTATTAACATTTTTTTAAGAAGTTTAACAAAATTGACGTTAATTTGGTCAAAAATACGGAAAAAAGTGAATAAAAACAAGGGAACGTCGTCTACTATTCACAGAGTTTTAAAACCCTGATAACTCCATTTAAAAAACGAAAAAAAAAATTAATTCCACCATCTACGATGGACGGCCTTCCTAATGATACCAGTCTCACTTCTCTACGTTGAATATATGGATCGGCCAAAATTGACTGAACAAAGAAAACCCATTTGAGCATATAGTTTCTGCCCCCCCCCCCAGTGGGTAGGAACAACAAAAAATAAGCTCCTTTACTAAAAACTTTTTGGCAAGTGTTTTCAGGAAATCATTCTAGCTCTCACCAATGCATTTCCTGGCGGTAAATTTCGAGAGTGATTTTTTATGATTAATTTACGATATTATCATTAATAAAAAAATGGTATCCTTTTAACTCCAGCCCACTATCGCGTCACATTTTAATTTTTAATTCTATGTTATGATCATTCTTTGTTTAATTGATGAGCGTGGAATAAATCATCAAAAAATGTTTTCAAAAAGCCGCTGTTTTTCTCAGGCTAGTTGAAAATCAATTTCCTGTAAAAACACAGTATCAATTTATTTTGCATACTTTACGAGTATACTCGAAGACTAATGAATATTGATGAAAATGTGAACAATTGGAGCTCCATAGTGTTGAATATCCGATATTATTGCTTTTATGTTGTTAAATATTAATAAACACGAAAAGTTAAAACTGTGATAAAAATGGACGGGCAATGTGCATTTGCAAGCTAAAGTTCATTCCATTTATCAAGACATATTTTCTGTTACCAACGGTTTCAACTGATAAAATGTCCGCATCAGAAACATATATGATTTTTCTGATGAAAATCGTTGTAACTCTCCTATATAATATTTTTAAAATATGATAAAAAATAATGAGATATTTTTAGTGAAATTGATTAAAGTCCTTATACTGGAACAATGGAAAGTTTTCCTGGTCTAAAATTGGCTCAAGTTTCCCCTTTTTCAAAATTGTGCGAACCAATATCTCCTGAGCATGTCATTTGATAGTAAATAAGGAATAAGGAATAAAATAACAGCAGTGAAAGTCCTCAAGCGCCTGCCATTTTTTAATTTTTTCGTTAAAATTAAATTCTTTGGAAATATATCAAACCAAACAGTTAGCTGCAGAAATGATCTTCTCTCAAACGGGTATTGCTTTCGGATGTTGTTTTTTGTACAAAATTGAATGATTGGGGTCACATGGAATGCCCGAGAGATAAACACGAAAACCTGACATTTTGTTGTCGTTCAAAAGGAACCAGTTAATCGTAGCCATAACTTACATGAATTTATTTGTTCACTAAAGTAAAAAAAAGTAATTTTTAAAAGTTTTAAGAAAAATTTTCAATAGTTCGAAGATTTCCTAAAGCGAGTTTTGATTACACATCGGAACACTTCCAAGACGCGGGGCAAAACTCCTACTAACTTCATCTACTGCTGGGACGGAAAGTAGGACTTCCAGCGGTCACTGACTTTGATGACCCACTGTCTCATTTCTTTCCTGGATTTCTGGGCTTTCTCTCTAGCCAGCCATAAGTTGAGCAAGTGAAATTTCGGTACACGCTCTTAATGTCCAATTCTTAAAAGAGTTAAAAACTGGTTGAGTACTTGGTCAATTTGTCATTACACACTTCAGCTTAGAGGGAGCATGTTGTATATAGACTTCAGTGTCTTTTTTGTTTGTCGTCTCAACTTTTTATAACTGGTACGGGTCAAAATTTTGTCGAGAAAAACTTTAGAACTGCGGTATACAGTTTTTGTACTGCACTCACCGCATCGTTTTTCACAACAGGTCCTTCAAAAACTTACCAAAAATATAAAATTTAAGCATCGACCCCGACGAGGGGCGGTGGAGCAGAGAGACCAATAGTGGCGAGTTTTGAAACATTGAAAGAGATGGTTGGTTAGCATCGTTATCTGTCCGTGATGTGTCATAATTTATCAGTGTTACAAGTACCCGGATCGCCACTTCTTAGAAGTCATAAGGATCTTTTATGATGTCATACAAATCATAACGTATTTCCTAGTACGATCCTTGTATGACTATTAAGAATTTTGAATGATGAGCAACCCGGGTAAATAAATCCCTTCTTTTATTACAAAGTGCTAGGGGGTAAAAGATCGGTAAAAATATTTGTTTGTTTTAGCAAAAGTTATCTGCGGACCCCACAGAATATGTTGTTTGTTAACCAGGCTGTGATTGATCTACTTATGGTGCTGATGATTCACCCTGTATCCGCTTTCTACAGTTTCAACCAAAGCCGACACTTCACATACACGAGTAAGTTCATAAAAGGAGAAAATTGTCCATATATAGACATAATTGTCCATATTAGGATATCACTGTCCATGTAAGCACACAATTGTCCATATATGGAAATAATTCACCATATAAGAACATAATTGTCCATATCAGAACAAAATTGTCCAAAAAGAAAATCTTAGAATTTCCTTCTAATCGGATTGAGATGTTATTGCGTATGTAAGAAATGCGCTGAAATTTGATATCGGCATTCATTTTATGAAATTTCAGCGTTTTTTCATCACCGTTTATATAAATTCAGCATTTCAAAGCGTTTCTCAGAATTCAGCGAAAAACGTAAAAACATCTTGAGCTGAAAAGTGAAAAAAAGCAGCCCATTTCTTGACTAGCTTTGGAAACATATTCGATCCGTGTAAATTTTTTTGATATTTTTTTTTAGAAAACATGCTCATAAAGCAATAAAAAGCAGAATGAGTAACGTGTCTTTGCACATAATGTTCCAAGCCTTCCTGTCTCAATCAAATTATCAAAACTTGACAACATAGATATGTTTTTACCTCAAAATTTTTAGTCAGATTTTATGCCGCAGCAGGTTTACCGATGGTCTTCAAGTGAGGCAATTAGAGCTTTATATGGGTTACTAGTAAGATTTAAAATAAAAGAAGCGCGATTTCGTAAAATGCAGCTAATTGATATTAGTTGTTTGTTTTTGTGAAGGAGAGAACAATTGGATTGTGCAAAATCGTGTTCTGAAGTATGACAGAATCTACTCAAAAAATTAAAACGGTCGAGCAATCATTTTACGTAAAAAAACAAAACTACAATGATTGATTCAAACTGCGCTTAGATGTTTTTAATGTGAATTGAATAAGGTATGTTTTGTTGAAAAGTCAATTTATTGACTTAAAATGAAAACGCTCAGGTCACTTACATAAAAAAATTGTTATCAAAGACCGATGACGAGATGAATTACTCGTCGTAAAATAATCGTCGATGACGAGATAAATAACCCGACGAGATAAATAATGGGTAATAAAATATTTACTGATAAAATGTTACTCCGCTTTAAAAAATAGCATAATAGGTGAGGGCATCTATAACTAAATTACGAATATTAGATCAAATAATTTTAGAAAAACGAAAATTATTAAATTCGACTTTGTTCTCTTTTGACAAATTTCCTTGAAATCTGACAATCTAAAATAACTCATAGTACAATTTGACATACAAAAAAAACGCGCTGACGTGTATTACACGTTTTCTATAGCAGAAAACTAGCAAAATGAAGCACAATTTCAGAAAATTGATTGAATTATTTTTTATGGACGACAATATATAACTTCAGCTGTTTTGATTAAATTTGCTTCTATTATTTGATTTTTTTGACAAAAAATTTATTAGAACGAAGTTTTCATCAGATAATTTTGAGAGTAAAGCTTGAGACACGTATATATAAAGTTCAAGTTAATTTGAGTTTCAAAAAAAGAAGTACAACGATATTATTTGGCTTCAGATTTTGCTTCGCAAGATACCAGTATAAAGCGTAGTTTATTTAGCATAATCTCTTGCCAATCGTACAAGGAATATAACAGAATGAAAGCAATGTTTTGAGGGCGTTCAAAATATTGGCTTGTTTGAATGCCCTTTTATTAAAATTGGCCAATTTCGATTTGCTTTTTGCCTTCGTCCCAACATTTGCCTTCCTCCCTGCACCCCTCTAGTGTAGATTCTAGAGGATTTATATCCAAGAGACTTGTAAATGGTGAGCACAATAAACTACCTGTAGAAAAATTTTAATAAATTTTTCTCAAACAAAGTATATTTCTTTGAAAATTTTACAGAGAAAGAGAGAGAGAGAGATAGATAGATAGAGAGAGAAAGAGAGAGAGAGAGAGAGACAGAAATTGACCGTAAAACTTTTAACTTGTTCTCATATTTTGACAAGATTCAGACCAGTTTAAATTTGTTGTACTCGTCATCAAAATTGTTAGAATTGGAAGAAATTAAGGTGGACATTTTGCATAAATTTTGCTCAAAACTGCAACAAAATCTTCAATAAATTTTCTTAGAGCGTTTATTAAAAATTTTATAAAATCAAACAATTTTTTTTAGATTTTACAGCTTTGGCTGTGGTATAATCTGAAAATAGGAGAAATTCAATTTAATTCAATCGTTTGAATTTTCTCGGAAAAATGCAATTTAAGATCAGCTTAATGTGAATATGAAAAATTAGATTGTTGAAGATGAGTATGAATATGAGACCTATGGTCAAATTAGATTGTTAATTTGCATTTAATTAAACAAAAATTTGACAAACAATAGTTTTTGTTACCAATTTCTCAGCAGATCTTATTGTATTCTTAAGATAAGAGGCGCATTTTTGAATTAGTAGAATAGTCGAAAAAGTTCATTGACCTATATAAAAAATTTTGCCATGGAATGAGATTTTTTCCTATTTTTAGCAAGAACTTTTAAACCAGATGAAAGAATGATTAATCCTTTTTAAAAGATATCATCAATCAATTTAGATTTAAAGTCTTAGCTATTCTCTACAAAGTTTTTTGTGGGTATTTCATCTTCCAAATTTTTCGCTTGAAATAATAAAGCTTTGAGTTCTGCCTCTAGTTATGACCCATTTATTTATAAATCGATACGGTTTCTGCTTTTAATTGATGAACTGTGACCTTTGAAATTCTTTCAACTTTGGGTCAAAATCAGTTTCAAATTCTGAGAATGATAATCTTAGAAATACCCCCCCCCCCCCCCAGCACCCACGGTTTTTTTAGTGGGCATAAAATAGTTGTCTTCTTACCTACATATCAGATAAATGGTGGTTATAAACAATTCAAGCAATCAAAAATTGAAAAATCGCATTTTTTTTAAAAAAAAATGAAGCGTTAGAAAATTGCTCTTGACAAGCCATTATGGATCTTTCATTTTTCATGGTTTGTAAATTTCCGTAATCTTTTCAAATTAGCGTCAATTTTGGGGGCGTTTTCTTTCTCCCTGTAGTCTGGCCATCAAACGGGCTGAAATTTCAAGCTGGGCGGGTTAGTGACCTACCATAACCTACGGCCAGACAATATAGGGGTAGATTTTGCCTCTTTAGCCCCCCAGTCTCATTTGATCATTTAAGAAAATTGATAATGGTTGAAAGAGGTGAAAAAAGACCTGGATGACGTAATAGATGTATGTAATGATGTAATAGAAAAAAGACTACATTAAAACGTCCCTCTATCGTCTTTGACATTTACACACATAAGTGAATGAACAGCGCTGTTTGACGGGTGTAAATTTTGTCTGCTTTTTAACTTCATTGTCTCTGGCTGACTAAGACCGGGGTGGGGGAAGGGGGGTCGGATGTTTTTGCGTCAGACAATTTGCACAGTTCAAGCAGCAATCGATTAATCGTATATATATGGCTAAAAAGTATTTTATTTTAGTCCCAACCACCGCAAATAATTCATTTCAATAATATAAAAAATTTTGATTGAAAAACTGAGTTGAAAAAATTGAAACAAAAAAAATACATTTTTTCGTTTTCAGACAAGCAAATAAAGCCGGCCAATTTTTTTTCTAAAGCAGCCGATAAAAGTAATTATTGTTTACTAAATTCTTTATCACTGGCTGTGGACACTTACACAAGTCTGCAGTTTGAACCCTTATAATTTTAAATGACCGCTGGAGAATACAATTTTTTCAAATATTATAAAACCTGAAAAAATTTCAGCTTGAGACTGTTTAACAGTTTCCTTGAGCGGAAAAGTAATAGGCTTTAATTTCACCCCCCCCCCCCCCCCTATAACCCCAGGAATGAACTTAGACCACTTAGTACGCGTTTTATCTCCAGCGCAATTGTCAACGTGCTCAGTTGCAATAAAATGAACAGGAAATTTCATTATTCGGTTTTGCAAAAATTACATCGGCTCTAACATTTGCCTTTTAATGCCGACGTTCCATAGATTTAAACTCCAATTGTTTTCAGTCGGTCAAAATTGAATCCATCAAAATAAATGTAAAACTGAACGAGTTGAGGTGAACGAACTAAAAATGTCAACCAAAGTCTTTTGGTTGACCTTTTTAGGTCAACCAAAGTCTTTTGGTTGAAATGTCATTTCGTATTATTTTTACAAAAATAATGAGCACAGAAATTCGGCTCAGCTCAATAGATGGAAAAATCAAACTCTTTAAACCAATGCTTGAAATTGAAAGAACAACCGAAATGAAAGTTCATTAAATGCGTTTTTTTATCTTTATTAGTTTCGTTTTTTGCTAGTTCAAACCCAACAACTGAAAATAATAAAAGCGCAACTTCAAAATTGGCGTTTGAATTGGTTCCTTTTAATTAACAAACTTTTCCCCAAATAAATAAACCAACAAAAAATAAATGCAAAAATGCATCAATGGTTTGAAAAAGATGCTCCCATTAACTAAAAATTGTTTGCTATCAGAAAGATAGATAATAATTAAAACTTCTAAAACTAGTAAATGATTTAAAATGCTAGACTAGATAACGGATGAGGATTTTTAGAGACGAACTAATTACAAAACCATGTTATCTTCATCCTAAAATGTCAAACTGTAGAGATAATCTATTGAAAAAAAAATCTTAAGAAAAAAGAATTAGGTTTGGTTAATAACACCAAAGCATACTTGTTTTTCGAGAGTTTCAACAAAAAAAAATAACGCAAACCAGTAATGAGATTCTTGTTGTTCCTACCCACTTTAGTGGTGGGAGGGACTATATACTCAAAGGGGTTTTTTTGTTCAGTCAATTTTGGCCGGTCGATTTATTCATCGTACAGAGCTATGAGTGGTATCATTAGAAAGTCAATTCATCGTAGAAAATGGGATTAAAAAGATTTTTTGGTTTTCTTTTTTTTCAGGAAGTTAACGAAGTTTGAAATTTTTGTGAATAATAGCCGGAATTCCATTGTTTTTATTCACATTTTCAGGAATTTTTGTCTATATTTTTGTCAGTTTTGCTAAAATATGTTAAAATATTGCAAAAAAAGTTTTGTTGTTTAGTGTTCTGTAGATAGAAGAGTGTCGATGACTTTTCTCATCTAACTCTTGGCTCAAATTTTTGCTACTAATTTAAAAATAGTCAGCCTTTGTTTTATCGAAAATTGATAGGAAGAAGCTTCTTTAGTCAACTTTGCTTAAATTTGCCTCAAGAACACCTAAAAAACGACAACACGATTCGTGTTAACTAAAAAGAGGGCTTAATTACCTCTCCGTTCTCTCGAAAGTTTTTTGGGTTGGAAATTTTGCCGGTTTTCAGATAATATATCTCGATAATCATACAACCAGCATCATTTTTCTTTGACATATGAAGTTTATGTTAAACTGTTTATATCCATTAAACTCGGAGTCATTGCTTTTTCGTAACGTCTGAAGAGTAAAAGCAATGCCAGTTTCGATCCGATTGTGGAATTCTAAAATCCAAAAGAATTCCTGATAGTGGAATTCTAAAATCCAAAAAAATCCAAATCCGAATTGAAATCAGTCGCTGTCTTTTTTTCTAAAAGTTATCGACTTTTTACGTTCATTACAGAACAGAACAAGAAAAAAAACACTATTGACAGGTTCAATTGGCTTAATAAAAAACTCACAGTTAATTTTTTTAAAAGATTTAGTCGAAAACTTTTTTGTCGTTTTGTCTTTTGATCTCATTCGCTTTCCAAATAAACAAAGGATTACAGAGATTTGACACTATTTTTCAATTAATTTTTGGTCAACTTGTAGCTTAGTTTCAGCAAAAGCGAACAGCATCTTCAATTAAATTAAATTATTTTATCTTTATGTTGTTTTTACGATTTCAGTAATCGTTTTCTTGCTCCAAAACTAAAAGTTCAAAAAAATTGATTTTTGGACATTTGACCATCTTTCAGTTTGTTTTTCTGATTTTGTCACATCATCAATTAATTGACAAGAGATATATCAATTTATTGGTTTTCATAGTATAGACACACCCGGACTTATAACTTTTAAAGGCATAGTTTATGTTTTTCAACGTTGGACACCGTTTTCAAAAAGATTTTAAGGTAATTTATTTCACTTTTGTCTTTGTTTTTCTTTCATATGGTAGTCGTACAAAAATTTCTGGATAAAAAGGTCTCAAGGGTATGAGTTCCTGTTATGGAAGAAAATATGTGCTAATTTGCGCTATTAAAATATGTGCTATTTGCTAATTTTAGTTGTTAGGTGATGGTTCTCATGACTTTGTATATAACTTTTTCAAAATATGTGATTGATTTTTAATATCAAGTTCTCTTTTAAACGTAAGACAAATTCTGCTCTGTGTCAGGTCTGAGTGGTTTTCTTGAAGGAATAAGCAATAATGCTTTAAATATTTCTTTTTTTAGCCGATAGATATTCATGGATTTTTTCAAAAAACCATATTTTTAGTTTTGAATCTTTTGTTTTTTTGTCTTTTTGTTTCCCAGTCTTAATAAATACACATCAGATATCGCTTTTTGGCATCAAAGGAAGGAAGGAGCACTTGATAAAATTGTGTTTTCAAAAATATTTTTGGTTTGAACGGTTTTAATTTGGAAGAAAACTGAACCGGTTTAAAAATTTTAATCTAATACTGATTCTTTTAATGACTGTAATGAAAAATGTTTTTAAAAAAGTATTTTTAACCCTGCATCTTCTGTTTGTTGTCTATTTGTTACCTAGTCGTATTATTTACAGGTCACATATTACGTTGTTGTTAATAAAAAGGGGAAACTTCAGTTATCTAATGATTTAATTGAATTATGGCTTCGAACCTCGTGTTTAGAAAAATCATTTTAATTTTTTTTCTTTTTGTCTGTAATTGACGTTCATTTTGTAAACGTGGGACTTTTTTGATCAAAAAGTTCTCAATGGCTTGGTGTAGGGGAATAAATGAGCATAGTTTTTTTTACTTCTATGTATAGCTAATATTTTTCATGATCTTTTGAGTTAATTGTTTTCGAAAATTACAAGTCGTTGTTTTTAAGTTTTCTCTTTTCCTATCTCCTTCTTGTCCGGTAACATTAATGAGTGGTCACTTCTTACTTTTTAACGGTCAAAAAATGCGCAACAAGACATTTCTTAGTCTTAGTCATTTCATAGTTCTTAGGCAAAACTAATTAGTGTTTTTTTTTCTGTGCTTGTTGTCGTATGAAAAAATCTTTAGAATGACTGCGCCTACTGTTTTATTTTATGGATTTTTATATGTTAGTTTTACAAACGTATTTAAAGTTTTCAGTTCATAACTTAGTGTTTTTAGTTCTTTGGAACCAATTTCTTTCAAAAAAGATGAGCATAATTTTTATATTAGCCGCTTTTGTTGTTTTTTGTCTACTTGCTACCAAATCGTATTAAGGACAGGTTCCTTTTCTTGTCTGATGATGAATAACGAACTGGTTTCGTTGTTTAGTTAAGATTTCATCTGCCGCTATTTAGTCTTTGTCATTAAATTTTTCTCCAGATACACAACGAGTTTCGGATGTTATTAATGTTTGTTGTTGGTATTTGTTTTTATTGTTGATCGTGTCTCGTTTTCTGAATAAACGAAAATCTGCTCGGCCTTCTAAAACGGCATTTTTTTAGTCCACTGAGTGATTTGGACTAATTTTTTATTCAAACACAAATTAGTTATTTTCGAAAAGTACTTGAATTTTTAAAAGTTATCAATCCCATTCTCATTTGATAGATAATTAAGCCGAAATGTGGATAAGCAGGGTTGGAAACTTAGGTGCGAACGCACATTACCGAGCCTCTCTGTGTATAGCACAATTATATTGCTCCAAAAAATATTAAGGGGAAACATTTTCTTTGAACTTGTGATGAGGATGAGAATTGATACGTCATTGAAATAACCTGAATTTCTCCCAATATGGCCAAAAAGTTTAACGGCCAAGAGCTTTAAACTAAATTGAGTAAATGGCCTTAGCCAATTTATTCTGGTGACAAGAATGTTAAAAAAATCGCTTTTAGCAGCGCAAATCTTATAAAAATCAAGACCATAAACAAAAAATTGCAATGTTACTTAATCATCCAATTTTCGGTTTGTTCCATTTTATGAACAAGTATACAACTAGAATTAAAAAGAGCCAAAATGTTATTGCAAATTAATGGAAGTTAATTGTTAATTTTGATTTACCTGTCCGCTCTGTTTTAAGATGTTCTTTTAATAGACCTCTATATGCATGACATCAAAGTTTTTCAAGTTGCAATATTATAACCTAATTTTGTTGCTCTTTTGATAATCTTTTGTTGTCGAACGGAGAATATTTCATAAAGCATGTGTTCAAAGTTCAACAAGCGAAGAGAGCATTCAAGCAACTAGCCACTATGAGCGTTCATTTGTGCGTCTATTTAGTAAGTTTATCACAACAATTAGGCCAGTTAATGCAATGATTTTGCAGGATATTGCAAGATGATGCATCTTGCATAATTTTGGGATGACATTCTTGCAAAATAACTGACTGTCTTACACGAGCTTTCCTCCATCCTCGAAAAAAAAAAGATTAAAATCAATTAACCTAAAACTTTTATATTTTGCACAATGTGTCAAAATAAAAAAAAATTGGCACCGTTTATGTTCTACTTCTGCTCATGATTTTATAAGAATGAATTTGCCTTTTTAGTTGAAAAAAGTGCACAAATTGAAGTTTTTGTAATTAATTTTGTTTCAGGTTGTACAATATACGCAATCATAGCAACCCAATCGGGTATTGGGTCAATTGTTTCCATGACTGTCATTGCGTACGATCGTTACGTCATGATTACGTCACCAATGCGGGCAATCTACTTGGGCACAAAAATGCGAAGTGTGAAGCTAATCTCCTTCATTTGGGTTTACACCAGTTTGTTCAGCTTGCTCCCCAATTTGGGCTTGTCAGACGGCTACATTCAAAATGGTAATTCGAACACTTTTCCTGTTACAATCAATAAATTAGCCCAATTTACCAAATGAGGTTTATACTCATCCCAAATTTACGCTTCCCACTACACCGTCATAGGTGCGGAAGGTTGAAACAGTTGAAAGCAAATTCTGAAAGCTTTGAAGCTTTGCTGCCTTATTTAATGAAATTTGTCTGTTTTATAAAATAATGAGTCTTGCGCGACGTCATTTCTGCACTATTATGACGTTGCTATTAGAACTGACACGTAACGGCCGCCTTAATTGAAAAAATTGCAAAATTTTTGTGACGTTTTTACTCAGCTCTTATTCCGGGCATTAATTTATGCTTCAAAAATTGCTGAAAGAGGTAAAAAATATGTCAAAGAATGGTGTTATAAATATTAACCATGCCAGCAGCTATGCCTTTATTTAAGATAAACGCAACCGCGAAATCAAGCAAATCAATATTGTCATGCGACTTTTGTTCCGACCCCTCTTGAAGGGGGGAGGAACTATATACTCAACTGGGTTTTTTTTGTTCAGACAATTTTGACCGATCGATATATTCATCGTAGAGAGTTGTGAGTGATATCATTAAAAAGCTCGTTCAACGTAGAATTTGCAATTAAAAAGAGTTTTGTGAGTTTCTTTTTCTAGAACGAGTTATCGTGGTTTAAATTTTTGTGAGTAATAGAATGTTATTTTTGTTCAAATTTTCCTGAAGTTTTGCCGAAAATTTCGTCAATTTTGCTAAAATCTGTAAAAAATTATTAACATTAGTACTGTTGTTCTTCTTTCTAAAGACAAAAAAGGGTCGCTGACTATTTGATATAACTTTTTTGGCTAAATATTTCAAAACTCAGCCTTTTTCATCAAAAATTGAACAAAATAATCTTCTTTGGACCACTTTGATTAAAATTGCCGGGAGCAGACAACAAAAAAAACTAAAACAATCTTTGCAAACTACGAAGCAAAATGTAGCAAACTACTTCCACTTCCATTAACAGTACTCTGGAATTAAAATTTTGCCGTTTTTACTAATTTTACTCTATGATTATCAAAAACGCAAAAAACGCAGCATTTATTTTTGATCCTTTAACTAACAATTTATCCATGTGTATAACATTCAAAACAATTGATTGCTCTTCATGGACACATATCAATGGCAAGGCTGGTTTCGATCCAATCGCTGACTGTTACAATCCAAAACAAATTCGAATTACAATCACTCGGCCTTTGTTAAAAAAATGATCCTTTTTTTGTTAATTAAAGAAAGAACAAATCAAATCAGAGCCCAGTATTGATAGGTCAAAAACGTACCAAATTAATGTATCTCGTAAATAATTAAACGTACCAAATTAATGTATCTCGTAATGTCACTCGAAAAAAGCATTTTGGTCGTTTTGACTTTTAAAAACAATCTTTCAAAAATTGCTGAAAGAGGAAAAAAATATGTCAAAGAATGGTGTTATAAATATATAACCATGCCAGCAGCTATGCCTTTATTTAAGATAAACGCAACCGCGAAATCAAGCAAATCAATATTGTCATGCGACTTTTGTTCCGACCCCTCTTGAAGGGGGGAGGAACTATATACTCAACTGGGTTTTTTTTGTTCAGACAATTTTGACCGATCGATATATTCATCGTAGAGAGTTGTGAGTGATATCATTAAAAAGCTCGTTCAACGTAGAATTTGCAATTAAAAAGAGTTTTGTGAGTTTCTTTTTCTAGAACGAGTTATCGTGGTTTAAATTTTTGTGAGTAATAGAATGTTATTTTTGTTCAAATTTTCCTGAAGTTTTGCCGAAAATTTCGTCAATTTTGCTAAAATCTGTAAAAAATTATTAACATTAGTACTGTTGTTCTTCTTTCTAAAGACAAAAAAGGGTCGCTGACTATTTGATATAACTTTTTTGGCTAAATATTTCAAAACTCAGCCTTTTTCATCAAAAATTGAACAAAATAATCTTCTTTGGACCACTTTGATTAAAATTGCCGGGAGCAGACAACAAAAAAAACTAAAACAATCTTTGCAAACTACGAAGCAAAATGTAGCAAACTACTTCCACTTCCATTAACAGTACTCTGGAATTAAAATTTTGCCGTTTTTACTAATTTTACTCTATGATTATCAAAAACGCAAAAAACGCAGCATTTATTTTTGATCCTTTAACTAACAATTTATCCATGTGTATAACATTCAAAACAATTGATTGCTCTTCATGGACAAATATCAATGGCAAGGCTGGTTTCGATCCAATCGCTGACTGTTACAATCCAAAACAAATTCGAATTACAATCACTCGGCCTTTGTTAAAAAAAATGATCCTTTTTTTGTTAATTAAAGAAAGAACAAATCAAATCAGAGCCCAGTATTGATAGGTCAAAAACGTACCAAATTAATGTATCTCGTAATTAATTAAACGTACCAAATTAATGTATCTCGTAATGTCACTCGAAAAAAGCATTTTGGTCGTTTTGACTTTTAAAAACATTTCAATAAGCCTTTAAATTAAAAAAGGCTTATTGAACTTTGTCACTATTTCGCTCTTGATTTGGTCAATTTGTGGCTTAGTGTCACCAAAGAAAGAATGCTTTTTCTTCATTTTCTTATACTGCGCTGAAATTTAATAATTATAAGTTTTTTTGGCTTTGAAATTTCTAGATTTCACAGTTTTTTCAAGCATTGTCCAATTCTTCACGTTTTGTTTTTTCGCGATTGTCACATTATCACACCCTAATTTTTTTTATTTAAATAATTCAAAACTCAGCCTTTTTCATCACAATTTGCCCGAAATTAGCTTCTTTAGTACACTTTGATTAAACTTTCCGAGAGCACATAACAAAAAACAACTAAAACAACCTTTGCAAATTAAGAAGAGAATTAGTCCGACTTCCACTTCCGTTAACAGTATTCTGGAATTAACATTTTGCCGTTTTTGCTAACGTTTTTCTATGATTATCATAAACCCAAAACAGGGAGCATTTATTTTTGATCCTTTAACTAACAAATTATCCAGATCAAAAACTTCCAAAACTATTGAGTTTTGTTCATGGACAAACAACTATAGCAAGACTGGTTTCGATCCACTCTTGGACTGTTACAATCCAAAAATAAATCGGATTGCAATCACTGGGCCTTTTTAAAAAAAATGATCAGTTTTTTGTTAATTAAAGAAAAAACAAATCAAATCAGAGCCCAATATTGATAAGTCCAATTGGCTTCAAGCAAGCACCAAATTAAATTATCCAGGTTCTTAACTTAAAAAAAGAATTTGGTAGTTTTGACTTATAAAAGCTTTTGAGTTCTAAATAAACAATGTCTTATTGAACTTAGCCATTATCTCTCTCTATCTTGATTTGGTCAATTTGTGGCTTCGTGTCACCAAAGACAAAATGCTGTTTCTTCCTATTTATCTACTGTTTTATAATTTAACGATTTTAAGTTATGGTTTTCTGGCTTTGATACTACTATATTTCACAGTTTTTTCAAGCATTGGCCAATTAATCACGTTTTTCGCGATTGTCACATTATCACACCTTTGAAAGCGCACATATTACCTTACTGGCGTGGGAATTAGGTTGCAATTGAAGATATTAAAATCTCAGAAGACAAAGATTATGGTTTTAACGGTTTCGACACCCCTTTCTCGAATAGTTAAATTGAATTTTTTAAATCTTTCTTTAACTGTCAATTTACTTTGTCGTTTTTGTCGTACGGTTTCTTGGTTTTATCAGGTTTCACTATATATTTATGAAAAAAAATGAGCCTATGCTCTGATTTGAGCAGATGGCTGATGGCTTTCAAGACTTTGAAAACAATTTTTTTCAAAAAAGAAAATTATATACCTTTTTAATATTTGTTCTTTTCTGTCTTTTTGTTACCTAGTCTCGTTTATTACAGTTCACATTTGACATTATTGTTGACACTAAAAAGTGCAAGTTTATGAAATCTGATGTTTTGCTAAATATTTCGTAGTGAATTTTCCGGCTTCGACACAGGTTTTTCTCAAAAAAAAATAAAACTAGTTTTCAGTTTTTGTCTAAGCTTGACGCAATTTTTGTAGACGTAAGACCAATTCTGAATAATTACAGGTCGCAAGTGCTTCCTTTGGACGAATAAACAAATCTATTTAATTATTTAGTTTTAAGGCTGATGGCTTTCATGACTTTGAAGATAACTGTTTTCGAAAAAAAGTATTACGTAAAAAGCCCCTTTTTCTCTTTTTGTCTCCTTAATACGCATTTTCAGTAAGTAGAGTCTCGTATATCATATTATTAGCGTTGCGGAAGGAATCAATTGAACATGTTTTGAGGGTCGAAATTTTCCTTCGCGGTTTAGACAGATTTTTCTTGCATATGGTAATTGAATTTTTGTTTTTTCTGTGGTTGTTTTTGTTGCCGCATATAAAATTCGAAAATGAGAGGTTTTAATGTCATTCTATAGTGGCGTAATTAGTCATAAACATGTTGGATGTTTTCATTTGCTATCTAATGGTTTCCAATTTTTTAAAACTAATTGTTTTTAAAGAATTTAAGCCATTTTTTTAATTTCGCAATTCTTTGTTCGTTTTTTCTGTCTAATTGATATCGCGCCTGATTACGGAGTGGTCCCATATCCTTTTTTTGTGAATTACAAATTGTTTTGTTTAGTTTCAGTTTTATCTGACGCTATTTTGACATAAAGTTTTTGATGTAATTAATGTTTGTTGTTATTGTTGTTTGATTTTGTTGTTCGTCTTGACTTGCTTTTTTAGTAATGGCTAATCTCATCAATCTAATGCTGCATTTTTTAACTTCACTGTGTTATCAGCGTTGGAGGCTTTTTTTTATAAATATTTCTGTTTGAAAAATACTTGATTGAATTTTCGGGGGTTTTCTATCTGTTCCTCATTTGGTAGACATTTATGCCAAAAATGTGGATGAGCGGGTTCGGAACTTTATGTGCAAACGCACATTACCGATCCTCCTTGTTGCTCTAAACAAACATTTATCATTTACGCTTTTCGAAATAGTAAAAAAATTTTCAAAACAAACGCAAAACAACCAGAAATGCAGCGATAAATACACAAATATTAAAACTCATTATAAAAAGGTGTCAACTACTTTTGTTTGTACGTTCAACAGAAACAAAATATGACCAGAAGCAAGTCTTAACTAAAACGCATTGCAATAATAAAGGAAGAAATTGAACATAACACTGGATTGAAAGCAATTCAAGCAATGGAAAATAAAAAAAGAAATGCTAACTGTATAGTTACCATTTCATAAAATATATTTACTAAAACAGCTGGCGTCTATGTGGAGAAAAATGTCTACAATGTCAAATTTCAATCAGTTTGCCTATGTAATTTTGTTTCCTAACAAACTCATCCCAGCAATTAATCTTTAAAGTTTGACTGTGATTTTCAGGGCTCTTCTTATAGGTTTATTATCTCTTATGAAGAAAAGCAACTAATTGAACCATACCAAAAAAATTGAACCTTTCCTGAAAAAAAACCTTTCTGACTATTAAAAGTTGGTAATTTCAGGTTAAGGTCTTGAATTGATTTTAAAAAATTCTTCTTTTGTTGTCTGATAATGTACTGAAACCATAACGCATTGAATTTTATTTACTCATTTTTGTAGGTCTTTGGTTTTTTCGCAAGAATCTTGCAAGATAGCAAGATAACCATTCGTGTTGCGAGATCTTGCAAGATAACCATGCGGTCTCGACTGGGGAACCTATACACAACAATTTTCACATCAGTCATCCTATCCCGTTCGGAAGATGTGAATGACAGAGATTAGCAGAGAAGATAGCCCAATAAACCTCACTTTAAGTCTTGGAAGTAAATAAATGAGCTCCGTAAGTGTCTGACCAGAGCTCATTTTACTCTTTAATGGTCTCATCTAAGGTCATTTAGTCTGTAACGGCCTTATTAGAGGCCAATTTAGCAAGTATTGATCTGATCAGAGAACATTTTAAACTGTAATGGTCTGATCAAAGCTCATTGTAGTCTGTATTGTTCTGATCAGAATTCAGTTTAGTCTGTAATAGTCTGATCAGAAGTCAATGTAGTCTATAGTTGTCTGATTAGAGGCCATTTTGAACTGTAAATGTCTGATCAAAGCCCATGTCTGCAATGGTATCTGGACAGATGTCAATTTAATATATAATGGTCTGATCAAAAGTCATGTTAGTCTTATATCGAAGGTCATTAGTGCATGAATTCATCTTATCAAAGGTCCATTTAGTCTTTATTTGTCTGATCAGAAGTCAATTTGATCTCTTTTGTTCTCATCAGAGGTCATTTTAGTCTGCAATGGCCAGATCAGAAGTCAATTTAGTCTGTAATTGTCTGATCAGAGGTCATTTTAGTCTAATGATCTAATCAGAGGTCATTTTAGTCTGTAATTTTCTAATCAGAGGTCATTTTAGTCTGTAATGATCTGATCAGAGGTCATTTTTGTCTAATGATCTGATCAGAGGTCATTTTAGTCTGTAATTTTCTGATCAGAGGTCATTTTAGTCTGTAATTTTCTAATCAGAGGTCATTTTAGTCTGTAATGATCTGATCAGAGGTCATTTTTGTCTAATGATCTGATCAGAGGTCATTTTAGTCTGTAATTTTCTGATCAGAGGTCATTTTAGTCTGTAATGATCTGATCAGAGGTCATTTTTGTCTAATGATCTGATCAGAGGTCATTTTAGTCTGTAATTTTCTAATCAGAGGTCATTTTAGTCTGTAATGATCTGATCAGAGGTCATTTTTGTCAAATGATCTGATCAGAGGTCATTTTAGTCTGTAATTTTCTGATCAGAGGTCATTTTAGTCTGTAATGATCTGATCAGAGGTCATTTTTGTCAAATGATCTGATCAGAGGTCATTTTAGTCTGTAATTTTCTGATCAGAGGTCATTTTAGTCTGTAATGATCTGATCGGAGGTCATTTTAGTCTGCAATGATCTGATCAGAGGTCATTTTTGTCTAATGATCTGATCAGAGGTCATTTTAGTCTGTAATTTTCTAATCAGAGGTCATTTTAGTCTGTAATTTTCTAATCAGAGGTCATTTTAGTCTGTAATGATCTGATCAGAGGTCATTTTTGTCTAATGATCTGATCAGAGGTCATTTTAGTCTGTAATGATCTGATCAGAGGTCATTTTAGTCTGCAATTTTCTGATAAGAGGTCATTTTAGTCTGTAATGATCTGATCAGAGGTCATTTTTGTCTAATGATCTGATCAGAGGTCATTTTAGTCTGTAATTTTCTAATCAGAGGTCATTTTAGTCTGTAATGATCTGATCAGAGGTCATTTTTGTCTAATGATCTGATCAGAGGTAATTTTAGTCTGTAATTTTCTGATCAGAGGTCATTTTAGTCTGGAATGATCTGATCAGAGGACATTTTTGTCTAATGATCTGATCAGAGGTCATTTTAGTCTGTAATTTTCTAATCAGAGGTCATTTTAGTCTGTAGTGATCTGATCAGAGGTCATTTTTGTCTAATGATCTGATCA
Source organism: Convolutriloba macropyga (assembly GCF_964194025.1). Classification (NCBI taxonomy): domain Eukaryota; kingdom Metazoa; phylum Xenacoelomorpha; order Acoela; family Convolutidae; genus Convolutriloba; species Convolutriloba macropyga. Next base: position 43,247,650 of record NC_134482.1, on the reverse strand, counting down.
GAGGTCATTTTAGTCTGTAATGATCTGATCAGAGGTCATTTTTGTCTAATGATCTGATCAGAGGTCATTTTTGTCTAATGATCTGATCAGAGGTCATTTTAGTCTGTAATTTTCTAATCAGAGGTCATTTTAGTCTGTAATGATCTGATCAGAGGTCATTTTAGTCTAATGATCTAATCAGAGGTCATTTTAGTCTGTAATTTTCTGATCAGAGGTCATTTTAGTCTGTAATTTTCTAATCAGAGGTCATTTTAGTCTGTAATGATCTGATCAGAGGTCATTTTAGTCTAATGATCTAATCAGAGGTCATTTTAGTCTGTAATTTTCTGATCAGAGGTCATTTTAGTCTGTATTTTTCTAATCAGAGGTCCTTTTAGTCTGTAATGATCTGATCAGATGTCATATTTGTCTAATGATCTGATCAGAGGTCATTTTAGTCTGTAATTTTCTGATCAGAGGTCATTTTAGTCTGTAAATTTCTAATCAGAGGTCATTTTGGTCTGTAATGATCTGATCAGAGGTTATTTTTGTCTAATGATCTGATCAGAGGTCATTTTAGTCTGTAATTTTCTGATCAGAGGTCATTTTAGTCTGTAATGATCTGATCAGAGGTCATTTTTGTCTAATGATCTGATCAGATGTCATTTTAGTCTGTAATTTTCTAATCAGAGGTCATTTTAGTCTGTAGTGATCTGATCAGAGGTCATTTTTGTCTAATGATCTGATCAGAGGTCATTTTAGTCTGTAATGATCTGATCAGAGGTCATTTTTGTCTAATGATCTGATCAGAGGTCATTTTAGTCTGTAATTTTCTAATCAGAGGTCATTTTAGTCTGTAATGATCTGATCAGAGGTCATTTTTGTCTAATGATCTGATCAGAGGTCATTTTAGTCTGTAATTTTCTAATCAGAGGTCATTTTAGTCTGTAATGATCTGATCAGAGGTCATTTTTGTCTAATGATCTGATCAGAGGTCATTTTAGTCTGTAATTTTCTGATCAGAGGTCATTTTAGTCTGTAATGATCTGATCAGAGGTCAATTTTGTCTAATGATCTGATCAGAGGTCATTTTAGTCTGTAATTTTCTAATCAGAGGTCATTTTAGTCTGTAGTGATCTGATCAGAGGTCATTTTTGTCTAATGATCTGATCAGAGGTCATTTTAGTCTGTAATGATCTGATCAGAGGTCATTTTTGTCAAATGATCTGATCAGAGGTCATTTTAGTCTGTAATTTTCTGATCAGAGGTCATTTTAGTCTGTAATGATCTGATCAGAGGTCATTTTTGTCTAATGATCTGATCAGAGGTCATTTTAAACAGTAATTTTCTAATCAGAGGTCATTTTAGTCTGTAATGATCTGATCAGAAGTCATTTTTGTCAAATGATCTGATCAGAGGTCATTTTAGTCTGTAATTTTCTGATCAGAGGTCATTTTAGTCTGTAATGATCTGATCAGAGGTCATTTTAGTCTGTAATTTTCTGATCAGAGGTCATTTTAGTCTGTAATGATCTGATCAGAGGTCATTTTTGCCTAATGATCTGATCAGAGGTCATTTTAGTCTGTAATTTTCCAATCAGAGGTCATTTTAGTCTGTAATTTTCTAATCAGAGGTAATTTTAGTCTGTAATGATCTGATCAGAGGTCATTTTTGTCTAATGATCTGATCAGAGGTCATTTTAGTCTGTAATGATCTGATCAGAGGTCATTTTAGTCTGTAATTTTCTGATAAGAGGTCATTTTAGTCTGTAATGATCTGACCAGAGGTCATTTTTGTCTAATGATCTGATCAGAGGTCATTTTAGTCTGTAATTTTCTAATCAGAGGTCATTTTAGTCTGTAATGATCTGATCAGAGGTCATTTTTGTCTAATGATCTGATCAGAGGTCATTTTAGTCTGTAATTTTCTGATCAGAGGTCATTTTAGTCTGTAATGATCTGATCAGAGGTCATTTTTGTCTAATGATCTGATCAGAGGTCATTTTAGTCTGTAATTTTCTAATCAGATGTCATTTTAGTCTGTAGTGATCTGATCAGAGGTCATTTTTGTCTAATGATCTGATCAGAGGTCATTTTAGTCTGTAATGATCTGATCAGAGGTCATTTTTGTCTAATGATCTGATCAGAGGTCATTTTAGTCTGTAATTTTCTGATCAGAGGTCATTTTAATCTGTAGTGATCTGATCAGAGGTCATTTTTGTCTAATGATCTGATCAGAGGTCATTTTAGTCTGTAATTTTCTAATCAGAGGTCATTTTAGTCTGTAGTGATCTGATCAGAGGTCATTTTTGTCTAATGATCTGATCAGAGGTCATTTTAGTCTGTAATGATCTGATCAGAGGTCATTTTCGTCTAATGATCTGATCAGAGGTCATTTTAGTCTGTAATTTTCTGATCAGAGGTCATTTTAATCTTGTAGCTCAACCTGGCAGCAATTACATGCATCCATAAATCAGCTTCCGGCAAATTCCAATTTCCCGACTTCCTTTAAACTCCAGCTGCTAAAACTTGCCTTAGATCTGTCAATCAGATATGTTCTGATATGGATCAGCTGGTCCAGTTGTGATTAGTAGTTACAAACCCTAACTAATATCCACTTTAGAACGGCGGCAATTATTCAGTTGAAGAGGGTATAACCGTCCCAAACTCCTGCGACGTCAAATCCTTTCTAAAAAAAATGTGTCTATGTGACATATTTATGTAACAACCATGTAGCTAAAAACGCATTTTATAAATGTAAATTACATGTGATTTTTTTCAGATCCGGAAAAATTCAATGGTCGAAAAAAGAACTGATTGAAACTTAAACCGTCAATTGAAATCAATTAAAAAATACGGTTAATATTTAAAAGTAAATAGAAGTCAAACGCTGCTTTTATATAAAAGACAGCAAACTAATTTACTGTGAAGAATTCTAAGACTTCACTGAATTACTTGTTTTGTTCCGACCCCACTTATGGAGGGGAGGAACTATATACCCAAATAGGTTTTTTTTGTTCAGTCAATTTTGGTCGCTCGATTTATTCATCGTACAGAAATGTGAGTGGCATCATTAAAAAACTCCCGCAAAAAAAAACTCCCGCATTAAAAAGTGCAGCGTGGAATTCGAATTGAATTTTTTTTTAATTTTGTTTTTTTTTGAGGAGTTATCTACGTTTAATATTTCAATATTTAAAAAAAAATCGAATTCTACTTGAGAGCTCTTTTTAAAAGCCTTTTCTTTTTTGTTTTTTTTTTCAGTTCACTTAGAGTTTGATCACTTTTCATATCAAGGCTCCGTTAGTGACAAACCTCATTAACAGTCAAAAGATGACTAATAAACAAAGAATTCGTTTTGAAGGAATCACTCAATTTTTTAAGGCTTCGACTTTGAGTTTTCGTAATTTTTAGTAAAACTTTGATATTATTTAGGATTTTGGAAGTTTTCTGTAGCCATTTGGCAGTGTCATTGACTAAAATTGAAATAGACCCCCTTATGAGAATCAACTAAACCTATCTAATGCATTGATTGGACAGCTAATGGCTAGTAAGTCTTCAGAAAACAATTGAATATTTTCAAATAACAATTTGAAACAGTTTTCAAATAATTTTAAACATAAACCGTTCTGAAATTTAATTCTGTGTACTAGTAAATCAGTCTAAATAATGACAGGGGCACTTTGATTTCTACTGCAACCAAAATTAAGTTGGATTGTGGTTTTATTTTCTAAATATTGGTTTTATGACTTCGATGCAACAAGCTTTCGTATTTTTTTTGAAAATTCTTAGATATTTTTTTCATATTTTTGGTTCTTTTTGAAATCTTGTCAAAATTTCCTAAAATTGACGCTTCTGATTGGCTTAGAGAAGGAATTCAATTGATCAAAGATAAAAAAATTTCAGAAAAAAGCTCATGGTTTTAAAGGCTTCGACCTTTCGTCTTGCACTTTTCTATTGATTTTTTTGCTTTGCCTGTATTGGTCGTTTTCATTGTTATAAGATCTATCGAGATGACATATTGATAACATACGAATGAGAGATGTCATAGCCTTCCCATCGAGGCAGAACTAAGCATATTTATTGAATTCCGTCGAAAGCTTTTGAAATTAATTCTTTGATACTACGGTTTTTCTCAAAAATTTCGTTACTTTATTATTTTGGGTCATGTTTGTTGTTTTCTTAAGTCATTTTGTTACAATGAAAATCCAATTGCTTTCTAAAAAATTAATTGAAATGTAAAAAATCTTACTGAATATTTCGTTTTTTAAGGGCTTCGACACTTTTCTCTCTCGATTTTTTTGAAGTTGCAGTTTTTGCAAGTTTTTTTAGTCTTTAAGTAGTCGTTAAAATTTTTCTAAAATTTGAGAGTTTGTATGTGCTTTTTGTTCAGGATGGAATCAATTTTTTTAATGCAGTCAGTGTATAGTTAAAGATCTTAAAGTTTCTAATAGTTGTTTTCAGTTTTCTTCAAATTTTCAGTTTTTGTTGTTTTCTTTGTCAACTTTTACGTTATTCTCTTCATTCATAGGTCCCAAACTTGTGATTCAAACTTTAATGTGTTTTTTGATTTTATGTGGTAACTGTTGTTTCGTTTCTTTGAAAATATGCGTTTTCATAATTATGTTGAGAGTGGTCAAAAATGTTTTTCTTTTGGTCTAACTGTATCAGTATCAATAACAATTGAACTTAATAAAATAACATAATATTCAGATAATAGCTAGAGATTTTAATTACTAAAATTTTTAACTGATATATTTTTTCCCCAAATTGTTTGTGTTTTTTAGTTATTCTGCACCTTTAGTCCCTTTTTTGGCTTAGTCTAACCAAAGACAGGTCCTGTTTGTTTCCTAGTGACGTTTTAATTTATTTATCTAGATGTTTTTTGTTAAAAATTACTGGCTTTTAAGACGTTTGAATTTATTTGCGGTAGAACATGCTGATTGATTTTTGATTTTCGCCTCATTATTTCTTCTTTTTGTCGACTTGTAATTTGACGTTGTTACTAGGTGCTTTTAAATTTAGATATTGCGTTCTGGCCGCGAAAAATGTTTCGTTCTTTTGCTTGTTTTGTTTGTCGTTTCTTTTCGTAGTCTTATTAATGGTAGATCTCGTGAGCGCTCTAATGACGTATGGTGTTTTGTAATTCAATTAGTATTTTGGGTGTGTAGCGATTTCTTAAACTCAAACATCTCTTTCTGATTTATTATTATTTGGTTGACAATTAAGCAGAACTTGTAGATGAGCTCGGTTCGGAACATCATATGTGACCGCACATTAACGAGCATCCTTGTCCACACACACTGCTAAGGAATATAATCTGATAATAGGGCATGCCCTATTATCAGATTATATTCCTTAGCAGTGTGTGTGGACGGGGGGGGGGGGGGGAGGAGGGGAGGGGAGGGTTGATTTTTGCAACCTAAATTACATGGTCGGTCTAGAAAAAGCACAAATCATCAGGACAATGCTGGCACAACAGTCTGATCAGAAAGCCAAGTTTGGGCTCGTCAACTCAACGGCAAAGTTTCCTATTTGGTGTGATAATTCGGCAAAATCTGGAAAACCTGAGCCTGGCTAATAGTGTTTATTTCAAACCGAATTGTTTGTCAACAGTATTGTAAGAATAGATAACAAAAACCATAAAAAAACTTAAACTGAAGAAACTTAGTTAAAAAACAATGTTTGTTACTTAATTCAATTATTTTCAAAGTAAAAACTACTGAAAAAAAACTTGATGGCGCTATTGGTTTGGTTTTTTGCGTGAATCAACGAGCATGAACAGTTTGTAATAAACTGTCTATACCAATTTCTATTTTTTACTGAATTGAACTATAGCTAGTAATAAATTAGCTAAACTTTGATCAACTTTAAGCTTTGAGTAAGACCCGATTAACCTTGAAATGTTTGCCGCTGTTCAGCTCAAACAATAACTGAATTTTGTTTTCAAAGCAGTTGGATATTTTAAGCTCCACCCAATTCAGAGACGTTTGTATAGTTTCCTCTGTTTTTTCAAGTAATTGGAGGACGGGTTTAAATAATATATACCTGCTTCGAGCCATAACCAAATACTAAAACTGATCTTCGAATATAAAAATTGTCCGAACTTAAGCTAAGCATGCTCGCACAGTATATGATAAAAATGATATATAGATGAAATAATATATGATAAAATATATGGTTTTTACATAAATTATCGAGTGTAATTTATAAGTTTCACTAAGGTATACTTCAACCTATTTAAACCATAAGAAAATGGAATAATTTATCGCGTTTGAGAAATCTTAAATAAATCAAAATGAAGCACTGATTTTTAAGAGATAAGCTATTGTCATACCTCACCACAAGAAACATTAAACTCTATCTTATGAGATGCATATTATCAACACAGTCAGCTACTTAAACGCCTTTTATATGAGTAATCTTAATTTTTCAAAGTTCAATTGTTTAAATTTTTTGATCTTTATTATCAATTCGAAGAGGAATAGTATTTGTGAAGATGCTTTATATGGAGAACTTTTTGATTTGATTTGAGACACGAATAAAGATCGCACGTAAAAAAAATTTTTAGGCTGATGTACTGAGCAAAAATGAACACCAGAAAGAGAGAGAGAGAGAGAGAGAGAGAGAGAGAGAGCTCGAGTGATCTTTGTTCGTGCTCTATTCTCAGATGAATAGAAAAAAAGAACAATATTTGGACAATATTTCAAATAGATGTTCATGTACTGCAATTTAAAAAACTCGCAGTTAAGCTTTTATAGAAAAAGAGACAAATGGACTAAAAAATTATTTAATGTTTCGTTGTTTTTTCGTGTTTTGATCAACCATACGACTAGAAGGGAGAAGTAATGGCCGCGTTTGGTTTATATTTAGTCGAGTGTCAGACAAACAGGATAAAGTCATTGACCAAAAACAAGCTTGTGGCCAATCTACCCAAAAAAAAGGGAGGATAAAAATTTTGAGGATGAAAGTTTTTTGAGCGAGATAATGGGACAACTAGGTGTCAAATTTTTTTGTCTTCTTTTGATAACTTCCGGAATTTTCATATAAATTCAGAGAGGGTTTTTGTTATTTTTTTTCATGGAACCTTATCAACTTTTATTGGGGTCACATCTCAATTTATTTTTGCTAACACAAAATGGTTAACTAAAGCTATAAATGGGTTCCATTTTGTCTTTTTTCCATTTTTTGCTTACCATTCTGTTTATTTTGCATCTTGAAAAAATCGTTTTTGGAAGTTTTTAATTTGAAAACGATGCAACAGTTTTTTAACTTAGATCTTCGAATATTTATGAGGTTAGTTTCCACTGAACTTTAAAAAAACTTTCGATGTTTTGTCGGATTTTTTTTTCTTTTTCTAAGTAAAGAGATGCCTCATTTTAAGACATTGCTATTTTGAGATATTGCAACTTGTAGAAAATTTTCTAAAAATCTTATCTAAAAGCTTATCTTGCTCCAAATTATTTGCTTTCTTGCAAAAATCTTTGGTTATCTCTAAGTTTTGTTTGTCTATCTTGTATTTAACTAGGCAAAATAATATTGCAGGGTCTTGGATCTCTGAAGAAATCCACAATTTTTTTAAATACAAACCACATTTTTCTCAAGTTACGCTTTTTTTATTTTTCCTGCTGAAATTTTAATATTGCTTCCGTTTGTACCCAACAGATTAGTGCGTTTATTTCGTTTGCCCCCGCCCCTAAATTCTTGCATTACCAAGTAAAAAGGTATGCTCAAATCGTCATGAGTAGATATGACCGATGCGTGTATCTCGTGTTCGTTTTTACTATGTTAATACATTGAAAATGGAACAATATTGCGGAAAATAGCCACTTTAGCAGAAACCGGCAAAATGAAAGGGTAATTAGCAACCCGTGTTCGCAAAAGTGTCCTAGTCCTAGCCGCGAAATACAAGTACAAACTTTATCACCCATTTTTCGCACGGCTGGTATCAAGCATCTGCTTCATTTATGTATCAATTTTTTGCACGCAATCTAGCTCGATTTCGCATATAATCCGCAATTAAGCCTAACTTAATTACTACTTATTTAATTAAGCCTAACTTATTACTACTAGTAGTGTTTTATTATTACTTATAGTGCTTTATTACTACTTTTTACTACTTATTAGTACTTTTTTACTACTTATTCAAATCGGCCTGTCCCACATTGATATACAAAGCCTTTGATGTGTCAGGGATTTTCCGGAAAAAAATCAGTTTTTGTGGTTGCATGTATTCAAAGCGCTTTGAAGCTTTGAAAGCTTCAATTAAATCTTTATTAAGGTGTTTATTGTATGCTCAAAAAGCGCACGAATAATAGATACCTAAATTGAGCGGAAATGTGCTACAAGACTTGTAACCTACTTTTCGTTCCGAATGTTCTTTTATTTCAAAAAATTGGTGGAAGCCCTTTTCGAAAAGGAAAAGTAAGATACAAAGGATGTCTCCTAATTTCGTTCATTGTATGTATCTAATTTTCAAGCCAATTTTACTAAAGCGGAAATTTTGGGGTATACCTCTGCGTCGTAATACGACCAATTTTTTCGTGAAGCTATAAAAAATGCATTTCTTGATTAAGCTTAGAGGCACTTTTTAGTGGCTGCATATACAATAAATTGTTTATGTATTACAAATGTGTAAGTCTCTGTTTGGTTCACAAACATATATATAGCGTGTCCCATAAATTTGAAATATTCAAGCGCTTCAAAAACCTGTCCATGCTCAAAAACCTGTCCATGTTTTTGGCGTTTTAAGAACATTCGATTATTCCAACTGTGTGACAGACTATATATATCGTATCTTATAAAGTTGAAATTATCGAGCTTTCCAAAAACTTCTGGACAGATTTTAATGGTCAAAGTTCAACTTTAACATCTCGTTAGTCTGTCCCCTGCCCGGGTCGAGATGTCAGCGCCATTCAACGCAAAATTATGTAAGATAAGCGGTTAATGCGGAAATTTTTGTAAGATAAGCGGTGAATGCGGTGAAATTACAAATCAGGCGGTGAATGCGGTGAAAAAAAATCTTTATCGCCTGGTTGCGGTGAAATTAGATAAATTCACCGCTGAATTTAGCGGTGAAACTACCTTAACTTACCGCTTCGAAAAAAATTGTCCGAATGATGTAAAATAAGCGGTGAATGCGGTGAAATTACATAAGTTCACCGCTCAACTTAGTGGTAAACTTACATGAATTCAACGCTTAGAAAAAATTGTTAAAATTGTGTGAGATCAGCAAATAATTCTGTGAAATTAATGGGGAGTAAGGGAGGAATTCTTAGATTTACCTTCCCACTAAAACTACCCCTTAATCTTACATCTTTGTGATGGTTTTCCTAAGCGGTGAATTTATGTAATTTCACCACTAGAGTAAGCGGGGAACTTACAAAAAGTCACCACATTTCACCGCTAAAATGTGTAATTTCACCGCTAAAAATAGCAAATCTTACAAAAATTCACCACGCGTGATTTACAGAAAGTAGAGTGAATTTCATTTATGCTCAGTAAAAAAAGCCTAGAAGTTAGTGAGAGATTGCGCAGTGGAAGAAGAAGTGAATGCCGTGCAGGAGGTAAGAGGTTCGAAACCTTTTACTGGCGGTGAAATTACATATTTTAGCGGTGAACTGTGGTCAATTTTTGTAAGATCACCGCTTACTCTAGCGTTGAACTTACCTAATTTCTCCGCATTCACCGCATTTCTCCGCAAAATTATGTACGAAATTTGCGGTGAAAAAACTAACTTTTCACCGCTTATCTTGCATACTTTTGCAATATTTTCTCGACCCGGGTGAAATTGAAATAATCGAACGTTCAAAGCATGCAATTGAGCAGTTCATCTTTTTTTATGTTTTAAATTTGAACTTTGACCTTTGAAATTTGTCCAGTGGCTTTTGAAACGTTTCATTTTGCAACTTTATGGAACACGCTATGGAAAAAAAGAGATTCAGTGAATCTTTATTGAACAATGATGATCTTAATGTTTTTGAAAACTTTGCGCACTTTGAGTCAACGATGACCTTTTGGAGGTTGGAGCTTCTATGTTGGAACAATTTAGCCTTGTCGCTTTTGATAAGAGCTATGACAACTAAATACATCATACTGAACAACTTTCCAATAAACGGGGTTGGGGAAAAACAGGGAAAAGCTCAAAAGGAAGGGTAACATGAAAACGGTTAATAACTTTCTGTCCTTTTATGCAAATGAACTCAATATTTGTTCAACAGAAAGCTTTCTTTGTTACCCTACGGTTTGTGTCCCCAATTTCGTAAATTTATAGAGGCTCAAATTTAGAGACATTGCAATTAACAGAATTGCTCATGGAACTGTTAATCCGAAAAGCCCAAAACTGCTTTGAATAATAATTGTTTTTCCTTTCATATGTGAATTTTTATATTAAAAAACAAATAGTTTGTTTGAAGAAAATGTCCCCAATTTTTGAAGTCCGCCTAAAGTGTAAGTCTGACTTTAGTCCTGTAAATTGGTTCAGGGAAGCTTGTATTAATCATACAAGCTTGATTAATAATTTTTTTAAGTGAGTCGACCTAAAAGTTAGCTTTCAAGTCGACATCAATTTTTCCCTGTGTGACAGGATTCACAAGTCTAACAAAGCCGATAGTCATATGTTGAACAAGTTTCTGATTGGCTTAATGCTAAATAATTCAATAATATGTACACAACAAAATTTCCATGTTTTAAGATATGATTTAAAAAAACATTACACAATAAACAATTGCACATGAATCATGCTGTACCAGGAGGCACGTGCTAAAAACTGTAACTTTAAGAAAACCAAGTCATAATGTTGATTATGGAGATGTAATTCAATGGGTAGGAAGTGGATGACTTTTTCACGGTATTAAAAGAAGATTTGGATCTATTCTGTTTTGACCGAAACTGAGGGGGGGCTGAAACAGAATAGATCCGAAGATTTGTGTAGCAAATGTCACGAAAGTTTTAACTGTTGGCAAGGAACAACAGTGGGCAAGGGGTAGCCAGGCATATTGTGCCAAAATAATTATAACTCAAGGGTCTTTTTAGAAACACCACCAACACTGGCGTCAGTGAAGCAAGCTGATTAGTTTGCTTCTCTGACGTCCGGCCACAGCACCACCAACACTACACATTCAATATTAACTGAAGGGTGAACACCGCACAGGCCATCAGTGTTTGAGGCTTAAATGCGCTAGAAAAGCTCAATTTTCGAAAGTATTTCTGATAAAATTTCAGATAAGAAAATATTTCTGATTTTCCCAAAACAACTTTTTGGGTAAAACAAGGCAACATCGTAGTTTTAACCTTTATAATTCAAATTTCTCGAAATAATTTGCCATACTTTGTGTCACGGCTGCTATCCCACTTATCAAAATAGAAACCTTGCATCAACCAGTTCGTTTAAGCACTTCCAGTTCTGTCCGGATTACATTTTTTGTTGTTCTTTTTCGTAACTGCATTTCCGCTTTTGCTTTCATCGTTGCATTACAAATTCAGTCTATAACTAATAGTTAAGCTATTTTTTTCAAAATAAACTTGGACTTGATTCGCTGCAGATCACAAGATAAAGGATCTTGTCATGTATGCCCATTTAATCTGATAGAGAAACAAAAATAGATGCCTCAAAGTTTTTTTTAAGAAAAATTGTTTAAACATAAACTTGAGTTGGGTTTGCTTTTTGTAATCAGCGATTTTACCTAAAAATCAAACGGTGGGACCGAACAATTTCATTGCAATAGATACAGTTTTCAGTAAAAAAAATTAGGTGGTCAAGAAAAAGATTCACCTCTAACAAATATAATTTTTTGTTCAAGAACAATTTAAGTAACAAATTTCTAACTACTCAATTCATCATATTTTTGCGATAGCTTTGATGAGTTATAAGAGAAAAACCATCGCTTTCGGCAGCTGTCGTTGAGTTTGTGTAGGGTTGCTGTGCTGGAACCTCTTAACGTTTGGCCACTTGACTAGGTCTATAATAATGACGAAAATGCTTTTCTGGCAATAGAAAGTGAATAAAGTTGAAAAAAAAAGAAAAATGAGATTTCTCCTACTAGTCAAGCTCAGATTCAATATTTCTTTAAAAAGTTGACGTCCCATCATTTTGTTGAGAACTTAGTTTCCTTTAAATTAAGTATTTTTTGGATTATAAGTGCATCAAAAAAAGATGCAAAAATATGAAAAAAACAGAGCTTAAATCTAGATAATTTTTATCCCAACTTTTGAGCAAAAACTATGGAGAAATAATTAGTCTGAAAAGCACGTGAGCACTAAAAGGACGTTGTGATTTCTGCTAACATTATTCAAGTTTCCCTTTTTACAAACTTGTCCTTGATATAAATTTTATCTCCATGTGACTTGTTAAAGCTGATAACTAAAAATTTGGAAAATTTCTCTGAGTTTGCATCTAACGATTGTAAAATTCTCTTTAGTCCGCAAATGACATGTTCGATAGCTTGCTGCGTGATAATTCGACGTTTTGAGTTAATATCTAGTTGAAAACTACTTAAAGAAACAAAGAGAAACAGTCGATAAGGAACATTTGAGGGCAGTGGTGTATTTTTCAAGATCTTGCTTCCTTCGCATGCCTAAAAAAACAGTCCTAGCGAAATCTTCGGGGTCAGATTTCAGTTCAATTCTTATTTTCATTTTTCCTATTTCCTCTATGTTGGCAGAATACTTTTGAAATTTGTCCAACATGAGTTTGGATAAGTTTGTGTGGGTGTGTTTCAAGCGTTTTCGGTAATCGACAAAATCTACTGCATATGGTAGGAACGGTAGACGTTTTGGTTCCAAGCAAAAACTGGTTCGCGATTATAGCTTCCGAGTAGCTGACATTAGAACGGACTGGTGCCAATCGTGTTGCATTCAAACTCTGCTCAACACTACTCTAGAAAAACGCTCAAAAATACTGGACAGCATTTCAACTGGCAAAGAATACAATGCAATAATGAATATGTCAAAATAATGGTTAATAAAATTGCTCCAGTCGTAACTTAAAAAGGTCAAATTAGAAATCTTATTGTATTTTGGTGAGCACTATTAGAAGTTTTAATAATGCGTAACAAAATAATCAAATTAATTGGTCAAAAACTGCACTTATATTTTAATGAACAAAAGTGTAAAAGAATGACTTTAGTTTTCATTAACAGATAAAATTGAACAGATAAAATCGAAAATAAAATCAGATGCAATCGGTTAAAAAAATAGTATGTCAAAACTGATCAGTATGTTAGATCAATCGATAATAAAATCAGTATGTCAGAACAAGTGTAAAAGAACTATTGTAGTTTTCATAAACAGATGAGGTTCAATTTAGATCATTATGACACAGCTGTGTTAACAAGTCCGCGAATCAAGAACTTCTGCAGTTCAAGTGTAAACTATACTCCCCGGGTTTTTGGTGTTTCGAGTTATAAAAGCATTGATTTAAAGTCAAATTCCGATTGAACCAACTATTCCCTATTTTAGAAGTCTGAACAAAATGGAAAAAGTTGTAGGGAGATTCAGGGATATTCTGTTTTAAACATAAAATAATCGGACTTTATTTTTCAATTGAGTACAGATGAGTTTATTAGTACTGATTTGCATCAACTGTCCCTAAATTATACCCAGTATTGCACAGATGAAGTAACAGCCAGTGTTCTTGGTCAGTTAAAGTAACAAGCGGCATTACCCAAAATGAGATTCACGACCGAATCCAGATCAGACTAGCCTTGGTCGCGTTCAGGTTATTAGTTCCAATTGGGTCGCGCACTGGGGCTTCCCAGACTAAAAATTTAGTAAATGAAGCAGCATTGATAATTGGTATAATGTACCCGGAACGAGTTTCAAGTCTTGATCGGCACTTCTCCAGCGAAATACAGGACTTTATTGACTACTCAGAACTGATTACGTCATGTTTCAAGTCATAAGACTTTTGAAGATTTGTTAAGACGTGCTCAAGACTTTTCAGGGCAGTTGTTATCTAGAAAAGAGTTTTGAGAAGACATGATTCTTAACTAATGCGTTTCAAAATAAGCTAAAAAACGTCAGAATTTTTGAAAATTTGTTAATCTGATTACGTTATTGTTAATTGAGCATCTGTTAAGTTAAAATTCTCATATGTTCACTCGGAAATCAATTTTCTTTTCAAAAATTAGTGGCCATGACTAATATATTTGCGAGATACAAAATATTTCATTATCGATCAAGTAAAGTTTGTTGAAGTGCTAGCATTTTCTTGTGCTGCGTTGTTCGCTTTGGAGGCTTTTGAAGTCAAGTCATCGCAAACGGCGACTTTTTCTTTCGTTGCGAAACGAAAGAAGACCAACACTAAAAAATGTGTTTGAGACTTGACTCAAGACTTGTCATGTTTTAGCCCAGCCTTGATTGTCAGGTTTTGACCAAGAATGGCTCAATACTTGTCAAGACTTAGCACTTGATTAATGGCCTGCAAGTCTAAAAAGTGACATGATCAGAGCACTGATACAGTACTGATCCAAAACTTGAAACTTCACTGTATAAGTACTGATTAAAAGTTAACGTTCAGTCCAAGTACTCTTTTCAGAAATTTTGGCATTATTCTCTTCGTGGTTTTTGAGCTCCTCATCGAAAAAAAAATATTCCCCGACAAAAACCATCTTACCTCGACAAAACAAAGAAATACATTATACTTAAACCTAGTTATTGCTTCTCATCAACTATATTTAGTCCCATAAAGTTGCAACGCTATCGAACGTTCCATAAGTCCAAGTTCAAATTTAAAACATGCAGATATCTTGCAAAACACTGTCCATTTGCATGCCCCGAGCTTTTCGAACGTTCGCTTGCGTTGCAACTTTATGGGACTTACTATAAAATTGGGCTATCTTTTCAGAAACCAGTATGTTCATGGATCGCGCTCCTCAAATTGTTTTTGGATTGTTGACATAATATTAATGGTTAATCACCAGCTTTGCTTGTAGTACTACTGTAATATTGTACGCAAAAAAGCGCACACCTGTGATTAATTTTGTTTAGGTTTTCGATCAAGTTGTACTTTCAACTACATTTCTGTGTCAGTGAAGAACAGATGCTGGCTTGTGTTTCTCTTCACATTTGGCTTCTTCATTCCCTTAGGGGTCATTCTGGTCTCGTACGTCCGAATATTCATCTTTGTCAGAAACAGCCGACTACCTGCAACTATCATACACCACTGCGACAAAAACAAAAACTACGTTTATGTTAGTGAAGCCAAAACTCTCCCTCACCCCCACCCTCCCCCCCCCCCCCGGTTTAAAACTTTTGCACCCCTATTATGTTATATATCAACAGTAATAGCTAGTTGTACCTTATCATGTTATGTGCAAACCATATAATCAGCGCAAAAATGCGCGCCGCACATTAATTTGTTCCACTCTTTCCCAATATGACCACCTCGCCCCCTACCGGCTGAGTGGGCATCTACTATAATTAGACCAGAATGCTGGGGGTATCAGGGAGGGGCGCTGAAATGAGGAAAACCCAATTGTCACAACCCATGAACAAGTGTCAAAAAGCGGTCAAAATGTGATGGAAATGATAGGTTTTGACGAGCAGTTCTGAGTTCGACGAGCATTAAAGATTGGTGTTTGCATTTCGCAAACAAGCTTGACTTGACAGTTGGAGTTTAAACTGCGAAAATAAACAACCAGATCATAAACACCCTTGTCATTTTTCATAACACCACCCAGCTAGTCAACAATCATAAAATATTTAAAATTATCAGTTTCTAAAAGTAGCGGTTAGAAACAATTATTAAATATTTCTTGGTGGACAAATCTCACTTCCAAAAAAATTTAAAATTTTGGTCGAAATTTTTGCGCTATTTTTAGACTTAGCCTTCTGTGATCGAGATTACATGTTTCAATGCTCTTATTGATTACTTTTTACCCTTTTGAAAGCTGAGACCATAAACCAGACCAATTACTTTAAAAATTTTGACAAATATTTCCTGTAAGGACGCATTACTTTTACTCTGACTTCATCGCCCCTTTCGAGTTGAAAACTATAATTTACAACAAGATATAGGGTGAAAGTCGTAATGTCATTCGAGGCTATTTTCGCTATTTTCTTCACGCCGTCGCAATTTGGGTGGGGGGGGGGGGGGGGGGTTTGCTCGTGACATATACGGAGACAGATGTTAAAATTTTAACACTTCTGACTTTCAAATCGTTAGTTGAGACCAGAGGTTTGTTTTCAACATTGCAAGGTTCCGCATGGCGTCATATTTTTTGATGCAAAACTCTTGCAATATTATTGGGGTTTGTTTCTATTGCGGTCGTTAAAAATCCTTTAAACTTACATATGCGACCAAAACTAAAACGATGATTGTTCTAAAAAATGGTTTCCTTGGTCTAGTTTGAGGTAAAACTAACCAGCATTATATATATATATATATATATATATATATATATATATATATATATATAAACACCATTTCAAACTCAATTATAGATGCTCATATTCTAACACTGTACAAGAAAAAAGTCCTATTATCTTCTATAAATTTGCAACCTAAAAAACTAAATTTAAAACAGTTGGCTTCCAACCAATAACTTTATGTCATATTACAGCACAGCGATTTTCAGCACACTGAATTTCAGAACGTTACCAAAACATTATTTTGTCAAAAATTTAGATAAAAAACAATAAATAGTGAATTTTATTCTTGTTTTTTGTTTTTTGTCTATATGGAAGTGAGTCAAAATTTGAAAACGCCTTTCAATGATTTACCATTTTTAACGATACCCCAGACTCTGACCTAAAATGTTTTTCGTCACTAAAAAACGAGTCGAAAAACGTTCTGGAAAATGATTGAAGCATTTACTCGACTTTGATTAAATACTAAGTTTCAGCTTGAGCAAAAAATTTAGTAATATCCTAAACTTCAGCCAAATATAGTGGACTTTGTGTATTGATAATAAATGGGTATTTCCAATAATTGTTGAAAAATGAATTTGATTTTCAATTTGAATTGCCTCAGAAAGAAAGTGAACCTTCTATGTCACAGACAGATCAAAAATCGTGATCGTTATGATAGTCGTCTTATGTTTTTTTTGTAGATTCTCTAAATCAAATTCAAAAGCTCAACTTCAGAGCTGAAAAAAAAACGAATTAATTACCAAAATTCAGTAGGCCATAAAACCTACTCATGTATAATTTTGAATTATTTTTTAAAGCTATTTGTATGGTATCGAAGAAGTATGTTAAACAGTCCAGACGAATCTAACTTCTTTTGCGAAGAATTTTGCCGTTAATTCAATCTGATAGTTTGGATAAATAGGTTATATAGTCGGTTGAATATGGTTTCATTATTAAATTTTACAAATGAATTTTGTACAATTGTCAAAGTGGAATCGAATAAAGCTGTACTAATTGATACTTTCTGCCAACGTGGGCATGCACAGTTCCGAATTTCACATACAAATTCAAATTCTACTATTGCGTTTGGCATGGAATAAAAAATTTAAAAGCTAAAACAGATTCTTTCGCCCTAATTAATTGAAAGAAAACCCATATTGGAACAAACGAGGAGATTGATTTTTGATTTTAAATTTGTTCCTTTGTGAAAGTTTTTTTTCTACATATTGCTGCATACATATGTTTGTTCCATATATGGTGGAATTTGGAAAACTTTTTACGACAATTTGGAAAAACATTTTTCAGTGTAGTGCATATTAAATCCCTATCTAGTCCTGATTTAATTCTTAAAAGTCCTAGCCGAGTCTTTTAACTCAAGTTTTTGACAATTTTTTTTTTCACTATGGCCAATGGCAACTACGATATATTCGTTTAACTACGTGATCCAAAAAACTTCATGTCTTACGTTTGGTTTCCAGAAACAATTATGGTGGTCCACCCTGGCTGCTATTTGAACAGAAGTGGAATTAGTTTCACCTTAATTGGAACTAGACATTAAGATTAGTATATTTCATAAAAAACGTGTAAAAATGTGGTGGACTATAGATGGTTGCAACTCGCCCGCTGGGAATAAATCGTTTTGCATTTAAGCTTAAGCAATTTGGCGTTTTTTTCGGTTTTAGTTAGAGAAAAACCATGAAATCTCTGATCTTTTTTCTTCGGTATCATCGGTATGTTCGGTTTTAAACGTTAGAAATCGTCCCCCTGTTCAAATTTTAAACATAACAATAGTTTGTTATGTTTGCTTGCAAACTACAGGGAATCATGACAAAATAAAGTATATGTACTTATAATTTCTCAAATCCATACTCGATGAGTGTTTTTTATTGAACTGAATCCCCATCACTGATAAACATGTCTTAAATCTTTTAACTTGAAAAACAAACTTAAAATATGATATTTGTTCACCTGGTTTTATCGTTTGATTTCATAACCATTGACTGCATTAAAAACAAAACTAAACTTTTTTGTATGGAAAAAATCCGACGATTTTTTATGTTTCAAAGCAAACGTACCAAATCTAAGAAACCGAACATACCGAAGCTTTCTTAGGTCCCAGACCAAACATACCGTCAATTTCTTAGAAGGTTGAGAGAGAACAACCTAGTGTAAATTGTGCATAAGATAAGCTTGACGTAGCTTGACAAGAAGCTCTACTTGTTCAACGTATACTTGGCTAGAGAAATGAAGCCTTGAGGAACAAGAAAGAACGTGAGAACGGGTTATAAGAGATGCCCAAGTTCGAGAGCTCAAGACCAGTTGGTGTAAATGGGTAGTACACTAGGCTTTCGAGTAAGAGATCCTGGTTCGAATCCAGTACTGGTCCAGTTTCTCAGTAGTTGCACCTGCTGAGAACCCCTAACACTTATGTTTGAAGCCAAACAAAACGGAACTTGGCGACGATTTCTTACGTAGAAAACATTTCCTACGTCGGTTTTTTTCGGATTTCTGAACTAAAAATGAGTGCTTAAAGGGTTCTTTAAGTCAACCGAACTAGAGTTGCAACAGCTGAATCATTTCAGGTCCAGAGAGAGATCCGGCTAGCAAAGACTCTCATCATCTGTATCTGTATGTTCTTGCTGGCTTGGAGTCCGTACGCAGTTCTCACTGCCACTGTGAACATAATTGGGCCCGCAAGTGTCAGTCCATACCTGTCCTCTCTACCCGCCATCTTTGCCAAGAGCAGCTGCATATACAACCCTGTAGTCTACGCTATACATCATCCATCGAGGTAATAAACCCAGGGTTAGATCTGCAACCCAAGACTGGCACGGGTCCAGAGTATTCAAGGTAACAGACTATGATTCAAATTATTACAACAAAAAGTGTAGCTAAAATGCCCTCAGACTTTAAATTCGATACATATTTCTAGCACCTCACCCCGGAGGCATGCTGCAGTTGGGTTGCGATCCGGGGGCCGACTGGCGACCTAGTCTGCACGACGTTCAAGTTGAATTTTCTTAATGACCTGTACCTGTGTTTGGTCTTGCCCATACCCAATTTTAGTCTGTTCGGTCTGGTCCATATATCGATTTCAATCTGGCACCTACCCAATTTCGGCCAGAGTGAAAACACGTTTATTTTTATTCATAAAAACTAATCAACTACTATTTTATGGCCTAATCGTAACCAAATATTTATGTTGAAAGCTTTTATAAGACTGCCAAAATTTTCCAAGACTACAAAACGTCTTGCAAGATTATCTTCTAATATTTTGAAATTTCTAATATTATCTTCTAATATTCATCATAAACTTTAGCTTTGTAGGGATCAAACAAGCGAATTATTGATCTTGCAGAATGATGCAAAGAACTAATTGTTCAGCTTTGTTGATCAAAAAATTGCTTTGTTTTAGTACACCAATTAACTCCAAGCTCAGATATTCAATTGTTTTGCTGATTTTTAGTTAATAACTCAATTTTCACGTAGAAAGTGCTAAATCACCTCTCAAGAAGTTGGTCAGTATGCTTCTGAATAACGATAGACTAAATTCTAGATTTCTAACAATTATCTTTCTTAAAGGAGCCTTCAAAATATGCCTCAAATTTGTTTAACCTAATGTAATTTAACAAAACAATTTTTTTCCTCAATTAGCGTCAGTCACACCAATATCGAAACCTCTCTAAGCTCCTAAACAGAGCAAATATGAGAAATATATTCTGTACTTTGTACAGAGATTCTTTTAGCTAGGGAGGAGAACTACGAATATCACATTTAAATCTCTTTTAAAAAAGTCAAAGCTAGGTATAGCTGTATAACCACTAACTTAATTTACAGAAACGAGACCCAGTAACAAGTAATTTATCTCTCCATTGGGTTTGAGGGGCGTGTGAGTGATGGGCGAGTTAATTGCCCAGGCTGAGATCGCATACCAATAGTCTAATGCACAGGCCAAAATGAACCCGCTAAGTGGGGGGGGGGGGCTATGGGTTTCGACTTTACTCGGTTTGTAAACATAAATGAACGAATGAAAGACTTGACATTGGGAGCTTTGAGAGTTTTGGATGTAAATTTTCCGGATCTTTTCTGCTAGCACCCCCCCCCCCCCAGCCTTATATAGCCGTTAAATTTGCACCCCCCAAAATCTATGTTTTCGCGAATTGTGAGAGCGATATTTGCATTTCATTGAAACAAGAGTGTGTAGGTAGATTGAAGGCACTTTTAGAATAGTTTCCTTAAGAAGTTTTAAAAAATCAAGCCCTTATTGTTGCCAAAAACACCAAAAATGATCTAATACAGAAATTTTTATTGATGCTTACGTTATATGCAACAAATTTTGGTTGAATACGTAATACTTTCAAACCGGTGGCGGTCAAGCAAGCCGATAGGCAAGCAAGCCGAAAAATTTTCGGATACCCGTATTTTAAG
This sequence comes from Convolutriloba macropyga, assembly GCF_964194025.1. Taxonomy (NCBI): domain Eukaryota; kingdom Metazoa; phylum Xenacoelomorpha; order Acoela; family Convolutidae; genus Convolutriloba; species Convolutriloba macropyga. The sequence continues at coordinate 43,226,897 of NC_134482.1, read as the reverse complement.
TTGCCCCTGGCGGGCCGGTGGGCGCGCTTCGCGCGCGTCGCGGCTACACCGCGATAACCGGCCCGCTATTTCCGGATTACATCCCACAGCGGATAAGAAGCATGGCCATGGACAGCGGTCTGGAGAGGCCCGTACCCACTAGATGTCTAAAAAGTGACGCATTTTTGTTCCTTGGTGCATTGGAATACATTATGCACTATAATACTACGCGCAGTATTGATTGTAACGGCTGGTAATGTATTATTTCTGATAGATTACATAACTATTACATAACTTTTGGCTTGCTTTTCTGTCGGCTTGCTTCCCGGGTCGAGGTTTGGCGGTGAATTTTTGTAAGAAATGCGGTGAAAAAAAATAATTTTCACCGCGTATTTCCTACATCTTTTCGCGGTGAATGCGGTGAATCGCGGTGAATTATTTATTTTCATCGCGCTCTCAGTGTTCTTACAAAAAAGAACCGTCCCCACACGGGTTCGAACTTCTCACCGCCTGCATGCCTTCAACTGCTTAGTCCACTCCGCTAACTCTCACTGAAATCTTTGTAATTTCTTGTGAATTTAAATCAGAATGAGAAAGCTTTGGAAATCATATGTGGTGAATTGTAAAGAAATGCGGTGAAATTCGCGGTGAATTTTTGTAAGAAATGCGGTGAAATGTGGTGAATTATTTTTTTTCACCGCATTCACCGCTTTCACCGCATTTCTTACATTATTTTGCCACAAACGTCGATGCGGTGAATTTCGCGGTGAATTTTTGTAAGAAATGCGGTGAAATGCGGTGAAATATTTATTTTCACCGCACTCACCGCAATCAACGCCTTTCTTACAAAAATTCACCGCATTTCTTACAAAAATTTACCCAAAAACCTCGACCCGGGTTGCCTATCGGCTTACTTTGCATTCGCCTTTCAAACCATAGCTGTGCTAGCTTTTAGTAAATGCATATTACTCATATATGTTCACGTATAAGATTACGTAGCTTTAACAATATGTTTACACATTTATAAATGGGGTGCCTAACTAAGCGGGGGGGGGCGCTAGCAGAAAAGATCCAATTTTCCGATGCTCATCGGTAGATCCATTTTGGGGCAAAATAGATAATTGTAAATGGGTGATCGCTGAATTGTCCAAGAGGGAGGTTTAGCCGACAACAGAAAAATAAGAATTTAAACCAACTCACTTATTGTAATGGCGGGACTAACTAGCAACATTTTGACCGATCCGATTTTTCAACCAATTAGATTTTTTTTCAACCAATCAGAATTAAACGTCGGCTTAATTTCCCATTTGTTCCTTGTCGGCTAAACCCCCTGTCGGCCAATATTCCTATCACTTTTTAAACGATTGAAGTCTTTGTTTCAGAGTATCTCTGACGTCACCATTTTCTGCCGCACGGAAGAACTTAAGACGAAGATACGTCAACTCCGACAACGCCAAAAACGCGAGTGCCGCAGTGAGATGTACCCACAGCAATTTGGGAGCCAGAGAAACGGGTGTCAGTCCAGTTAGTGTGGAACTAGTTCCCCCTTCCAAAAGGGGACCCGGCGACCAAATTTCGGGGGGTGGTTCTCAAGTCTTCTTCGGTAAGAAAATGTTGTTATGATTACATTTTAGCCCAGTTTTTAGCTCAAGTATTCCTGTGGGAAGAAAACTCTTTTTCACTATTTACTATTTACTAGACTTTTTACTATTAGTCAAAATGATTTTTTAAGTTTAGTACTTAAGATTAATCATAAAGTTCAAACGAAGTCTAAGTTAACCTCCACCTAATAATTAATGCCTTTTTAAATAATTTTCGGTCAAACTTCGGAAAATTTTAGGGCGGATTTCAGGTTTTCTTCAATAAAAAAGTCAAAAACAGGGTCAGAACTGTTGTCTTTAGTTCGCTTTAGTCGAATTGAGGCTCGACAAATTCTTTAACTTGTCCATCGTAAAAACATGAATTAATTATCGCACCAAATTCCTCTGAAATCAGAAATTTCTTATTGAAAAATTTTAGTTAAATTTTTGGAACGTTGTGAGCATTTTAGCAGGTTCTTTGGTAAGTATTATTATTGAGTATCGCAGAGCTTTCAGTATTTTTACACTGTTTTTTTTATTTTGTGATCGGTTAAATTTTGTTGACATTTTTGTTTTTATTTGATAGGACTTCAATTTCAACGCCAGCAGTTAACAAATGGGGAAAAAAGTCCAACTAGTTTGGACACAGATAGTCCCAACACTATTCCAATTACTCCCATTCGTGAGTTAAGACCCTGCCTTGGTCATAAAACGTGATTCTTGTCAAACGCCACGAAGTTTTGAACCTCATTTTGGATAGTTCCCGGTCCTTCAGAGCCCACAAAAATAAACTACCCCTTTATGCTATATTCAGTAACTGAGGTGGGGTGGGGGGGGGGGCTACTCGCTATCCCCCCATCCCCTATTATGCTAGGGCGACGGGGGGAGGGGGGCTCAGCATTACAAAGTTTATGTTTTTATAGATGTTCTTGGCACAGAAACGAGAGAAATGTTCAAAATTTTCGGTAAACCGGGTGATCAAATTTGGGGTTCAAAACTTTGTCGCAAACTCACAACAGCTTGGTACCAACATGTTTCACTAACCTTACATTGTTCTATATAATCCAAAAAGATTATTAAAAAAATAAAATTTTTGCACGCCCTAGATTATTAAACTTCCAAAACTGTCACTTACTGATAAATGACTAACTAATTGAGTTAACAAATAACTTGGATATCATCACTTTGGTTAACAAGGATGATTTCTTATGTGGGTCACACATAAACTTCCAACCAATTTCCGGTCTTGCCCAAGAAACATGCGTCAAGGCTGTAATTCATTTAATTAACACATACCCTTAGAAAAATATGAAAAATATCCCTAACTAATTTTTGCTCATTTCAAATATGCCGTTTGATATTAAACAGAAAAAATGATAGTAATAAATGTTTGAGAAAGAATTCCGCCTGATAAAATTCAGAAAGTAAAGCTACTCAATCGCTCCAACAGTTGTGAATGCGTCATGATTTTATGGTGACTCGACAACAAAAAGAAAAAAAATTTTTGAGGACACATTTAACTACTAGCCGACATGATTTTGTGTGTTTCTCATGCAGGTGCGTAACCATTTAGTAACTATAATATTTTTGTTTTCCTTAAAAAAACATCTATTTCTCGGAAAAAACGCTGTTTTCATATATTTTTTTTTCATAATTCGAAATCAAGTTTCCTTTAAACACCCAACTGTGTAAATTGATTATGCTTCCAAATTTGATCATTAAATTTTGAAAGACGAGACAGTGTCAACAAATTGTGCGTTAAAAAATACGCATAATTGGAAAACCTCATTTCAAATTCTATTGTAAACGGAAACTTAATCGTGAAACGAAAAATGAATATTTTCAAAATTTCAAAACTGAGTTTTTGATGTTTTTCCGATTATTTGCGAGTTCCCAATGTCAGCTTTATTGTTTCTGGTAGAAATTCAAACGAGAGACAAATCAAGCAATATTTTTTTCTAAAAATTTCCCAAAATTGTTTCCTTGTAGACCATTCAAAGTTGGTTATTAGCAGTCATAATTAGTTTCGTTTACTCATGAATACTATGTCTAATCAAATAGTTACGAAATGGAAAAAAGGTATTTTTTTGCATTATTTTCCAAAATTTCGCAGCAAATATGTGCTAAAAAACTAAATTTCAGGTAAAATGTTTTAGAAACACCAAACTGTTTGCACACCTATTTTTGGTCTTTAAGTAAACTTTTTAAAAATATTTTGAGTACTTAGGTTCTGTCTCTGTGTTGTTCGGTAAGCATTTTCTTACAATCTCATGCAAAAAATCTTGCTTATTTGTTTACTACTTATTAACAAGAGATTTCCAGATTACAATGAATTGCTAGGTTGCACAAGTGGGTAAAACATAAAACCCGCAAATTTTACAAATCAAAACAAATCAGAAGTCATCAATCAATCAAAACAAATTAAGGAAATCAAGCTTGTGCTTGAACACTCCGAGCCGCGTGCATGAGGGTAAAACTGAATACTCTTGTTGTATTTTACAATTTAAGATTTCGACAATCAAGTTTACATGATTCTTTTGCTGATATGTAATTTCAACATTGTTTTGTAATGTCGAAGCTGTTAAGATGATCTGTTGTCATAATTGAGGGCATTTTTGGCTTTTTGTGTGTGTGTATGTGTAAATTTGTTGTACACTCTTCCGGGGCGACACCTATACACCGGCTATATGTAGGTGAAAGTTGGTGATCATACGTTTGCATCGACGTTTTAATTTGATGCGTGGTGGTTGAAATTTTGTGTTGTTGAATAACAAGGATATGTGAAAGTAGTTATTAGGCTTCATGGGGGCTGTGAAAGTTGAAGTTTAATCGAAGATCGTTGGCAGTATATCCTGTAAACTCTGTTGATGTGAAGGTGTATACTCCGTCGATCTGAAGGCTGTTGACAAAATTATGTGGGTTGGATTCCGGAGACGTTAGTTTTTGTCGAACTGGCATATAAGGGCAAAAAAACAAAAACTTGATGATGACTGTTGTCGGTGAGGGCAAAGAAACACTTTAAGCTGGATTCCGCGTAGTTTTAGGGAAATTAAGGACTTGGGGAAGTTAAAATTTTCTTTTCGTTTTGTATTTTCACAGCGTTGTTACTTCCTCATGATTGTTTGAGCTCGATTGTTTGAGCTTGTGTGAATTGAATATTTGATACGCTGACTTTGGACACAATGATTATGGAAATTCAAAACCAATAGGTCGTTTGAAATTTAAAATTTAATGGTTTCAAGTATTGTGTAAAACTTTAGCTAATTTGACTGCTGGTCTGTTCAGCACTCCAGTTGACGTCTTGATTTCGAAGGATCGTGCTCGTCCGTCCAATCCATTATGGCATTTCGCAATTCGACCCATTGGCCAAATACCTCTCGGAGTGAACTCATGCAAGAGCCAGACTAAATCGCCTTCTTTCAATTGTTCTGATTCTGTTCTCCACTTTGGTCGGCTGATAAGATCTGATGTGTACTCTTTTTGCAAACGTTTCCAAAAATGATCCAGTAGTGTTTGTCTGTAAGAGAACTCCTTTTTACTAAATCTTCGGCTGGTTGATGTCAACGGTGCTAAAGGGCTGTAAGGGCGTCTTAATAAGAAATGATTAGGGGTTAGTGCTTCTTCATCGTTTGTGTCTGAAGAGACATATGTAATTGGTCTGGAGTTGAGAAGTCCTTCAGTCTCGGCTACAATTGTCTGAAAAACTTCGGCTTTCAATTGTTGGCTGCCTAAAATTATGAGCAAAGTGCGTTTGGCAGACTGAATTAGCCTTTCCCATATCCCGCCGAAGTGAGGGGCTAGAGGTGGATTCAGTTTCCATGTAAAATTTTGCTGCTGTAGCTGGGACTTGATGTAGTCGTTGTCCACATTGATTTTGCTCAGATCCAACATTTTTTTCGCTGATGTGAAGTTCGATCCATTGGCAGAGATGATTAACTCGGGATATCCTCGTCGCGAAACAAACCTTCTAATGGCTAGTAGACAAGTATCTGTGTCCAATGTCTGACAAACCTCCAGATGCACAGCTCTAGTTACAAGACAGGTGAAAAGACATACGTATTGTTTTTCCAATTTGCGATTTGTGTGCTCAATGAAAAAGGGTCCGAAAAAATCTAACCCAACATTTGGAAAAGGATATTGTTTTCCTGCTTCGGCGAATCGGAAACTGGGTAGGTCGGCCATGAGGGGGGTGATATTTTGTGCTCTCCATCGTCGGCAAATGAAGCATGTTTTACTTAGTTGTTTCAAAAATCGTCTAAGACCTATAATGATGAAATCTTGTTGCAGGTGTGTTCGGACAAACTCTGTTCCAAGATGTCTACAGTCGTTGTGGGCTTGCTCAATTATTAATTTGGTAATATTATTCTTACTGTCAAGAATAATTGGATGTTTCTGGCTGTAGGGTATTTTAGCGTGCTTTAGTCTGCCTCTTGCTCGTATTAAACCATCTTCGTCCAGGAAGGGAGTGAACTGTAATAACTTGTCCTTTTTGTCTAGTTCATTTTCCCGTTCAAGGTTTCTTATGCTTTCAGAAAAAGTTTTATGCTGTGATTGTCTCAATAGATGGTGTCGTGCGTCTTCATAACTGTTTGTGACTGGTCGTTTTCGAAAGATATTGACTGCTTTCATTACTGTTTCGGTCCGTCGCATAAGTTTATTCCAACTAGAGAAATCATTAGTGTCAATAACTGTGTTTGAAGTTTCTGTACGTAAAACGTTTATGGCTGTAAATTGCTGGTCTTGTTGGAAATTTGAAACGGGATTTTCTAGGAGAAATTTTGGCGCTGACAGCCATTTTTCTTTCAAGTCTGTTAAAGAAAGTCCTCTTGTTCCGTGATCTGCAGGGTTGATTTTACCGGGTACAAAATTCCATTGTTCTGTCTTAGAGTTGGCTAAAATTTGTGCAATTCTATTTGCTACAAAAACTTTTTGGTGTTTTGTTGATTTAATCCAACCTAATGTGGCCATACTGTTAGTCCAGAACTGAAATTTGTCAAACTGTGCTGTCATTTCGGTTCGAACAAAAGAAGCAAGTTCTGCTCCCATAGCTGCTGCTTCTAGTTCTAACTTCGGTATGGTTGTTGTTTTAATGGGTGCAACTCTTGCTTTGCTAACAACATATTCAGTTGTTATTTCTTCTGCGCTGCTTGATCTGATGTATATTGTCGTTGCTATTGCTGTACTTGATGCATCGCAAAATATGTGAAGTTCATGCTTAGCATCTGTGTTGGGGATCAGACATCTGCTAATAGGAATTTCTGGCATCTGCTCATATTCGTCGACCCATTGCTGTAAGTCGTGTTGGAACTCTCTTGGAATCTGATTATTCCAGTTGTTACCTTGTTTCACTATTGATCGATGAATGCATCGTACTCTAATGGGAAACGGCGTGATGATTCCAAGGGGATCGAACAATGATGCGGCGAGTGACAGTAATTGACGTTGTTGCATGCTTTTGACATCCACTTTTAAGTCTGGTCTTTTGAAGATGAAAATATCTTCCTTGGCATTCCACATTTGTCCTAAAATACGTTGCTCTATCGCTGTGTCTGCATTTTCTCCAGTTATTTTCATGACGGTGTTTGGGTCGTTACTAAAAAATTTTGTAAGCTGAAAGCCACCTTTCTGTAACGTATCCTTTACTTCTGTTGCTGTGATTGCTGCGGTTTCGGTTGTCTTAAAACTTTGAAGGTAATCATCCATGTAGAAATTGTTACTTATCGCTGAGTAGGCTTCAGGATTACTTAATTTGTTATCTTCTGCACATCTGTGGAGTATGTATATTGCACATGAAGGGGAACAAGTTGCACCGAATGTTAGTCTCTTGTACTTGAAAATTTTTTCTTCTCCATCTTTGTTCCACAAAAACTTGAGTGCGTCTTGGTCTTCTGTTCTTATGGCAACTTGCATGAACATCGCTTCGATATCGCCGGTTACTGCAATCTTGTACTGCCGAAATCTCAGAAGAAGTCCAACAAGGTTGCATAGTAGATCTGGTCCGGTCAAAAGAGCTTTGTTAAGTGAATGTCCTTTGTATACCGAAGCTGCATTTGTGACTCGTCTTACCTTTTTTTTTCATTTTATGTTCAACGGGGTGGTGTGGAAGATACCAAAAATGTGAATTCATGAAACTGGGTTGACGTTGTGTCTCTTCAACAAATCCAATTTCGATGTCTGCTTCGATGGTTTGGTTGTAACGACAAAATAGGTCTGGTTCCTGTTGAAGTCGGTTTTCAAGTGACTGTAATTGTGCTTTGGCAAGAAAGTAGTTGTTCGGTAGCTTAGTGTCATCTTTCCAAGGTAGTCCGATCTCATAACGAGAACCGTTGTGGCATCTCGTCCTTTTTAGTGTTTCAAGAGCTTTCCTGTCATCTGCTGTCAGTGTCTTTTTTCCGCTCACTAAACTTTTTCCCTCCATTGTCCAAAACATTTGAAGCATGTCGTTCTCTATTTCCTGTTCGGGGTTCTTCGTTCTGTTGTAAAGCGTGATGTTGTAATTGATTTCTTGTTTATTACTGGTTGGCTTGTATTTCTGTGGTATTGGTCCTGTAACGGTCCATCCAAGGTGCGTCAAGACTCCGTATGGGGTTCCTGGTGGTCCTGTTGTGAATTTAAGTGGTACTGTTGCTATGAAGGCATCCGCTCCCATTAAAACTCCTATTCTGTTATCTCGTATTTGTGGAAATGTGATGTTGTTAAGATGATCGTAGTCGGCGCAGATAGAGTTCAACATCTCAACGGGTACATTCGGCATTTGAAAGTCAGATGCTGACGTGGCGTACACCGGTAGGTTGAAAAGAGGTCGGGTGCTGTTGAGTGATCCAATTCCCAGAAGAACTTCAGTTGATGTTATGATATGTTCTCCGTAAAGTGAAGAAATTGGTACTGCAATGTGATCTGTGTTTTTTATTCCGAGTGCTTTTGCCATTGACTTTGTTATTTGTGTGTTGTCGCTCCCGCTATCCAAAAGAGCATATGTTTCTATTGATACGTCTTCAGTGTAAAGGATAACCGGAATGGCTTGAAGTTGAACTTGAGGTCGTATCCACGAGCTGATTTGGTTGTTGCTGCATGTGTGATTTTGTGGTCGTGGGTTGCTTTTGTTGTTGTTAAAGTTCTGTTGCCTTTGGCTTTGATTTTGTTGTTGCTCTGTTGTCGTGAATTTGTGTTTGGCATGAAGTTGTTCGGATTGTTATAATTTCTATTGAAGGTGCTTCCATTGTTGTTGTTGTTGGGATTGTAATTCTGATTGAAACGGTTAGTGTTATTGTTTTGACCAAACGAATTACGTGCGTTGTTGTTATGATTGTAACCAGCCATTCTTCCATAGTTGAATCCATGTGGTTGAAACTGTGATCTGTTTGCGGTTATCTGTGTTTGGTGTCCGTTGTTTTGTTGACCACGATTGTTGTGATAATTGTTTGCAGAATGGTTTTGAACCTGGTTGTGTGTTTGTTGTTGATATTGTTGCTGTTGGTTGCTTTGCTGTTGCTGAGTTGGTGAAAATGTCTGTGAACTGTTGAAGTTGTTTCTGTGAATTGTTGAGTGATGAAATCCGTTGCAGTTTTCAATGCGACATCGGTAATGACTGTTACACTGTCGTTTTGGGTGTTCGGTGAGGCAATTTGGGCAAATTTTCAGTTGTCTTACTGTTTGTTGTCGTTCGTTAATATCTTTATTGAGGAATTGGTTGCATTTTCCTAGGTTGTGACTGTATCCACATAGAGGACATCTTTTGTTACTTTGCTGTTGGAAGAGTCTGTTTGATCTTCTAGATGAACTGTTTTCTTGATTGGTTGGTCTTTGTGATGTTGACAAGTCTTCGCAAGCTTCTGCGTAATTATCGATCCAGTCCTTAAAATGTATTAAATTAGGTTGAACAATAGCTTTCCTCAGGACGTATTCGTTCCATCTGATTATCATTGTTGGCGCAAGTTTATCTTTTGCAATCTTAAGGACAGCTGAAGATTGAAGATCGGATGTGAAATTGTGAAGTATAAACGTTTGAACCAATTGTCTAAGAAACGCTGCAAAAGATACAAAATTTTCGGGGTTATTAATGGTCGTTCTGGGCCAGTGTTCCAACTTATCAAGGTAAGCTGCTGTAACATGCTGTGGTTTCCCGTATCGTTTTTGTAATTCTTGCATTGCTTCATTATAAAACTCTCCGTTGTATGAGTATCCAATAATGCTATCTTTGGCTCTGTCTGTGAGGGCATTTTGAAGATATATCATCCGTTGGGCATCTGTCAGTGTTATATTGTCATGTATTGTGGCTTTGAAAAAACTAAACCAGTCGTGCCATCGTAATGGATCTCCGCTGAAGGATTTAATTTGAGTTTTCGGAAGATTAATGCTGGAAGTGACAGGTTGTTGTTGTGCTTGTCGTGGCAAGAAAGGGTTTTCTGTTGTCTGTGTATGTTGAAACTGTCTGTCTGGTTGTTGGCCAGTTCTGTTGATGTAATTTGGTAATCTTTGGTCTCGTGCGTTGAGATTAAAATAGCAAAGATTGTTGTTCGTTTCTGGGATTAGGTTGTTGACGGGTTTTCTGCTCAATTCTCTGTCATTTGATTGGTTACTTCTATTGATTTTGTTCGCATCTTGATAGAAATCGATGCTTTGAAGAAATTGCTGTTCTTGATTTTGATCATGTACGTCAATATTTGAAGAACTTTGACCTTGAGTCTCCTGAAATTGGGTAATTGTTGAGGCGAGGTTAACATCATGGATCTTGTCTATTTTTCTTTCTCTTTTTCTGCCTCCTTGTCTTTTTGGTTGTAGTTCATAATGCGTTGTGTTACTGCTTAGTCTGATGTTGTCGATTTGTTGATGATCGTCGGTTTCATCGTCTGTTGATTGTAGATAATTACTGTCGTTGTCTGTTGTCTGTTGATTTATTCGGTTTGAAGGCGTGATTTCATTTGATGATTGTTTCCTGTTGAAAGGGTGTAAGTTTTGTCTTGATTGTTGCTGATGTGGCAGTGTTTTCTTAAGTGTTTTCCGTTGGTCTGGAATGTTAGTGTCAAATGTCTGATTTGAACTGCAATCAGATTCTGTACTTACATCTGATTGGTGTATTTTTTGTTTCCTTTTAGCGTGTTTATAGAATTTGGGTTTGTCGTTTGATGTAGTGGTACCAACATCGCGTCTTATGGTGATTGGTCCTTTTGCTCTTCGTAATTAACTTCAATTGTTTCTCGGGATCTTGTCGAGTTCTCGTCACCATTGCTTTTTTCCTTGCTCTGCTCTTATGTGATGGTCACCATTATTGTTTGGAGAACTCGCTATCATCTTTGACGAAGTGCATTCTGTTGACTCATCATTCAGCTGTAATGTTCTCTCGCGGATTTGTTTGAAGTTGGTTTTTGGATCAGTGCGTCTCTGTTTTTTACTGTACCCAAAATGTCTCAGAGGAAACTCAATATAGGAATTTTGGTTATACTTGTTACTGTATTTGTTGTCTGCCATTGACGTTGTATCTGAGTTGATATTGTTCCCTATCAATTGATTACTTTGTTCTATGTCATCGTCATCTTTCTGTCCATATTGGGGATTTCTGCTGCGTTGTTGTTTTTCTGAAGCGGCGAGAGTAGTTATTTTGTCTGTGCTGCTCTCTGCTTTTGATTTGTTTCTCAAGTTGTATGTCTTTTGTTGTCGATTGTAATAGGGTTTATGGGTTGTTGAGGGTTCGTCATTTTGACTGTTATTTTGCTGTGGTTGCGCTCTTCTTTGGCGCTCTGGCAAATGGCTGTCAGAGTCTGTAGTAACTTCTCTTGAATGGTCTTTGCGATATTTTTTCCACTTTAAGATAACTAGACTTCGTTCTGCTGATTTCTTCATTATTTCTTTCATTTCAATTTGTGTGTATTTAAAAAGGTCGTCGTGTGTATCAGGTTGTATTTAAAAAGGTCGTCGCTGAGTTTGTCTTACTGCAGCTTTTGTTGAGAAAGAGATTCATAGGACAAATTAATGCCCTCTAAACTTTCCTCTTGAATCTTTGCCTCAAGACCTGGTTTTTTTAATGAAGTGAAGTTTGGTGTGGTCTGATTTTCTTTTAACCTAAACTTTGTTGGGTCGGTTGAACTTTGCAGAGAGTCAGAGAACGTCAAATTTTTTTACGAAAAAATAATATCAAAATGTGTTTGTTATCGCCTTTGATGCTGACCGTTATTTCTTGACGTTTAAATCTTTTCTGCAACGAACAACCTAAATCCGAAGTTTCTTTTTTCTTTAACGTGCCCTCTGAAGTAGAAAGCGTTTGACTGTAATTGCTGTGTTCTTTCTTGCTTTACATTCCTTTTGAATCAAAAAATCGGAAACTTGATTATTAACTACGATAAAAACAAATTGTGAGTGTTGTTCTATTTTTTTAATGTGTGTATATGTGTATGAACACTATCTACTCCAGAGTTGAAAACAATGTACACGCTTCCTGAGAACTAAAAAACGTTATTGAACGCTAATCTCATCGAGGAATATGGAATATTTTGTTGCAAATCGAAAAAGTGCAAAGCTTGTTTTTGTTTTTTTAAACAGGAGCGTGGACAAAGTTTTCTTATATTAGATAACAGGTATATAAATATGATATTAGTATATAAATATGATATTAGTAGGTATTTTATAGGTATATAATTATATAAATGTTACTTCGAATGAAGACCCTTTGATTTTTTTGTTAACTTTGTTCTTCGTTAGAATTTGAAAATGAAATTAGAACTATTTGGTTGCTGAGAGACAATCTTCTGTAGACGTCATTTCTTGTTACACATTTTTGTACTTATCTATTCCTTTCTTTCTTCTTTTTTTTCAACTCTCTCTCTCTTCTTTTTTCTGGTTCTTCGTTATTGTCGCGAAGTGACGGCTCCTTTCTAATGGGTTCTAAAATACAGTAATCATTTTGAGTTATAGGAACAATGGAAATAGTATTGAGAAAATTTTTTAAAGTACTCCCTGATTTTTGTTACTTTTTTTTCAGTGTTTCAATTTCAGAAGTTTGGTTGCTTTCAATGTGTTTGTCGTTAAAAAGGGTCACCAATGTTTTCTACTTATTAACAAGAGATTTCCAGATTACAATGAATTGCTAGGTTGCACACGTGGGTAAAACATGAAACCCGCAAATTTTACAAATCAAAACAAATCAGAAGTCATCAATCAATCAAAACAAATTAAGGAAATCAAGCTTGTGCTTGAACATTAGTTGCTGCGTTTCTCTATTGTTTTTATCCAAAAATCTAGATAGAGAAGAACTAAAATTTAAACTGAATCGTCAAAATCAACGCATCAGAAATAGGGCCTTTTTTCCGACCAATGCACCGTTTTTGTGGCAGCAACGCTCTATTGTGCTTTGCAAGAATGCAAGAATGATAACTTTGATGATAATCTAAAACATTTCTTCTAATTCAAATTGTCAAAATAAATAATTCAAAAATATTGTCAAAGATTTAGTAAGGGTTTAAGTAGTCAAAATATGGTTGACACTCCAGTTTTAAGCAGAGAGCTAGAATGGATGCTTTGTTATTTCGGGAGATGATTGCGGACTATTTTCAGCATCTTCTAATATGTTCTTTGAACCGTAGGGCACAAAAGCAATCAAATGTGTGAGAGTAATTTTCAGCAAAAATTGCTTTTCGCAGTTTTTTTTCAATTTTCAGAGATGATAACTTGCCTCGACTGATTTTTTGTTCGAACGTAAGTAAGAAGTCAAAGCGAATTTATGTAGAAAACCAATAGTTGACCCGGAGAAAAAACTTTTCAAAAGTTTTTACAGTTTTTAGCAATCCAGTTTTCTGAAGACTTACGGAAATTTCTAAACCTCTTTTCCTAGAGACCAACAGTTGAAATTATCTTTACAATCGTCGGCTCACTTTTTCAGGAGCGTCTCAAGAGTAGTTTTTTGCGTTTTCTTCGAACAATATATTGAGTGGCCAAAACTAACTTAACAAAAGAGACAATGTGGGCAGCATTCAGTTCATAACCCCGAAATAAATTTGAGGGTTGGAAAATTTTATCTTGTGATGAAATCATTTTTTCTTTCACCCGTCAACCTGTAATCTAATTGCTCGTCCAAAAAATAATCAAATTATGAGGTTTTGTCGTTTGATTTCATATTGTTTTTTATTGGGCACATTTTAAATGGTTTTCAATATATTGTTTACATTGATTTAGCAGATTTAGCAGACTTAAGAACGAAGTAAACTGACTTGATAACTCATAGGATTATCACAAACCTCAATTCATATGAATTTTCAGGGTCCTATAGGATAAAAAGTTCAACTTTGCAAGCCATGAAATGATATCTTCCAGATTATTGCTAAATTTAGACAAGACAAGGCGGCTCGTTAATGTGCGTTTGCACATGATGTTCCGACCCGAGCTCATCTACATTTTTGACTTAATTGTCAACCAAATGAAGAGATAACAAAAATAGATGTTAAAAATAAATAAAATTGTTACAAAACCTAACTGCTAATTGAATTACATAATGCCATGCCTCATTATAGCGATCACGAGATCTGCCAATATAAATACTACGAGAAAAAACATCAATCAACAAAATAAGCAAAAACGAAAATTTCACGGCAGAAACCCATTATATAAATTTAAAAGCGCCCAGTAACAACGTCAAAATGCAATCACATAAAACCTTAACTACACAAATTTAGTTTTTCCTAACTATACAGCAGATGGACGTTTTTCTTAATGAGATTAGGTTAAAAGTTGACAAAGAGAAAAAAATGAGGTTAATGTCAAAGATCAATCAACATTTCTTAAACCAAATAATTTCAAAAGTCTAAAAAAATCTTTAGCTTATAACGAAATAATTCTTGATAATTTACTAAAAATTCATTATGAAACTAATGGGATCTGTCTTTGCTTAGACTAAGCCATAGGAATATACTAAATACGCAGAAAGTCTCAAAAAACCACGAACAATTTACACAAAGACGCAGAAAATCTCAAAAACGCAAATTGTTGCAGCCATTTAAATCATTAGCTATTATCTGAATTTTATGTATTTTTATTCAGTTTTCATTTATACTAATTCAGCTAAAATTATACTGAAAGAGAAAATGAGTTCATTCATTTGGACCAAAATTGAAAATCATTGGGATCTGTTATTACCAGAATAAGCTAAAAGAAGAAGAAAAAGTAACACAAATACACCACTCAAAACTTTTTTATGAAAACCCATATTGTCCACCAAACAAAACATCAGTTACGACATAATATCAGTAGACATGTTAATTTTTGAAATTCAAGGAATTGGATGGGACCTCTCAATGACGAGAATAAGTTACAAGTTGACGAAAAGAACAACAAAAACTGAAAAGTTCGAAAAATTTTGAAGATGTATGATATCATAATTTTTAAGACCATTGGCTATAAACTGACTGCTTTGGGTAACATCACGCCTTTAATTGTCAATTGCAAGTTTATGAGACCAATAAGAATTTTACGGCTACCTAAAAATAAACAAAAGAGGCAAAAACAGCAAACTCAAAAAAAATAAGCGAAAAGTTTGAACGCCTTTAGAGAATGAAATTTTCAGTATAAACTCTTCTATTTTCGACTAATATTTTAACAGCAAGGTGATTGTTTTTATTGTTACAAAATGACTTGAAAAACAACAAATATAAACAAACATATTAAAACCACGAATTTTTTGAGAAAATCCCTAGTATCAAAGACATTAAGTTCGATTGTTTTCAACGGAATTAAATAAACACGCTAAAATCTGCCTCAATGTAATAGCAATCATAGGTTTCATTCATAGGTTGTCGATAACTCATCACAATAAGTCGTATGGCTAAGAAGGATACATCAAAACCACGAAATTTTCGAGAAAACCCATAGTATCAACGTCATAAAATTCAATAGCTTTCAACGGAAGGCATTTAATACGCTAAATTATGCCTAGATGATGTGACGACAAGGATGTTTGTTGTTGAAAAATTATCAATAAGACATTACAACAGGTCATTGACAATGAAAACAACAACAAGTACAGGCAACATCCAAAAGTTCAGTAGAAAAGTGAGAGAAGAAAGTGTCGAAGCAAATTAAACCATAAGCTTTTTTCTCTGAAAACTTTTTCTACGATCCATTGAACGTCATTTCTAAGCCAATGGGAGCTATAAGTTTTAGGATAATGTTATGAGATTTCAGAAGGATGCAAAATTACTAAAAAAATATCCAAAAAATTTTAAAAAAAATTTGATAAATCGTACACCGAAGTCAAAAAGCCAATAGTTAGAGAACAAAAGCGCGAACTAGATAACTTTTCGTTGATGTAGAAAGAAACGTGGTTCTGTCATTACTGAGACTGACTTACAATCCACGAAAATAAGCTTAAGATTGATTTATGTTAAAAAAAATTTCAAAAAAATTATTTTAAAAGTCTTAACAGCCATTAAACATAGCTTTCGTAGGAAATCAATGAATACGCTAAACTACGCCCCGATGGAAATACAAGGATGTTTTTCATGCCTAGGTAATCAGTAAGATATCACAATATGTCTTACGACTATGACAAAAAAAACAAATACAGGCAAAAACCAAATATTCAGTAGAAAAGTGCGAGAAGAAAGTGTCGAAGTCATATAAACAGTGAGTTTTTCTCTGGAAACTCCAGCTTTCAGCTGTGATCCATTGAACTTCGGTTCTAAGGCAACGGGAGTCATTAATATTAGGATAACATTATAAGATTTCAAATGGAACCAATAATACGAAATGTACAAAAATTAAAAAAAAATGATTTGAAATCTTGTGGCATTGAAATCATATTACCAGTAGTCAGAAGACAAAACCGCCGACTAGATAAATTGGTGCTGAAGTTGGAAAAACTGGGCTTCTACCATACTGAGACTGACTTACAATCCACGAAAATAAGCTTAAGATTAATTTAAGTTCAAAAAAAGATTTAAAAAAAATTTTTTTAAAGACTTAACAGCCATTAAGCACAATAGCATTCATAGGAAGTCGTTAAATAAATTCAATTATGCCTTGATGTGAATACAAGAATGTTTGTCAGTCATATGTAACCAATAGGACATCGCAATAAGTCTTATGACTCTGAAAAAACAAATAAAGCCAAAAACCAAAAATTCTGTAGAAAAATGCGAGAAGAAAGTGTTGAAGCCCTTTATACCATATTTTTTCCTCTGAAAGTTTTATCTATGATCCTTTTGACGTCTTCGCTAAAACAATGGCAGCCATCATAATTAGGATGACGTGTTAAGATTTCAAAATGAACCAATAAAACGAAATGTCCAAAAATTAAAAAAAAATTGAAATCTTGTGGCATTGAATACGTATAACCAATAATTATTTGATAAAACCGCTAATCAGATTAACCGTGATTGCAGTAGGAAGGAGGGGGTACTGTTTTTACTGAGACGAACTAACAGTTCACAAAAAGTTTATGATTTACCAGTACTAAAAAAATTCCGAAAATTTATTTTCAATGTCTTAACAGCAATTAGCTGTCCACTCACAGCACTAGATAGGTTCACTTAATGCTCATTAATAAATCTATTGCACCTTTAGTCAAGGAGTTTATATCATAGGATTCTAAAACTTTAGTAAAATGTCAAAAAGAAAATCAAATCTTCATTTGAAATTACGAAAACTGCGATACGAGTTCAAAAAAAACTTGAGCCATCCCTTGGAAACGAATTTTTTGTTCATTGGGCCTCATTTGATTGTAAATAAGGTTTGCAATTAACGGAGCCCCGATATGAAAAGTGACTAGTCTCTAGGTGACTTGAAAAAACAAAAAAAATATCAAAAATTTCTAAAAAAAAATAGCTCCCAAATAGAATTCGAATATTTTTTGATATTAAACTTCCCTTTGAGACTAGAACTAGTCCTTTTATCCCCTTTCTTCTATTAAGAACTAAAATTGATTTATTTTGTGGCGTGAAATCTAGTTTTGAATTAAATTTTTTGAAGAAAAAACGTTAATTCGAACAAAAATTACGGTAAAAGTGAACAAAAGTGAACCAAACATCCCGTGTTCACATGAAACTTTAAACCCCGATAACTCCTCGAAAAAAGCGAAATTCAAAAAAATCTTTTTAATTTCGAATTCTACAATGGACGAGCTTTTTAATGATACCACGCACATTTCTCTTCGATGATTATATCGGTCGGCGAAAATTCACGGAACAAAAAAACCCATTTGAGTATGTAGTTCCTCCCCCCCCCCCACAAGTGGGGTCGGAACAATAAGCAACCGAAATTTGGATCATAAGATCGAAAATATAATTAATTCAGTTTTATTAGGGTGTATACAGTTTTGATTAGTATCATAAGCAAGCCTATTGATCATGGAATAAATTACCTAATAGTTTTTTTGGCTAGCTGCTTACCACAATATTTTATAGACGCAGTTGTCGTAAAAAAATTGAACAGTTTTGTCATGTTTTACTATCAATCAACGGCAGTTTTAGCATACAATATTTTGGCCATTCAATTCTTGTCAAAAAATAGTTTAGGTGAATATTATTTCGTACCAAACTGGAATATAAAATTCTATGTAAGAAAATATTCAAGTACTTTGAAGTTCCGCCGGACTGTATTTTTAGTCACAGAAAGGGTAGAAAAAATTATTGGAGTTATCCGATTAATTGTTCCGACCCCACTTGTGGTGGGAGGAACTATATACTCAAATGGGTTTTTTTTGTTCCGTGAATTTTGGCCGACCGATATATTCATCGTAGAGAAATGTGCGTGGTATCTTTAAAAAGCTCTTCCAGCGTAGAATTCGAAATTAAAAAGATTTTTTTGAATATCGCTTTTTTAGAGGAGCTATGGAGGTTTAAAGTTTCATGTGAACACTGGATATTTGGTTCACTTTTGTTCACTTTTACCGTAATTTTCGTTCGAATTAACGTTTCTTCTACAAAAAATTTAATTCAAAACTAGATTTCACGCCAAAAAGTAAATCAATTTTAGTTTTGTAATAGACGAAAGGAGATAATAAAGACTAGTTCTAGTCTTAGAGGGAAGTTTAATATATAAAAAAAGAATTAGGTTTGGGAGCTCTTTTTTAGAAAATTTAGCAATTTTTTTGTTTCTTCAAGTCACCTAGAGACTACTAGACACTTTTAATATCGAAGTTCCGTTAATGACAAACCTCTTTTACGATCAAATGAAGCCCAATGAACAAAAAATTTGTTTCGAAGGGATCGCTCACGTTTTTTTTTGGACTCGTATCTCAAATTTCGTAATTTCAAATGAAAATTTGATTTATTTTTTGAGGTTTTACTAAAGTTTTATGATCCTATGGCATAAACTTGTTGACTAAAAACGCAATGGATTTGCTAATGAGCTTTAATTGAACCTATCTACCGCTGTGAGTGGACAGCTAATGGCTGTTAAGACTTTGAAAATAAATTTTCGAAAGTTTTTTAAAATTAGTAAATCATAAACTTATTTTTGTGAACTGTAAGTTCGTCTCAGTAAAAACAGGAATGAATTCCTTCATACCACTGCAACATAAGTTAATCTCATTGGCGGCTTTATCAAATAACTATTGGTTATACGTCTTCAATGCCACAAGATTTCAAATTTTTTAAAAAATTTTTTGGACTTTTATTGGTTCATTTTGAAATCTTATCACGTCATCCTAATATTGATGGATACATCTTCCTTTAGTGAAGACGTCCAAAGGATCATAGGTCAAATTTTCTGAGAAAAAAATTTGGTTTAAATGGCTTCAACACTTTCTTCTCCCATTTTTCTAAAGAAAATTTGGTTTTTGCCTGTATTTGTTGTTTTTTTCATGGTCATAAGACATATTGTGATGTCTCATTGATTACCTAGGCATCATAAACATCCTTGTATTCACATCGTGGCATAGCTAAGCGTATTCATTGAATTCCTATGAAAGCTTTTGAGTTTAATGGCTGTTAAGACTTTAAAAATATATTTTTTTTGAACATGAATCAATCTTAGGCTTATTTTCGTGGATTGTAAGTCAGTCTCGGTAATGACAGAACCGCTTTTCTTCTATATCAGCAACAATTTATCTAGTTAGCGGTTGTGTCTTCTAACTATTGGTTTTTTTTACTTCGGTGCACGAGTTTTCATATTTTTTATAATTTTTGGATTTTTTCTAGTAATTTTGGTTCCTTTTGAAATCGTATTACATTATCCTAATATTGATAGCTCCCATTGGCCTAATTAAGCTTATGGTTTGAATAGCTTCGACACTTTCTTCTCTCAATTTTCTACCGAACTTTTGGATTTTGCCTGTTTTTGTTGTTGTTTTCATAGTCAATGACTTGTTGTAATGTCTTATTCATCAATTTGAATGACAAACATCCTAGTCGTCACATCATCTAGGCATAATTTAGCGTATTAAATGCCTTCCGTTGAAGGCTGTAGAATTTTTTGACTTTGATACTATGGGTTTTCTCAAAAATTTCGTGGTTTTGATGTATTTTTCTTTGCCATACGACTTATTGTGAGGAGTTATTGATGTCACATGAATGAAACCTATAATTGCTATTTCATCGAGGCAGAATTTATTGTGTTTAATTAACTTAAAATGTAGCATTTTTTTAAAAATTCGAACATGTATTTTTGTTATCTCTTCATTTGGTTGACAATTAAGTCAAAAATGTAGATGAGCTCGGGTCGGAACATCATGTGCGAACGCACATTAACGAGCCGCCTTGTTAATGTCATACTTGCAATTGATTCCATTGTTTTGCTTTTCGTTTTTCCTCATTATTGGAAGCATTTGTATTCAATTTTTCCATGACTCAAAGAAGGTGCCCCATTGATTTTTGAATTTTTAAACTGCAATTCCTAACAAGCGTTTGTCTCCATTTTTTTCATCAACAAATAATTGCGGTTCCTAGTTAGTTTTTTTGAACAGTGGAACGTAGAACCAGCATAACCTGTATCCCTAAAAAATATTTAAATTGATTTTAGAAGACACCCATTTATAATTATTGTCACCTAGAATGAACTCTAAATAAAAAGTATAGATGACTTTGAATTAGAAGCATTTAATTTTAATTAAGAAGCATTTAACTTTGAAGATTTTTTTCTGTAAGTCCCCTCCCCCTCCCCCAGTACTTATTTCTGCAGAAAGAGGGGTTGCAGAAAGGGAAAAAGATCCGACTTTGATCAAGATGTATTTGACTTTGATAAAAATCTAAGTTTAATAAGCAATTACTTTTTCGTTATTACTATTAAAGTTAGTTTTTTTTTATTTTGCAGACATGATTTGTAAAATGGATACGAAAGACGCAAATTGTCCTCCTTTGGCACCCGAAGAAATTTGATGACAGAATATCAACTCAAGTCAACAGCTGCCACTTCGCCGGCCTGAACAAATCAATGAAGAAATGAACAAATGAGAATATTAATTAGTATTATAAAATTTAATTACTGGCGCTGGCGCTGGAAAATTATAACTGGAAAATTTTATATTTTTATTATCTCGAGTATTATTGATCAAATGATACATATTTGAGGTGCATTTAAAATTTATTGAGAGTCAATGCAGTTCTAACTCATAATTCATAAATAACATCCTTGACATCTCAGTTTGAAAACGGTTCATTGAAAAAAAAGAATCAAATCTTTTCAAATCAGTCCAAATTACAGCAGCTATTTTGATGAAAATAAACGTATTAAGTAAATCATTAATTATAAAATTATAGCAGTTTAAATATTTAACTGTGATATTTTTTATAACTATTAACTGTTTAGTTTAACATTTTTAATCAACCACGACTGCACCAGAACCAAACTAAAATTTGTTGAAATTATTTATTGACCACTTTTTTAAAAAAAGGAATTACAATATAGCCTACATTTATCAATATAAAATATGGAGGGGGGGGGGTTAATCGATTTGGAGTGAAAAGGTTAATTTTGCAAAAAAAATCTGAGATTTCAAGGAGTTATTTTGGATAAAATTAGTGAATGTATGCGTTCATTTATTCTTGAAAAGTGTTAATATTTTTTCTATAATTGTTCACTAAATTTGAACCCCTTTAATTGCATCACGTGAATTAGTAAATTTTAAGTGTTGAACAAATTCTCCGATCAGTTTTCGTTTATAATTCCCACTTAAAACCGGATGAACGTTATTAGTGAGTGTCAACACAGGTAAACTTAAATCATTAACGGTTGAATTCTCTTCTTATAAAGGCTGTTATTAGCTCACATTTAATGGAAATCTCGCTAGCTTTACAATTCAGTACAAACACGAAACATGGTTAACTAAAAATAGGCTTTTTGACTTGAAATAACAAAATTGAGGTTTCCATGCGAAATAAGAAATCTTTTTTTTTCAATGGCTCAAATAGCACAACAAAATGCTCCGAAAGTCCTTATTTTAAAAAATATCAATAAAAAACTATCGTTTTGTTCAAATAACCAGAAAATTTAATAGACGATCGTTTTGAAAATTAATTGGCAATTTATGTCAGTTTAATTGGTTTTAAATTGAACGATTGAAAATGAGATTTCCCCAGTTAAAAGCAAAATTTCAATTTTGATTCGAAGTTCTAATTGTTTTTGTTAAAAACAATGGAAATATAATTCCAAGGAGAATTTTGAAAAGTTAAAACCAATAATGAAACAGAGTACTGCTGTGCTTCTGTTTTCTCCTAGTCTCAAAGAAGATACAAGTATAACGAACACATTTACTAAATCTCAGAAGAAAACGTCCGATTGTCGCCGAGAAATAAAACAATACATATCCAGTGGAAAGAAAAAACAATAATTCAGCAAAAATTTTTGCAGTTTCAGAACTGAAACACTAGAAAATCGGTCCAGATAAGAAAAGTTATATGGCACTGATCAGCTTTGTCTGAAATCTGATAGATCGTGGATACTTGTGACGTCATCATCTCATTGGAGTAACGAAATATCTCACGCTGTTTAGAGACCAGTGAAGTAAATTTGAACAAAATGACCAGTTTGAAATAGAAAACATGTATCGAAAGCTAAAGCACTCAAAATATCTTATGAGCTGTCACCATGCAGGTCAGAGTTCAACTTCTTTCTAATTTGTGATATTACACTGTTTCATAATAGTGATGTTAAAAAGTTTAGAAAAGTTGTCACTGAACACCAGGAACCCTTCAACTGTCTCTTGTAGTAGCTGTTTATACCAATGTTGACCACCGACCTGCCAGAGCAATGAATAAGGTATTCAAATAGAGATTCATCAAGTTTACTTGATTCAAGAAAACGCGGCTTATTATTATTATTTATTGCGTAACACCCGGAATTTTCCGCTGAAAGTCAGGAACACCTCGACTGTATCTTTTGGTTTCTCGTCATGTCAATGATGATAATCAACACGCCAAATATTTTTCAGCAGCAATGGAAAACCCAAGTTGAAAAAGCAGCAAAAACTTACTTCAGTATAAGTCATTGCGAAACTTGTAGTTCGGGAACAAATAGTATCTTTGCCGACGATAAATCTGTCAATAATGTGGTCCCATTTAACCCCTTGCACATGCCATGAGTCATCAATCGACAGTGCGATAGCCTTATTTTCCTTACGGAGATAGCCATAATGTAAGATGCAGAGAATTTTCAAGGAGAAACTGAGAGTAAGATAGATAATTTAGGTCAAATTAGACAAGTTAATTAGGTGTTTGATATAAGCATTCTTTCTTGAAGGGTTATTGTTGCGAAGGCGCCAGAGAGTAGAGTTGAGTGATATATCTTAAACAAACAAACTAATGAACAAAAGCATTGAGCTGTCGATATATTTCGTTTACTTAGCAAAGTTGCATTTGAGCATCAGGCCAAAGTCGAATTGAGGGATTTAAGCTTAGACGAAAACTAGAGAGCGAACAATTGAAGTGAACTAGATACTTTGATCAAAATTGGAAATTCAATTTGAAGTAACTAGAAATGTGACTTCGAAATTGCAAAATAATTGGCAACTCCAATCTTGGTACTCTCAACTCTTTAAGTTATATTCATCATTGGACTCTGAAATTTTGTGGAGATGTTCCCCTGATGATTGTCCATATTTAATACGGATGTGCGGCCGGTTACACCTTTTCGTTCTGAGTTAGTTAAATAGAGTTATGTTGATTTAGTGTAAATAAAAAGGCAATTTATCAGTTTTCCAAACACCCTAGGGTAAAAAGTTGTCTGACCCCCCCCCCGGGATGGGAAGGAGTTATTCCTTAATAACTGGTCAATGATGAGAGGAACCCCTAATGCTCCTCTATTGCGAGTATAATTTTCAGGCGAATCCGAACATCCAATCCCCAGCTATTAACACCGGAAGTAGTGTGATTTGAAGGTTTTTAGGTATTTTACTGTGAAATATGATGGTTTGAGTCAGAAATAATGGGATTAATCAGTTGTAATGTAATGCACGTATGAATTAAGGCTTTTGCATGATCTTGGGAAAGGTTTAGGATGAAAAAAGGCGATTTTTGAGTAAATTGGTAATTATCACAGGAATGTAGTTAGCACCTAAATTGAAACAGGTTTTTCTCAAAAACTGGAGTCGGATTGACCTGCAATTTGGGCGGTAGACTAAATTGGGTACGACGAATCCGATTTTGAGGTCGGACTTGACCCCAGACCAAACTGCACGGAGCTACCGCACGCCGGTGCTGCGGAACGTAAAATTTGAATTGCTCGTGGAGTATTGGTAACAGCCTAATGATTTTTGGAGGGTTAGTGTAACTTTTCCAGGGCTTTCGATTGGTGATATTTTCAATCCCAGATTCCGACCGGAATTCGGTGCTTCGGGACGACCCGAGCGCCGAAAACCGGAAATTGGCCTTTTTGAGCGGCCGAATGACTTTGAAATAGTTTTAATATGATAAACTGAGACAGTTAGTGACTAAAAATAACCACCCCGGTCAGTTTTGACGAACTCGAATTTTTCCGGTTTCGGCACCCACGACTCCCTAAAAAATTTTGAAATTGCAAACGACTCGCAACGGCTGATCCGTTGGTCATGAAACTTGGCAGGCAAGTTGGTGGCACCCTATATTTACTAGAAATATTTACCCGAAGACGTTTTGACCACTACTTCGCAAGTTATTAAGTTTAGAAATTTGGGGTCAACCGGGAGGTAGATGAAAAGTGTGCGCGCTCATTGCTCGTGTTCTAGTGGGAGTTAGGCCATGAAATTTTGTGAGAAGGTGCAAATGTGAGAGGACTTTCCTTGACAGTAATTAGTTTTATTAATTTGACCCTTCATTTTTGACGAATGACCCCTGATTGACTCCCAGAGGTCAAATTTTGGGCTTTTAGGAATATTAGATTTTTCTGCGGTTTTTAACTGGGGAAAGGCATGAAATGATTTTAAAGTTGGAAATTACAAAAAACCTGTGGTTTAGGGTTGAGTTTAGTTATTTATTCAACACATGATTTTTAACAGGGATTGATTGCAGCTAGTTAATTTGATAGCGGAAACAGAGGAATAAGAACTTTTCAGAGCAACGTTCAATGTTTACTAAGCAAACACTGATTGACATGACAAGCACAAATATGCGAAAAAGCGGAGTGGGTTTGCTTACATATGAGTCCAAAGGTTGTTTACTTAAGATAAGGAGAATGTTGAACATTGGTTGGTAGCTGTTGATTATAATTTGATATTGGTTGTTTGCATAGCAAACAAAGCCTTCATATAGAATGTAATTGATTTAAAGTTAAAGTTGCAATGTTTACTTAAGAAATTAAGGTTTGTTTGCTTAAGATAAGAGCATTTTGGTTGAGTATAAATTGAAGTGACACGCAGAGAGAGAGAGAGAGAGAGAGAGAGAGAGAGAGAGAGAGAGGCAGACTTTGGAGAATTCTGGGAGAATTCAGAAGTTTGAACACAGGAGAGTTTTTGCACGAGCGGCAGAAAGTATTTTGTTTAGTGGGACTAAACTGTAAAAGATTGTAAGTTTTTAATTGCATGACCAGTTAGAACTCTGTGAGCTGTTTTGATTTAGTTCAATTGGGAAGTGAACCAAGGATATTGGTTTTATTATTGTAATTACTACTAGAAATTGTCTTGAATTTGTCTTTTTCATTATGTGCAAGTAATTCTCTTACCTTTGTTAACCATATAACTAGAATTGATATTACGAGCGCCCTTGTGAATTAACTTATTTCAAGGCAATCTAATTTGCAACAGCATACAAGAGTGGAAGAGAGGAAATAGCAGTGTAACAAATTAACGCTTGCTTCACCAATTCAAAACCTTTGGTTATTTTATTTGATCAATCTTCTGGCCGACAGAGCCCCCTCACTGTTGAGCCTAGCAGAAATTCAGAAGACAACAGTGGCGCTCCTGGGTGGGCTTTTGTTTATTTGTTATTTTTTGCTGTGTATTATTTTCCGATTATTTGGAGAGCGTGCGATTGTTTTCGTCGGAGAAACTGCTGAGAGCGCAAAATGCTGAGAGCGCAAGTTGACATTCATTTACGATTTGGTTACCAAGAGTTTGATTATGTTTGGTTATCAATTGATGAAGCGTTTTCCTTCACCAGGCTACGAAGTTTGGGAAGTTTGGCGTGAACATTATTTGAGTACTGGCATGAAACTGGGATGGACGGAAGAAGAGATGATGAAGTGGTTGCCTACAAAATTGGGTGGTTGGGCCTTGAATGCAGTAAGTGATTTACCAAGAGGTTATTGGCGGTCGACTCCAGGGAAGCAAGCATGGACACTGACAGAGACGCTGTATCAGTTCGATATCCCATTGTCTGACAATCCAATTTTTTATGAGCGAAGCTAGAGTTTGTTTGTTAGAGGGAAAACGGGAAGTAGGGTGGAATTCAGTGAAACCATTGGTACTGTGGATCAGAGAACACGACAGCATTGTTCTCCAAGGCAGGTGATTGATACAAGTAGAAGCGTTGACACTTCTTTAATTGATGAACTTCGGCAACCCGGCAAAAGTTCTGAAGGGTTTGGCATTGGGTCCCGCTGTGGTGTACCAAGGAGAGGAGCTTTTAGTGAAGATATGTTTGGAGAAGTGGAAGACACGAAAGTTGCTGAGAGCGGTAGTAGAATAAGAATTCCAGGTTGAGGCGATGAAGTGCAAACTGCAACTGAGGTAGAGTTTACGGAGGAAATTTGTGATCAAGTAAATCAGGATTTTTCTAGAGCAGCGTTGAGCAAATATGAAAACAGTGAATTCAGAAAAACTATGACAGAAGAAAAAGTCACTGAGCGGAGAGTTGAGTCTTGTGGACCAGTTGAGCATCACGCTATGGAAAACGATTATGTACTGTCACCAGAGTCTGATGAGCAAAGCGAGGAACAATCGGATGATGACTATTCGTTCGAAGATGTTTCGGAAACAGATTTTTCGGAAGTAGAGGAACTTGATGTCAAGAAAGCGAGAAGCGAGACAAGTTTTGCTGGGAGTTTGAATTCAGTAGCATGCGGCTCTGTAACTGCAATAGCGAGCAATTTTGGCGTTGGTGTCAAAACTAGCAGAAATGATATGTTGGGAGCCAGGGCCTTGATGGAATTAAAGACAGGAGGATTGGACCAGAAGTTCTGCAATGTAACAAACGTGGCTGATGAGACACAAATGTGTACAACTGAGTGCACTGTGGACACTTTGGAGAATTGGAAAAGTTCAGGAGATATTGATCGAGAATTTTTATCTGAAACACCGAAGGGTCAACACGATAAGGCAGCAGGTGACCGGAGCGATTTTGCACAGTTGGGAAAGGAGCTGGAGGAATGGGTGCAATCGCAATTGAGTGAAAGTCAGCTTAGTAGTAGTATTTCTGTCGAGCCAACGAATGAGCATCAAGGGGACAGTGCTAGAGTTGACAGAACAGGGAAAATTGATCAGAAGTCAATGGCTAACGTGTTCCACAGTAGGGTTCATGACGAGCAACAGCCTAGGAGGGAGGATTCCGGTGGGTTATCGATGGAAGTTGAGCAGAAAGTGGAGAGAAGGATTGCGTCGCGATTTCCGGAGATTGCGAAGTTGTTGCTGGATAACCGATCGTTGAGCCGGAAAGAGCAGTGGAGCCGTTTTGAGTTATCAGGACAGCTGTTATGGCAGGATTACAGGAGAAATGGTAGCTACAGTGGAAGAAGAGGTGGACATCCATTCAAGCATCAGAGGAAGAAGGTATTCATGTAAAGGTGCTCGAGTGTATGAGGAGAGGGACGTTGACAATTAAGTTACTCAAGTTTGTTTTTAACCCAATTGTTGCCTACATTGTATTCATCTATTTTATCAAGACAAATTGATCAAGCACTATAGCCGTAGACAATTTTTTTTTTAAAAAAAAGATGATTGAGGAAAATGTGTAAATTTGGTAGATCTATTTTTAGGATTTGTTTTTTTTTAATTCAGTGATTTTGGGGTTATCCGGGGAGGATGTATGTCAGAGGCTATAGAGTCTGATCAAAGATCAATGTTGATGAGCTAGGTAGAATATGTTAAAATGTGAAAATGAGAAAGTGTTTTCAAATCTGATTTAATCAACCGCTATTCAAAATTTAGTGCAGTTAGTTTATATTAACCGGGAGCTATAACTAAATGGTTCACTTCACTAAATCGAGTATGGTTAAAGTACGTAGGAGCAAGTTAATCGGGTCACAGGATAAGGCTTTGCAATTATTCGGGAGAATAATAATCTAGGATGGAGGAGTGTAAGATGCAGAGAATTTTCAAGGAGAAACTGAGAGTAAGATAGATAATTTAGGTCAAGTTAGACAAGTTAATTAGGTGATTGAAAGAAGCATTCTTTCTTGAAGGGTTATTGTTGCGAAGGCGCCAGAGAGGAGAGTTGAGTGATATATGTTAAACAAACAAACTAATGAACGAAAGCATTGAGCTGTCGATATATTTCGTTTACTTAGCAAAGTTGCATTTGAGCATCAGGCCAAAGTCGAAATGAGGGATTTAAGCTTAGAAGAAAACTAGAGAGCGAACATTTTAAGTGAACTAGATACTTTGATCAAAATTGGAACTTCAATTTGAAGTAACTAGAAGTGTGATTTCGAAATTGCAAAATAATTGGCAACTCCAATCTTGGTACTCTCAACTCTTTAAAATATATTCATCATTGGACTCTGAAATTTTGTGGAGATGTTCCCCTGATGATTGTCCATATGTAATACGGATGTGCGGCCGGTTACACCTTTTCGCTCTGAGTTAGTTAAGTAGAGCTTTGTTGATTTAGTGTAAATAAAAATGCAATTTATCAGTTTTCCAAATACCCTAGGGTAAAAAGTTGTCCGACCCCCCCCCCTGGGATGGGAAGGAGTTATTGGTTAATAACTGGTCAATGATGAGAGGAACCCCTAATGATCCTCTATTGCGAGTATAATTTTCAGGCGAATCCGAACACCCAATCCGCAGCTAATAACACCGGAAGTAGTGTGATTTGAAGGTTTTTAGGTATTTTACTGTGAAATATGATGGTTTGAGTCAGAAATAATGGGATTAATCAGTTGTAATTTAGTGCACGTATAGATTAAGGCTTTTGCATGATCTTGGGAAGGGTTTAGGATGAAAAAAGGCGATTTTTGAGTAAATTGGTAATTATCACAGGAATGTAGTTAGCACCTAAATTGAAACAGGTTTTTCTCAAAAACTGGAGTCGGATTGACCTGCAATTTGGGCGGTAGACTAAATTGGGTACGACGAATCCGATTTTGAGGTCGGACTTGACCCCAGACCAAACTGCACGGAGCTACCGCACGCCGGTGCTGCGGAACGTAAAATTTGAATTGCTCGTGGAGTATTGGTAGCAGCCTAATGATTTTTGGAGGGTTAGTGTAACTTTTCAAGAATTTTCGATTGGTGATATTTTCAATCCCAGATTCCGACCGGAAGTCGGTGCTTCGGGACGACCCGAGTGCTGAAAACCGGAAATTGGCCTTTTTGAGCGGCCGAATGACTTTGAAATAGTTTTAATATGATAACCTGAGACAGTTAGTGACTAAAAATAACCATCCCGGTCAGTTTTGACAAACTCGGATTTTTCAGGTTTCGGCACCCGCGACTCCTTAAAAAAGACTCGCAACGGCTGATCTGTTGGTCATGAAACTTGGCAGGCAAGTTGGTGGCACCCTATATTTACTAGAAAACTTTTACCGAAGACGTTTTGACCACTACTTCGCAAGTTATTAAGTTTAGAAATTTGGGGTCAAACGGGAGGTAGATGAAAAGTGTGCGCGCTCATTGCTCGTGTTCTAGTGGGAGTTAGGCCATGAAATTTTGTGAGAAGGTGCAAATGTGAGAGGACTTTCCTTGACAGTAATTAGTTTCATTAACTTGACCCTTCATTTTTGACGAATGACCCCTGATTGACTCCTAGAGGTCAAATTTTGGGCTTTTAGGAATATTAGATTTTTCGGCGGTTTTTAACTGGGGAAAGGCATGAAATGATTTTGAAGTTGGAAATTACAAAAAAACCTGTGGCTTAGGGTTGAGTTTAGTTATTTATTCAACAACTGATTTTTGACAGGGATTGATTGCAGCTAGTTAATTTGATAGCAGAAATCGAGGAATAAGAACTTTTCAGAGCAAAGTTCAATCTTTACTAAGCAAACACTGATTGAGATGTCAAGCACAAATACGCGATAAAGCGGAGTGGGTTTGTTTACATATGAGTCCAAAGGTCGTTTTCTTAAGATAAGGAGAATGTTGAATAATGGTTGGTAGAAGTTGAATGACAGAGCATAATTTGATATTGGTTGTTTGCATAGCAAACAAAGCCTTCCTACAGATTGTAATTGATTTAAAGTTAAAGTTGCAATGTTTACTTAAGAGATTAAGGTTTGTTTGCTTAAGATAAGAGCGTTTTGGTTGAGTATAAATTGAAGTGACACGCAGAGAGAGAGAGAGAGAGAGAGAGAGAGAGAGAGAGAGAGAGAGAGAGAGAGAGAGAGAGGCAGACTTTCGAGGGAAGTGAACCAAGGATATTGGTTTTATTATTGTAATTACTACTAGAAATTGTCTTGAATTTGTCTTTTTCATTATGTGCAAGTAATTCTCTTACCTTTGTTAACCATATAACTAGAATTGATATTACGAGCGCCCTTGTGAATTAACTTATTTCAAGGCAATCTAATTTGCAACAGCATACAAGAGTGGAAGAGAGGAAATAGCAGAGTAACAAATTAACGCTTGCTTCACCAATTCAAAACCTTTGGATATTTTATGTGATCGATCTTCTGGGCGACAGAGTCCCCTCACTGTTGAGCCTAGCAGAAATTCAGAAGACGACACATAAGTTCTCGCAGCTAGATTTATATGTTATATTAAGTCAAGGACCATGCAGTTGGAGAAGCTGTGCCCCTTCCTTCGATCGATTTATTCATTTCGCTGGCGAGCAACTGAACTAAAAAAGTAGTCCGTGTAGTTAGTTGTTCGTGGACCGGTTTTTGCAGCTCTAAAAATGCTATTCATTATCAAGATTTGTCAGTTCTTACGGGTAGTTTGATGAAGTTTATGAAACCTGGTGCCAAATATAGAATCTGTCTATAATGAAACACGATAATTCTGGTTTCCGTTTCCTGGCACTTTGAAAAATCGGATCTATTCTGTTTCGGCCCCGCAGTGTGTTTTACGCCCCCCGGTTACAAAATATATGCTGTTATATAGCACGCTACTATGTAAGAAGATAGCACGTGCGCCTGTGGGGCGTAAAAAATGTAAGCTCACTAAGCTGGGGAGGGAGAAACAAAATAGATCCGAAAAATCTAACAATTCTTTGCGATAAGATTGAAAACTAACTCGTACAAAAAGAACTTTCTTTCAATGGCGGACCACACGAAGAACTGATATTTTTGAAACCATTTCATGTTTTGAACAACAAGAATAGCAAACAAAATGAATTCGGAAATAGATTTCTTAAGTTCGAAAAGCCTAACAGGCAGTATTTTAAAAACCATAAGGAAGTTTGTAACTAAGAGTTTTTTGGTTGAATACGTGGATCTATTCTGTTTCGCCCAGTGTTTTTTATGACCCCAGTTACAAATTATATGTTGTTATATAGCACGTTACTATGTAAAGCAGCACGTGCTCCTGGGGGGGGGCGTAAAAAATATAAGGTCACTAAGGTGGGGGGGGGCAAAACAGAATAGATGTTCAGGTGTCTAAACTGGTTGAGGTCATTATTGTTCGCAAAAGCAAAAATACCTTGTTAAGCATCGTAGATTTATAAGGATCTATTCTGTTTTGCCCCCCCCCAGAGTTTCTTACGCCTCCCAGTTACAAATTATTTGTTAGATAGCATGTTACTATGTAAGAAAATAGCAAGTGCGCCTGGGGGGTCATAAAAGATTTATGGTCACTAAACTGGGGGGGGGGACAGATTAGATCCAAACATGTCTGCACGTGACAATTGCTTTGTCATTACAGCGTATGCAGACTTAACAAGAATCACTTTCGGAACTCAGTTTACTAAGGATGTAGACTGAATTCGCTAATTAACCGAATTTCTTAAGTGCCGAAACAGCCAGAATCATTTCACGCCTGCCTTTGCGGTGTATTTCTTTACTTTCTGTTGGATAACTTGTTTCTCTCCTTTGTTCAGGCCAGTTAGTACTGAACTGTCCAACCTCAATGATAAAGAACTGAACCGTTCTCTATGTCTCTATTTAAACGCTAATAATTTTTGTCTTTATTAGTGTGAAGAAAGTTGTCGTGGTCGATAACACGGAACAAAGATTTCAATGAGTTGAATTTTAAATTTTAATTTTGAATTGAAAATATTCAAAAATTAGCTAGTATTTACAGTAGTTATCTATGCGAAAATATACAGAGAAAATCTAGATTAGCTAAAAAATGTTTTATATGATTGGCATGTGAACAAATCTTAACTCCGAATCCCGGAGGTGATTTTCTATTTTCATCAACATTTCATGAGAATCATATATGGCTTGGATACAATCCAGCTCATTAATTGGAGGTCGATGGATGTTAGAATCAGGTTTCTGTTGGTGGGAGAATTTACCTCTGACATATGATTGATAGGTCAATAAGATAATGATAGCGCCTTAAAAAATTAGAGTTGAGTTTAGTTTTGTGGCCATTACTTATCTACACAGCAATAAAGTTCGCTATGTAAGTTCTTCTTTCGTTCTTTGAAACTTTAATAAAGAAAACTTCTAAGTTTTTTGATATTTCTTTGAAACCATCACATCCTCCCTCCTTTTTTAAGCATGTTTGTGGGTATAGGTTCTCCAAATCTGTCGGGCTGTTTTCTGTTTCTTGTTGAAGATCGTGAAGGCTCTGAAGTTTCGGGTTGTTGGTGCTCTGCAGATGATGTGGCTGCAGAAGCTTCATCTTGAACTGAAGGTCCCACATCTGTGTTCTGAAGTTGTTGTCCTGATTGAGATATGGTCTCTTCCGCTGCTGGTTCAGTTTTCACATTGTCCTCGTCTAGTCTCGCAATTTGGTTGTCGCTCACTAGAAGTGTCCATGCTGAGTTTTCGGGCTGTAAGAAAGATGTGTTCAAGCCCCTCCTGATGATGAAGGTAGCGGGAACTGTCTTTGTCTTTTCGTTGGCCTTGAATAGAACGGGTTCGCACAAGTCGAAATCTGCTATTGCTGGTAGTATCACTCTCTGTGATAAGATGTCAACTGGAGTTTTGCCCCTCGTCTTTGAAGTGTTGCAATGTGTCATCAGTGCCCTCTGCAGGAATTCTCAAAATGACACATTAAGGTTGGGACTCCACGCTTGAAGTGCCCGCTTCACTGTCTGAACTGCTCATTCAGCTAGTTCAATAGCTCTTGGATGATAGACGGGTGATTCTATTTTCTTAATTCCCAGTGATTCACACCACTGTTTAAGGTCAGCACATACAAAGTCAGGACAATTATCAGATACTAAAGTTTTTGGTATTCCGAATCTTAAAAAGATTTGATTAAGATATATTTTAACTGTTTCTGATGTTCTATTTCCGCGGGGAAAGCTTCTATCCAACCAGAACTTGCGTCAACAATTAATAAGGTATTGCCTTGGTCCTTAACAAAACCCCATTCCATGTGAAGCCGTTCCCAAACGTGGGCTTCTGGCCACGTAGAGACTGTTTTTCCCAGGCTAGGCCTGTTCATTTGACAATTCTTACCTTTACTAACAAAGTGTTGAACGTCTTGGGTAATGCCACACCACCATGCTATCATTCTGACTGATGCCTCAGTTGTATTCTTCCCGGGATGTGTCTCATGCGCTTTTGCCAAAACCAAGTGTCATAGTTTCGGTGGAATACAACGACAACACCTCTGAAGATGATTCCATTATGTAAAGTAAGTACATCTTTCTGTTGTTCGAATCCTTTTTCCGTTTCTGAACATTGTTTCCAATTGCCTCTTTTTGATTCGTTTCATTGTGTCCTGGAAGAGTCTGTTTGTTCCAAGTTCAGTTTTGATTTCTGCTTGGGTCACCAAATCACTCTGGGCGAAGTAGATGTTATTGATTGCGAAGCACACTCGGTCGTTGTCCGATTCGTCTTGGTCGAAATCCATTCTGCTCAAAGCATCTGCAAGGGGTATCTGCTCTCCTGGTGTGTACTTCAACTCATAGTGTAAACCCATTAGAGCTATTACCCATCTTGTGATTCTCGCTGACGCTGTCTTCGGGATCTCCTCGTATGGTGCAAAGAGATATTTGAGTGGTTTGTCGTCAGTCCGTAGGGTAATTCGTTTTCAATAAGGAATTGCTTAAGTCTTGTGACCACAAACACAATTGCCAGTGCTTCCCGCTCTATGTTCGAGTAGTTTTGCTCCGCTGGAGCCAATTTTCTCGATTCATAAATGACTGGATGTCCTAATTGCGAAAGAACCCCGTCAATGACTTTTTCAGAGGCGTCAGTAGTACCGGTTGCTTCTTTTTGTAGACTATATGGCTGTACTAGTGGGTTAGCACATAATTCATTTTTTATGTCTTCGAAGGTTTTTTTGATGCATTTTGCCCCATGAGAAATCGCTATTTCTCATGTTGTTTAAGGGTAGCATTATTGTTGCAAAATCAGGCACCATTCTTCCGTAAAAAATTGCAAACCCAACAAACGATTCGAGTTGTTTGTTGTTAGTTGGTGCTTTTGCTTTTTTTTCAACATTTTTGGGTTCTGGTGCTATTCCCTCCTTTGAAATGGAGTATCCCAAAAAGCTAACGCTATCGACTGGTTTTGAGTTAGATTTTTTCTCATTAATAGTAAATCTTTTCTCACGTAGTCGACTCTTGACTGCAAGCATTCTCTTGTCGAACTGCTCCTTGGTAGTTCCATACACCAATACATCGTCCTGAAAGATCACAACACCTTTGATTCCTTTGAGTGTTGATTCGATGCAATTCTGGAAGAGTGGAGAAAAGTTGTTCAATCCCTGAGGTAGTCGGCACATCTTGAACAGTCCCTGAGATGTGTTGATTGTGCATATGTCTTCGGCTTCTTCGTCAAGTTCAATTTGATAGTAGGCATCTGAGAGGTCAACTTTGCCAAAGTATGAAGCCCCATCTAGGTTGTGGAAGATCGTCTCCAAGTCTGGTATTGGGTAGTCCTCATCTATGATCTTGCCATTGATGTGCACTTTCAAGTCCAAGCAAAGTCTCAGTTCTCCACTCTTCTTTCTCTGTCACACCACTGGAGATGCATTAGTGACTCCTCCTGGCTCTACCGGTTCAAGGATGCCTTGTCTGACCATTTGTTCCAGCTTCTCTGTGACAAAGAAGAGGAAGAGGTATTTTTCTGGCTTTGCAGAACATTGGCTGTGTTCCTGGTGTGAGCTTCGTATGAGCTTTGTAACCCTTCGGAGCAGGTAAGTGCTCGGCTGTGATGTTTTTCACACCGTGCTTGGGTAGAAGGTCTCTACCAAGTAGTCCAAATTCTTTATCAGACTGCACAACTGATAGATGTTTTTGCGCTAGCCTGCTTCCGTTCCGCTAAACGTCACATGTAAGTGATCTCAGAAGCGTTAATTGATGACCATCATAAGCTTTGAGATGTCTTATCTAACCATCCAACTGAGGTTTACTAAGCTCAGTCCCTATTTTTGATGATCTCACTGTGCTATCTGCACCTGTGTCTAACTGCATTTTTACATGAAGTTGAACCCAACTTCTTCTTTCACAGTAAAGGGCTTATTATCTGATAAAGAACTTGCGAAAACCAGTGCTTGACTTCTGAACTGTAAGCTCTCGGTCATTTCAGTAACCGACATTGCTGGCTTTAATATCGTCTAGTAGTCTAGGTTTTGCCTCAGGTTCCCTCAAAACTGAGATAAACTTTATTTTTATTAACTCCTCTTCGGGGTTGGCCGCTATTTTCAGTTTTTCGAAGTCACAATAGCGTGCTTTTTCTCTAAGACGTGCTAGGAAGTCGTCGTCTGACTCCCCTACACCTTTATTACGGACAGAAATTTAGCCCTTTCTGCCGTTACTACTCTCTTTAAGAGAAATTTATTTTGAATTGCCAATCTGATGTCTTTATACGGAGTGTTTATCAAAATCCTAGGACTCATTAGGCTCCTAAGTTTGATAATTGCATCTTGCCCGCACATACTAAGGACGAGATTGATTACCTGTAGGTCCTGTACAGTACCATCGGTGTTGACCTTGTCCTCTTTCTTCTCTGCGCGCCATTTCGCCACAAAAGACATAATCCACGCAGTAGCTGATTCTGCATTCTGTAGATCCAAAATTTGCCTGTCTGTAGCTGGTCTGGACACCATTGTTGTGGTCGATAACACGGGTCAAATAATTTAATAAAATGAATATCAAATTAAGTTTTGAACTGAAAATGTACAAAAATTAGCTTGTATTTATAGTAGTTATCTATGCGAAAATATACAGAGAAAGTTTAGATTAGCTACAAATAATTTACATGATTTTACAAGAGTTCAACTGGAGTTTTGCCCCTCGTCTTTGACTGAATTCGGTTAAGACTGAATTCGCTAACTTAACCGAATTTCTCAAGTGCCGAAACAGCCAGAATCATTTCAGGCCTGCCTTTGCGGTGCATTTCTGTACTTTCTGTCGGATAACATTTTTCTCTCCTTTGTTCGAGCCAGTTAGTACCGAACTGTCCAACCTCAATGATAAAGAACTGAACCGTTCTCTATGTCTCTATTTAATCGATAATAATTTTTGTCTTTATTAGTGTGAGTAAAGTGAAAAGTACGCCCGTGCGTATCTCGACGCTAAAGCATCGTGATCAGAATAACTTGACTTCACGGATCTAGTTGAGTTGTTGGTCTGAAACTTTCACCTGAAGTGACCTGAAGACAATTGATTCAGTCTGAAAAGTTGAAGAAACTAGGAGCATTTATCTTACTGTTTTTGCGCCTCAAGCCCAAATTGTAACTGTCTGAACATTTAACCTTTTTGTTACTTATATCTATCTGCCTTTTAAAGATTCCCTTTCACTGACAGCGTGAACCGCCCAAAATATTTTAACTTTGTAAATGCCAAATTAATTCATTATGATTACTTTGAATAGTTCTGATATTTAAATTTTTATTCCGGATTAATATTTTAGCTGGGCAGCTGATATCCCCTTTTATAACAGAGCTGAAAGACGACTTGAATATACTTGTATGTTTTTTTTTCATTTTGCTGATTGAATCAATTTATTTTTTCTCGGTATGCAAATTTACTCATTATGAATTGCGACAGTTGTAACAAGAATCGTGATTGTCGTTTTTCTTACCCTAATTCGTTCCTTGACCAGAAACTCTATGAATAATTTAATTGCAATTTCATTTTTTTGTTATAATCTTTTTGCATAACTATCCACCCGGGATCACAAGTAGTAAACTACAATTCACAGCAGTTTTTACAATATTCACCTGTAAAAACCTGACACGAGTGTTTCCTGAATTATTTATACTGAAACCCGTAGTAACGCTGCACGTTAGCAATTCTGTTGCAGCGTACTATGGAAACAGGCATCGCGTATTATAAAAATTTTTGGTTTTTAATTTATCAAGTTGTATTCTTGTTTTTGTGAAAATTATACAATCTTAACCAGAAATGTTAAAAATAAATTATAAAACCAAACTTAAACTAGCTTTCCGATCAATGACCGCTTTGCTGAATTAGTAATAGTGAAGTCTGCTTAACTAAAATATTGACAGAAAATTTAGAAATTGTCATATTTGTGCCAGAATTAATTTCAATTTTGTTCAATCACTTTCAATTCAGTTTCAACTCTGGGCATATCTGTTAAATCTGACTTTAAACTCAACGCAGTTCGTTATACTTATTTAAGGTGCTAGGACAATAGGTCAGAAAGAAAAATTGGGTCTGCAGACTGAAAGAGAAATCTAGGACAGTGGATCGAAAATGAAACTATTCAAATTGATCATTGGCCAATCAGATTTAACCACTCGCCTATAAAATAGTATGTCCGTCGAGGTGATGTTTGATTCTGGTAGATTAATATCATGTTCCGCTAAGGCATGGCCAACAATTATCGCTTAAATTGAGCCACTGAGAAAAAAAACTAGTTATGAACTACCTATCCAATTTCTGATCTACAGCACCAATGATTGATCTTCTGAGAACTATTCAAGTTTAACTAAGCATTGTTCATATAAATTATAAACATAAATAAGAATAAATTTTCGATCGATCAGTAATCAATTGTTGAGTTCGAAATTTACAATTACTCTTTATTCCATGTCGTACTTCATTGGTACATTGCAGCAATTCTGATTAGGGTGTGCGTTTCAAAAGTTAGTGACCGGACAATAGAACGAAAGGACAACAGATCGAAAACAGAAAAATTGGGACAAGAGATCGAAAATTTATCTGTGTTCTTATTGGTTGAAATTAAGCACTATTCGCGAGCTTCAATATAGTTACCACTTGGCCATGCCTTGCGAGCTACGGACGTGCCTTAGCGGCCCGTGGGACTTGATATGAACTTATCACAACCGAAGAAAATATCACAACCGAACATGTTATATGCTGTATAGTAAATGAGCGCTCAAATCTGATTGGCCAAATGCGTAAATTGAATAATTTAATTTTCGATATTTTGTCCCAAATTTCAATTTTGATCTGTTGTCTTTCGATCTATCCTAGCACATTAAAAGTCAGCAAAAAGACCTTGAACTTGCGAATGCGATTTACAACTTCTATACTTGAGATTCACAGAGCAAATGCAGAGACGAATACTAACTTAAAAACTGAAAATAACAAGGGAGAAGGAAGCATAACGTTAGCAGCCATTCACGGGTGCTAGGACAATAGATCGAAAGACAACAGATCGAAAGTGAAATTTGGGACAGTAGATCGAAAATTAAGATATTCAAGTTACGCATTGGCTATCAGATTGGAGCGCTCATTTATTATACAGCAGATAACATGTTCTGTTGTGATACTTTGTTCGGTTGTGATAGATTCATATCAAATCCCAGGGCCGCTAATGCACTGCCATGGCTCGCGAGGCATGGACATAATGTGGTAATTATATTTCAGCCCGCAAATAATGCTTAATTTCAACCAATAAAAACAGAGATTAATTTTCAATCTGTTGTCCCAATTTTTCTGTTTTCGATCTGTTGTCCTTTCGATCTATTGTCCGGTCACATTATTCACGATGTGCAACACAAAAAGAATGCAATTACATCAAATTTAACAAATTTAATGCGTGCACCCTACCGAAATTTATAACGCGCGAGAACTGGCATTAGACAAATGAGTGATCGTGCTGTGCAAAACAGATAAATTTTGATGTTAAAAAATGCGATGCAAAAACTAAATACAACTATATGAAACTTTCTCGAAAATAAAAATGGAATATATCGTAATCTGGGTTATGTATGACATTATCATTGACCAAAAAACTAACATTTTTACTGCTCTCCTTCTTTTGTCCGGTCACCCACTTTGTCAAAAGAAACCAGTAATGGGCTAGAACTTCACAAACATTTACTTGTACGTCAGTTAATGCAGGAAGCGCTATGTTCTTCATGCAACTTTCTCATTTATTTAAGACTGCACTAACGGTCAAACCTTTGCAAGAAAAAA
This sequence comes from Convolutriloba macropyga, assembly GCF_964194025.1. Taxonomy (NCBI): domain Eukaryota; kingdom Metazoa; phylum Xenacoelomorpha; order Acoela; family Convolutidae; genus Convolutriloba; species Convolutriloba macropyga. Next base: position 43,187,380 of record NC_134482.1, on the reverse strand, counting down.
AAATCAAGATATAAGTATAAGGAACAGCAATAATGAAATTTTGTTTCTCGAAAGATTCTTCTCTTTCTTCAAATAGAAACTGAGAAGAAACTGGAATAACTAAACATGGATGCCCAAGGGATATAGTTGGCTGATGACAGTTTTAATTAGGAGGTTCTTTGCCGTGAGTTCTAACAATGTGTTGCATTTAACTAGTGCTTTCTCATTTTTCAGCGACGTTAAGTTCGGTATAAATATTCCATCTTTCTAACAAGTGAGAAAAAATCTTTAAATAATTAAATAAAACGCTCTAGTAGAGCAAAGAAAGACATTGTTCGGCATGTTTTTAAACTAGCTGTCGAAGAGAAGGCACTGAAATCTACATATTTTGCTTTTCAGCTATGATCCTTATCCTTAATAATCTTATCCATTTTATTTGCAGCCGCTTACTTGAGCCCACCAGCTGTAGTCTGTTGGGTGCCTATCTCGGAGATACTATCACAAAAAGTTACCTGGGAAAGTAGAGGTTTTAAAATGGAATTAATGCAAAATAAAAGAAAAATGGAAATATTAAAGCAGAAAAACCAAAACATTTTTGAGGCCTTTTCTTATAAATTGCTTTTTCATTAAATTGCCACAAGACCTCGCATTGAACACAACTGAAAAGCATCCCCAATTTATCAAAACATCGGACAATAAAATTTTACGCCAAATCCCAGACTAAAAATAATAAGAAAATGTTTGAATATTGAATTGTATAAAATATTGACATATTGATTCTGGTAGCAAGCAACCCACAAAATAGCCAACTTTTTCTTATTGATTTGCATTTGTAGCATTGCTTATTATATTTTCATGCATATCGCATGATATGCTTCTAAACTACACTTTGCGTTGAGCCTTAAAGATAGAATTAACATTCAATCGGATAAAAGAACTCAGCTCTTCCTACCTAAAAAGATCTTATCAGACAATTTTTAGATTGTGATCCATATTTTCAGAACATACAAGACCAGCTGACCAGCCAATTTTGAATCTCCATTGTTGTTATCGTGCTACAGCTAATCAGATCATTATTCTTCAACTGTTTGTCAATTTCTCAAAAAAAATGGATGACAATTCAAATATAGCCGGTAGATTGGCGGAAAATAGTTGTGATGGACGCTTGTGACCTACCATGAATTGAAACAACTAATGATCAAAAAATGCCATAAGTAAGTTCAGAAGTCATAATTTGAGTCCAGTAAGTCACGCAATTGACCTAAAAGCAGAAATGACGTACGAACACAAATTTTAACTGCAAAGCATTGAAAGTCACTGACGTCGTTGAAAAAGTCAATTCCAAGAAGTCAGGGTAAGAAAAATCTGTTAGACGAAGTAAAAAATCATAGCAAGACAAGTCCTGACATACAATTCAAAGATTTTTCATTGACTAAGCAACAAATCTAGACCTAGAACGAACTATGAGTGAATTCGGTAAATCATTTCTAAAAATATCAGATCCAAAATAATCGAAAAAACCGTAAAAATCAAAACGAAAATACCGCATTTGAACAAAACCCACTAGCGAGAAATGGTAGTTTGGTTCAAGCAAAAAAATAGGCCTATAACGAAATATGAATGATTTGGAAAAACCATTTGGAAAAAAATCCGATCCACAAAATCGAGAAAACAGAAAAAATCAAAGTGAAATTTCCGCATGTGAACAGAAACCCACTAGCGAGAAAGCGAATTTTTGTTCAAACACTGTTTTCTCACTCTAATTCAAAATTAGAGCGAAAAAAACTCACACCGCAAAACCACTCGCCTTTTCGCTCCATTCTTGTTTCTGCGTGACCAAAATCTGTTTCTTTGAATTGTAAAAAATTAGGAGCGCTATAATAGCCGCCTGGAATTGCTGACGCGGCTATTAATTACCAACATTCAAAATCTTTATGGAATTTCTAATAATTTTATTAATTCTAAAGGTTAAAACTTTTGAAAAACTGGATTACACAATTTTTATCCGAAAATAGTTGGAAACTTCCCAAAGCATCTAGTAGAATAGTTGAACTGTTAAAACAGAGTGTTGCTAAACATTGGTGCAGTTCTTTTCGAACAATCTGTCTATTTTTTTCAAATCATACAAGAACTGGTAAGTTTTTTTATAAAGTCTTAGCCAGGCGCTCTGCGGCGAATAATCTGACGAGTGCTGATAAGGCAAGTCTTGTAGGAAACTCGATTGAAGTCCATGCACAATTAAAAATCCTGAATCTCTAAATTCTCGCTGCTAACGTACTGTGGTATTACGGTTCAGGTTCGTAAAAGAAGGCTCAATTTAAAAGTCAGAACTAAATGAATCAAGACTAAATTAAGATACAAAACTACTATTGTACAGAAAGTTGATATTTTATAGAAATGGCAACAAGTCATTGTAAACGTTGAGAAAAAGGGGTGATGAAATAATAGAAAATAAGGCTCAAACTTATTAGAGAAAAACAGAAAATGAGAAACCAATAGCTATAGCCACACAATAAAAACAACATCAAGCAATTTAAACTTTCATCATAAATTTGTGCATTTCATCAGAAAAAGCAGCAAATAGTTTGCAATCGCGCGAGTTAATATAATCAACGGATAAATTTTGTCAAATTTACAAATAGTTAATTGCAATAGTGAAAATTACACGAGACTACAGAATATATACAATAAGGTCGGGTTAGCTTTCGAAAAAGTGTTAATGTAAGTATAACAATTATTAAGGAGAATTAGTGACTCGATATTGATATAAAACTTCGGTAATTTAGCACAGTAAAAAATTCATATAAATTGCTTTATACAGAGCCACATTGATTATGACCCATGTCGAAAATTGATTTTCGTGATCCGAAGAAACCACGAAATAACGCCGAATAAATGAATAAGCTAAACATAAAATTTTTCCCAAATTAATAATATAAATAAGAAAATTCGGATTTTTTTTCACTCCCGTAAACACTTTTTTCATAAAACCGTCCGAACAGTGTGAAAATCAAATCCAATTCGCATTTTTTTCACTTAATATGAATTCTATTTCGTTAAATTGAAATAACACACAATTGCTATTTTACTGATTTTTTAAAAATATCTCAATGACATCAATTAATTATTATAACTAATCATTACTCTCATCAGAGAGTAGAAAAAAAGTTCGCAACAGATTTTCACACGCGCTAATGGATACAAAAAATTCCTTCATGTGAGTAAAGACACAGTTCCGAATGATCATTCTAGATTTGAATTTTTAAATCAAAAGTGAGTTTAGCTCGTAATTTATCAGCTCAAACGGCTCCAAAAGTTATCAGATATTTCTCGACCGTAGAAACATCCGTTACAGCTTCAGTTATAATTATAACAGCGACTAATACGTCGAGAAAAGACGCCCTGAAAAGAATGATAAAATTGCTTTACTTTTCTTAATTTTCACCGAATTTTACTTGTGCTACAATAGAAAGCTCGCTCCATCCACCTCACCGATCTACCTAAATTGCTTCGGTATCATAAGGCCACAAATTTTTGAACCCGAATAGGAAAGTCAAAAGTGGCGTACTGAATTTTGTTTTAAGTAAAAGTAAAGCAAACATACTCCTCGAAATTAAAGTAAAAGCACGGCGACAAATGTAGGAGTAAAAAGATCAGCTTTACCCCCGTCTCCTCAGCGACCCCCCCCCCCCTCTAAACTTTTAACACTTAATACGACCCATTTCTTAATCAATTTATAATTCCAGGGTTGAAAAATTACAGGGCGAAAAGGGAATTCGGATAAGATCTGACCCAGTATTTATTCATAATTATTAAGCACATTCGAGCTTCAAATCAAATTACTGGTTCATTATCAAACAAACATGTTGTTAGCTCTGCGTGGTGACATCTTTGTGTGGCTTTTGTTTCATAAAAAGATGCGAGATTTCTAAAGCCGTACTTTCAGCATCGTAGATCTTGAATTTTGAACCAAGAACGAAGTTCAAAGCAAGGAGCGTCATCAACTAATCAACTAGCTACTTGTAAGTTTGTTCCTTCCAATTACAGAACACGGCGAAAAATATCTCCCAACCCCCCCCCCCCCCCCCCCCCCCACCATCGCCAATATGGTATTATCGCAAATTGAGGAGCATCTTTAGTAGGTTTCACAGCCACTAAGCTGGGGGAGGGGAGTGGTCTACAACACTATAATAGGAATGAGCAAATGAGTTAAATCTAAATTTATAGGCAAAGCAAAATCAGTTTTGTAACTATTATATAGTTCAGAAAAAGTGGGGAGGATCAAAGGAATATTTCATCTCTGGTTGTGATTTGTGGGTATCTATTTCTGGATGTTCCCGTGACGAAAGTATTTGGGTCGTATGTGTTCATGGCACCTGCATCTTCTTGGGTTCTGTAAGATCCTTTTCTGTTGAAAAAGCGAATTGCAACCAATGCTATGATGATAAGGGCAATCGCTCCAACTATTCCCACGCCTAAAAACAAACAACCATTTATCTCACGGGGAGTACATAACCTCTGCATTTTGATAACGTTGTAAAAAAACAGGTTTGTCAAAATACAACAAGTTCTCGCTAGAATAAAGTTATCTCAGAAAAAAATGAGGATTCTCATCATTTCAATTTTCATAGGAAAACTTCTTACTTCTTAACAATTTAAATAGCAAAAAATAATCTTAACAACTTTTTTCGATAAAGTGTGAATGAAAATCAAAAGTTATCACTGATTGGCTTTCAAATCATGATCACAATTGAGGTCGTGGCACTCAAGAACTCGCATTGAACCAAGACAACCAAAATTAATCACAAACAAATATATAGCCGGCAGAATGCCGGAAAATAGCCGCCGTTGACGCGCCAGACGCATATTTGGATGGAAACAGAAAAAGAGAAAAGAAGAGATACAAATTGACAACTTTTTCCCTAAGTTTCAAAAATTGTTCTAATTCAGTGTTCAGTTTCAGTTACACTCTTAACTTATACTTACTTACTTCAGCTTCTAAACTGAAGGGTATTAAACTTAATAAAAAACATAACCGACTAAACGTCGGAAGAATTGCTCTCGAACAACTAGTGGGAGCTCTGATCAATTGCAGCCTGCTTCAATCGGGCGGGGGAGCCTAAATGGGACTAAGAAGTTCAATAGTGGGCTTCAAATAACCACATTAGAGGTTAACATATACCACTATTAAGATTTAAAGTAAAAAATGGGACCAGTTTCAGCGCACTTTTCATTCGACTTTTAGTATTAAATTGCCGCCAATTGAGTTCAGCTGCTTGAAATTGTGAGTTAGAGAGAATTTTAGATCACGCGAAACGCAAGTCAAGGGCGTAAAAGTCACTCGAAAAGTCAAAACCGTCAAGCAAAAATTTTCCCTAAAAAAGACACGCACGTTTACAATTAATAACAGCGAGAGCAATTAATAACAGCTAGCAATCGCTCTAATGAACTTTGATAACTTAATGCACTATGACTTAATGACCGGACTTCATCGGTTTATCCCTTTTCTTTTGAAATTGATCTTTTGACATTTACCGTATTCCCTACATTGCGTAATTCAATGCGTGAAAGAAGTTAGAATCCATTCAGCTGGAACAGTGAGTGAGCTAAGTCAGAAGTCAAACATGAAAATCTAGACTTGTGTAAAACGAAAAACGTGCTCAAAAGTTAAAGCGAAAAAAGGAGAGTGCCGAAACAATAGCCGTTTGAAAGGCTGCCGGTGGCTATTAATCCGACCTAGAGAGTTGTTGGATCTTAAAAAGCTTTATCTGCTAAAGCAATGTAGGATGTACTTTTTTGAAGGGACGACAAAATTTTTCAAGGCAGCACCAGAAACCAAAAATCACTTTCAGATCTTTCATACGAAGCAAAAAAGTTGCTGAGGCGGCTATACAATCCTATCCTTCCGCTAATATTTTCGATTTAATCAACATTATTGATATAGGACGAACTCTGAAAGTGACATTGTTTATGTGGGACAAAACACTATTGACAAAGGTACTGACGGTTAAAAAGCTGCACAATAAATAGGGGACTTATTGTATGACAGAACTTAAGTCACAAAATAGCTATACGTACAATTCCCAATGTCAAAAATGGTACTTGTGACAGCAAACCAATTGCACCAAATCTATCTTAACAAAAACTCCCAATAAAAATTTTGTTGAAGAAAATTCTTAAAATATTTAGACAGGCAAAACAATTCAACAAGAAGTTCAATATTAAAAAATTAGCATATATAGGCGTACAAATAATATTTCCTTGACTTCCAAATGCATGTCTAAATGGGGTAACTGCTCAATTGTTGGAAACTGCATTCGTTAGGGGACGCAGCTTCCAATAGCAAAAAAGCTCGAAACACAAGTCTAAGGAAAAAAGAGTATACGCTTAAAAGCAACGAACACGTTCCCATAAAAAGGGTTTCAGAATTTAAATATTTTGGATGGCGCTTTTTTACAGAGCGCAATAACCTGATGTATAGTTGGCTTTAAAATGTTACAGCAAGTAACATTAACCAAATGGTTATCTTAATTTACATGTTTGAAAATGTAAATGCTAAAGAATGATTTTAGTAACAAGAAACATTAATTTGAGAGAAGTTTATATCACACTCACAGAACACAAATTCGCTAAAACCTGCTTAAAATGACCTTTCAACATGCCTTGAAACCTGTTATTAAAATTGATGTGTTGAATGCTAATTTAATTTTATTGCAGTTACTGTTGCGGTTTCTCAACATGAACTATTTGCTGAAACTTAGGAAGTCAGAACAAATGTTTTGGTTCCAAAAACCAGCCATTTCGAATTTTAAAAATTTTTCAAAAAAGAAATCTTGACAGGATGGACATAATCAGTACGCGTTTAGCTAGAAAGCAATTATGACATTAAAACAATTAGCCGAAAGCCGCTGGTAAGACTTTTAGCTAGAGAGCAATTGATCATCATTCAAAATTATCGCAATTATGTAGATCAAAGAAAATTCGGAACTTGGAAGCATGTCATCAGATTCCGCATAACGGCAATCAATCTTCACACCTAAATTTTTTTTATTTTTAACCTTCTAGCCTTCTAATTTTTACAGTAAAAATTTAATCAAACCAGCAGATTAAACTTCCCTTCAAAGCCTTTTTAAATCTAAAAAATCAAATGTGTAATAGAAATTTTCGAAGATATTAATTAAAAAAGTGGACAACCATTTTCCGTTTGAATGATTCATCCAGAACTTAATCTTACGTGACAAATTTTGTATTGAAACCTACGATGATTTATTATTTAAGTTAGGAAATAGGCAGTATACACCATCTTCCAATTATTCCTCCCCATGCCGCCTCTTTCACTTTGCCACCCTCTTTTCCACCCCCTGATATTTCCCCTTTTAGGTTAATGCAATTAGACTCTTCACCCTATTACACGTCTAGGACGATAGTTACTTCCTGGCTAAATCAAAGTCCTCCGAAAGTATCCAAATAAGGTTAAAACTCAAAGCCTTTATCATGCAATGCTGGTCTTAAGAGCTGTTTCTGGCTCATTCCCATTGTAGCCCCCCCCCCAGGTTAGTGGACCCTTAATCTAAAGCCCCAATCATGGTAATTATACCATAATGGGGGGACTACAATTTCGTGGGGGTGGGAGGGGGGTGCTATAATGGGAAAGACTCGTTTTCCCCCTTTGACAAAACTTTTGTCTTCATCACAATGTGTGAACAAAGTGATCCTTGTTTTTGCACCGCTAATAATGTGTTTAGCCTCATTACAGGGGGGAATATTGCAGACATTTATTCATACCATGATGAAGATCATCTCTGTAAAAAGGTAGTCACACTTCAGCAAACAGATGGAGCAATCACCTTTCAGTTAATCACTATGTCAATTTTAAATACGTCTGAACATTAAAAATGTCAAAATTAGCCAGCAGAAATCCGGAAAAAAGCCACAGTTGACCACACTGACCTACATTGCGATTGAAAAAGAAAATTTCAAAAAAATCATATTTTCTTTCAGGAAAATGGGGTTCTCCAAGTTTAGTTCCATAACATCACAGAGTCCCCACATAATGAGTCCCTTAGACAGCACATTTCAAAAAATACGTCTTTGAAATTATGAATAGCCGTTGTCAATAAACAACGCGATTAAACCGTAAAATCTCCAATATCAACCCCACTATCATTGAAAATCACCCATCAATTTTTTTTTTTAAAAAAAAAACCACTTAGGGTACAGCGTAACAATAGAAGCAACTAATGGAGGAAAAAATTCACAAAAATTTCCAAAAATGGTATAACAACCAAAAAACATAAACGACTAACGTCGGGCGAATTGCTCTCGAACAACCAGCGAGCTGTTGGCTTCGTCAGTAGCTAGCCACTGTATAGTGAGGCTAAGAAGGGGCGCGAGCTGAGCTCAGCGGTGGGTGCACTGGGGAGCTGATGGGGGGGGGGGGGGAGGAGGAGGGTGTTGGGGGGCAACAGTGGGAAAAGGGTGCAACGGTGGGAGAGCAGCACGGGCCCTTCCAGCCTGAACTATGTGCAGGGGTGGTGATTGGGGGTGGAAGTGAGGGGGCTGATGTGGGGTTGGGGGAGGGGGGGTCAACCTCTAAGAACCGCCCTTCACACCATAAATACAAGTCTCCAAAACAATTTCCTTGAATCGCATACTTGGAGACTATTGAGCTGAAAGGCTCTAAGAGCATTTAATGCTCGCTGGCCGCTACCTGTTTATCCCGTTTTGAGGACGAAAAGTCAAATGGGTCAGACGAAAAATGGCATTGAAAAAGACCGATAGGACTAATATAATTGCAACAAACTTCGTTAGAGCAATTAAAAAAACGTTATCAGCAAGCCCGAATCACCTAATATAGAAAAATATTAATCATTAGTGAACAAAGGAGAACATTCATCAATGCGACTAAGCGACAGACAAACAAAAACAAAATTTTAAAATTCAGAAACGAGAAAACTTTTTAAAAAATGTCGAATCTTAGTTGTTTAAACGCTTAGATGTAAATAACTATCGAGTAGGTTCAAATATGAGTGATTACAAAGCCGAAGAGGCCTGTCATGAAAAAGACTAAGCGCCAAAAACAAAAATAACTGATAAAAGGGGCAACATTTAAAAATTCACTTAATTTCTTGTCTCGTCTTAAAATCGTGTCAAAATCGTTAATCACATTACAGATAGAAAACAAAAATCAAAAAAATTAAAGTACTCATTAAATGGCTACAACGACCAGTCATTTTCTGCGAACAACAGCAAGAACATTAAAACTAAATTAAAAAGCTGGCAAAAAACAATCCCTAATATTTGTTGATAACAAGTAGTTTCAAAGTCGTTAAAAACTGTTCCATCAGAGGGTTTCAAATAAACTAAAAATTTTAGTGTAAACAAAATCAAAGTAGACAAAACCTGTAATTGATGAGACTAAATCAACAGCAAAAACAGGTTAAATCCAAAAACTCAAATATTTCATGAAAATAAGAAGTGTGACTTAAAGAGTAAAATTTTTCTTTTGAGGGGTTTGAATAACTGCAACTATCTATTACTCGAACCAATGTATCACCTTTTAAAATCATTCCTGCAGAAAATCGATAGAAAAACAGCCAAAATGAAGTCAAACTGACGCAAGCGAACAAAAATTTTAGCAGTTTGAAACACATTCACTCCATACGGCAACTCGTTTTTACTAATCCAACATGACCAAAAACCACTAATCTGATCTGACTTACTGACAAATAAGTCGGAAAAACGTGAACAGATCAATAAAAAAAGACAGAGCGCACCATTACAATTCGAATTTTTGTATTTTTAAAAGAGCAGAACGCCTAAATTATAGCAATTGAGAAGCTATTAAGCTATGAGCGGCTTGGGGATGTAAGGGTAGATCAAGCGAGGGTAGTGCATAGCCGTGTTTGAAATTGGAGAAAGAGAACGCAGATTTAAAAACAGCCAACAAGTTAACGAAAAGACGCCGTTGAAGCACTTGATACACATCGGCATTGAAACAGAAAACTGGCGGAATTAGAAACAAATATAAGGTTCTAATTGGATGCAGTTTGTCAGATTCCAAAAACATACCCGGCGGATTGCCGGAAAATAGCCGCCGTTGATTCCAATAAGCATGATTGGGATTGAAAGAATAGAAGATATTGAAAAAAAAAAGATTTTTGTACAAAAACATTTTTTAAGTCTGATTTATTTTGATGGCATTTCGTAGTTGAACATAACGTACTTCTGTTTCTTAGAGAGAGGCTACAGGGGCTACTATCAATACCAATAAGCATTAGAGATGGTAACTAAGACTTATAGGAACGACGTTCAAATAGCGGGCATCTAAAATTGGGCTTTATGGGTTTATCCCGTTTCTATTTCTGACTTCAATTTTTTATTTTGACTCTGTTCATTTTGAATTGCTTTGCTGAGCAACTGATGTTCAAATTCACTTTTAGCAGACTGAAAGAAGAGAGAAACTAGCCTAGAGAAGTCAAAAAGATTTCACGCAAAATGTTGAAAAAGCGGCAAAATGAGGAAAAGCGAAACATTTTTTTTATTCGACGAAGTAAAAAAAATAGGAGCGCTATAATAGCCGGCTGAGAAGATGAGGGCAGCTATTAATTATACTTAACTCAGCTTCTAAACTGACGGCTATTAAGCTTAATACTGATGCCAGCTAGCAATCGCTTTAATGAACTTTGATAACCTAATGCACTTTGACAAAAAGACCGGGCTTTATCGGTGTATCCACTTCTTTTGATTTTGCTCTTTTGACCTGGCCGTATGCACTCCATTGCGTAATTCAATTAACGAGAATTTATAATCCATGCAGTTGAAACAGCGAGAGAAGTCGGGCGTCAAACGTGAAAGTCAAGATTTATGTAAAACGAAAAAAAAGTGAACGAATGGTAAAGCAAAATTAAAAACAGGAGAGCTCCTAAATACCACACACTGAATAACAATCATTGAGAGGCTGACGGCGTCTATTAAAAATTGTTACAAACTTCTGTTGAGCGCAATAAAAAATGGTAATATTCGCTTTAAAAGTTTTTAAAAATAATTGACAAGCATCGGGCCCTTGGCTTCGGAATTAGCCAGCTGGCGCAAACAGATGCTGGCATGGGTGCAAGCGAGTGATTGGGGGGGGGGGGGCAGGGCTGGGAAGACTGGACGGAAGATCGGGTCCAAATCGCCACGTGGAGGCGGAAAACGCGGGTGTTTTAGGCCGGTTTGAGTGGCAGTGACAGAAGGGGGTCAACTGTAAAGACTACGGATCGCCCTTCACACCATGAAATTGACTCCGCAAAAAACAATTTGGGTGAATTGCATACTTAGAGACTAGTACGGCTGAAGACTCTAAGCGAGCTGCCCAGCCAGTTAATGCCCTCAGGTCTATATCTTGTTTTTGAGGACGAAAAATTGAACGGGTTAGGCGCAAAATTGGTCAAGCGAAAATTCGCATTAAAAAGGCTACATTACTATAATTGCTGACTTCCTTTGCGAGCAATTAACTGCGAACGAAACCAAACATAAACCGACTGATGTCGGAAGAATAGCTCTCGAACGACAGGCGAGGCAATTTAATTCAGGGGCAAAAATAATTGACCAATTCGGGATTCGATCCATGTAACTCACTGCCCAATCGGCTATCAGTCCTTTTTTTTTGCTAGGCTGCAATCTATTTTATTTTAGCAACAAGCTTTACTTCGGAGTGGGATCAATAGAGACAACTGAAAAATTAAGAACGAAAGCGTGAAAAAGTCACTTGAGAAGTCCAAGAATATTCAAGAAAAGCGCAAAAACGGTCAAGCGCAAAATTTGCATAAATAAGACCAACACGGTTACAATAATTGCTACGATCTTCATTCGAGAGCAATTAATAACTTAACATAACTTTGTTTCGCGGCCCTTAAAAAACTACATTAGATCCTCAATAGTTGCATTTTTACACCATTATAATGACATATATTAATTGCAATAAGCAGTCAAACCGCCTATTAGTCTATACTGACTATTATGAACGCAAAAACGAGCGTTAGCATTTACTCACATGTTTGTGGAAACAAACATTTTGTTCGCGGGGGAACGGTAAACAGTTCACCATTTTTTTTACGAGTGTAAATTTTTAGTATCACAAAATTAAATCAGAATTGCGTAATAAGAACAGTATTTGAAGTTTCTATTTGCTCTTTAAGTTCAGAGCAAAAGCAAATAGAGGCGCAGAAACACTTCCAAAGATTACGGTAATCAGCCACAAGAACTTTCAACACAACTTTTGCAGTCTGATGTATGCTTCTTTGTTCTGAAAGTCCCAACTCTCACAGACATCTAGTTCAAATTATATTGATTTACTGTCCTTTGCTACCTTAACCTAAAAAGCCGGGGAGTGTCTGGCTGCTAATTTTAGATCTGAGCAGTTGTCAGCATCTTCTATTCTTTGTGGATCCGCGTTTATTTAGGAGGGGATGGCTGCGGCGGGGGGGGGGGGGAATGTTAAATGAATTTTATTTGTTGAAATTTTGAAGGGGTTTGTTGAACGGGTTGCTTGCATAATCAGACGTGAAATCGATCGATATCACGCCAGTCGCGTATTTTCAGCCTCTTGAAATCTGCAACCACAATACCCCCCCCCCCCCCCCCCCATTTTTCTTCAACCCTGACTAACATCTTTTCCCTAACAACTTCGAATTGATCGCCCTTTATCTCAATACAAGCACTGTATCACAGGGAACCAGACGTGGTAGGTTGACATTTCTATGATGCCATTCAATTTCCTATCTAATTATTTCATGCCCGTTTGCTATCACGCCCAAAAAGGTGCTTTTTTGCAAAAAAAAAAACACCTAATTGACAGCCAGCTTGACCTATTTCATTCGCACAAGAATTAGCCTCGTTCTCAGTGTTCAAAACTCAATTCCGAAAATTGTAAAAATTCATGTGAAAATTTCATGTGAAAAACTAAATTTCAGCCCTTTTGAATTCAAAGCAGAAGCACATCAAATACCAACAGGTTATCTAAGAGTATAAATCAACAGTATAAATAGAAACTAGAAAACGATTCGAAACTTTTTCCCCCGTAAAAAATTCTGTTTTTTAAGATTGCGTAATTCTGTAGATTATGGATTGTACGGAGGGTCTCGAAATGACCGGGGGGCTTTCAATCTGTGTTAATCTTTCTGACCTCTACAAATTCTGACCACGATTTTTTTTTAAAGAAAAACAGCCAATCTGTTTTGCGTCATAATAATCTGTGTCCAAATTCTCCAGCAAATTCAGCTCATCAAGTGACCCAGTGATACTAAACTTGATAAGCTTGATTAAAACTTATGCTACAGCATGGCTAATCATGCCAGCTTTCGAGTTCTCAAAATCTAAGCCAGCTGAGACCAGAAAACTTCTTGACAAGTCTTGATAAGATCTGGTCGAGATCTTACCAAAGTGTTCCAAGACACTTTTGCCTATCAAGATCTTGGCAAGATCTTTCAAGCGAGAGTTATCAAGATCTTATATCGCATGGTAAGGGGTGTCAAGTTTGGCTTCACTAGGATACCAGAAAAACCAGCAATTGTGGAAACTTATTTTCGAGGTGAATTCAGCTCATCACAAGCTAAGTATTAATAGAATTTGGTTCTAAACCGCAAACTCAGGCGGGCACGAGTTCACGATTATAAGGTGACGCATTAGAATTAAATGATGCTCTTTCCAATTTATCCCTTTTCTTCTAGATCAAAATTTTATTACTTTGATCTAGAACAGATCTCTGACAAAACTCAAATTCATCAAGTTGAAAAGGTAGATGAATTTTATTTTGCACATCTTGGACTGTTTTTTACCCTCTTTGGGTGTTGTTTCTCATCATTCAAAATCTAATTTCACAGAATATCGAGTCTATCAGTTTTGTATAAAACAGGGGGGGGGGGGGGGGGTATGGGTATTTTGGAGGGTATTTCCTCGGGTGTTCATTCCCTATCAAATGTCCACGGTGAATTTTTCGCTTCGCCAATCTTCGGAGACTTATCTTGCATAAAATCGAGCATTCGCCTACGCTTTTGTAAGACCATCTCTCATAATTATTGGCTACCACCCTCCACCAACCCCAACGCTTCATTTTGTTTAAGACGGCTTTTAGTATGAATGATCTTTACTTAAATTTGCCCTGATTTTAACATATAGGGAAACCCTAAATAAATGAATCACATGACAATTCATGCTGTTCGAATTTTTAATAACACCTGGTCTAAGCCAAGGATTCTGCGACTCCCGGCACGCTTGATAATTAATCACCCATCTATGAGGGGCTATATACAGGTACAACTTTATTCGGTTCAGTTGTAGTCTTCTAAAATTAGAAGGGATATTTTCAAGTGCAAAAGATTACAAAGCTCATGTTGTATTTATTTCCGGATATGCTTCAGGTATGGATAAAGAGTAAGCAGGTTGAATAGCTAAATTTGGCTTTTAGGCCCTTGGCTAGACTTAAGCTGTCAACCCGTGTACTAATTCATTGCTAACCTATGCCAACATTGGCATTAATGTCGTGTAGTCTGTCGTCACGAATGGCTCCATATGGTAGAACGTAGCTGTCATCTGAAATATAGTAACATATTGAGAATGCGAAAATAAACCCTAATCAGCTTATATATATTCATTATCATTTATGCCTCTGGGGCTCAAGTAATTTGTCCCCTGAACAAAGTTAGAAAGTGTGACCAAACTGTTATCTAACTTTCATGCTTTAACACAAACCTATATGTGATCACCCGTATTTTCAAAGAGAAATTTGAATCGACTAAAAAAATCTACTGATACCAAAAATATAAAAGCAAAGGTGACATATTGCAATATGAGCCATATCGATGACAAAGACAGAAAATATTGTTTACAGATTGATCGATTCACCTTTAAGAAAAGCAAAATCTGAACCTCCAATATTTTAAATCACCCGAGATTTTTACTACCAGAATTTCTTTGAGGATTGAGCATCGAGCTCGGTAATCATCATTTACAGTTTTTATCTTGAGTTGAAAATAATTACAAAAAGATGCAGAAATCATACTTTTACATAAACATAATCAAAAATCAAGAGAACCTGCTCATACAAATAACCAAAACAGAACCGACTAACGTTGGGCGACTTGCTCTCAAACAAATGGCGATCGGTTCGCTTCGTCAGCAGCTAGCTACGGTTTAGGGAGGCCTAGCTTTAGCTTAATTCAAAAAGCGTGGGATAAGCCGCCGGGTGGGGTGGTCAAGCGAGCCGGTTTACGTGTGGAACGATGTGCAGGGGTGGGGGTTGAGGGTGAAGCGGGGGAGCTGATGTGGCGCGAGGGGTGAAGTGAGGGAGGGGGACGTGAAGTGGCGAGGAGCAAGTTACGTCGAGCGTGCGGGATTCAGCGTGGAAGGAGATGGAGAGGGGGTGAAATGTTGGGGGTTAAGTGAGTGGGGGATCAAACTATAAGAACCACCCTTCACACCCTGAATTTATGTCTTCAAAACAGTGTCAGTGTACCGTATACTTTGAGTCTAGTGACCCAAAGGGCTGGCTCATAGAGAACTTAACGCACTCCCGGAGTTACCTCTTTATCCCCTTTTTGAGAACGGAAAGACAAATTGGTCAAGCATATCACATTAAAAAACATAGCCCATAGAGTAACAAATCGAAGAATTGTCCGATATAATGTTCGAGTTATTTTTACTTACGTCAACAATATCAAAGTTAAAGGAGAAACAAGAGCAAAACAAAGGTATTTTTTTAATAACTGTTAGGAATTGGAAGAAAGGACTGTTATGAGAAGAAAACTTTACATCCAAGACCTTCCGACTTTGAATATTAACAGTACTTCCTATTTACTATATACAAAAACCAAACTACTGTCAATATCCAAAATTCGGAAAAAAGTCAAAATTCCAAAATAAAAGTCAATGTTCGAAAACAAAGTCAAAAATCAAGTCATGAACAATCGTGCTTTAGCAAAGCAGCAAACCCGGTAGAATACTGGAAACACATCGAAATGTCGTAAAATATAGTCTCTAAGTAAGCCTTACTAAATCATCGCTCAAAATAAACTTACATAACATCGAGAAAGAAATAACAAAACAGTTCAGTGCCCAAATAAAAAATCTTTTAAGAAATCCAGACTAATTTTTAGTCTGAATAGTTTAGGAGTAGTTCGTATTTTGTAGCTAGTGGTTAGGTAGGTTGGGAAGAAGGAAATGGACGGGGGAGGGATAAGCGGGTTCAAGAAATCCAGACTAATTTTTAGTCTGAATAGTTTAGAGGTAGTTCGTATTTTGTAGCTAGTGGTTAGGTAGGCTGGGAAGAAGGAGATGGACGGGGAGGGATAAGCGGGTTGGGGGAGGTGGGTCAGCAGTTTACGGGAGAAAAACTACTTAAAGTGACATTCCTACCTTGCAAATTACCATCATTTCCTAATAACTATTTATTAGCAATTAAGCTACTGCAAAGCTCAAATTCACAAGCAGACGTCAACTTTCGAAAACAGAAGTCAAGGTTCAAACATAAACCGACGAATGTCGGATGAATTCCTCTCGAACGACAGGCGGGGGAAATTTAATATAGGGATGTAGCATAAAAAATTGTTGGGGTACAAAAATAGGGACCTGATCGGGGATCCAAACAGTCACCTCCAAGATAGCACTCAGATATCTTAACCACTAGGCTACAGCCACTAACAATCAACCACTAACAATCAGTTTTATATTAGCAACAAACTTCATTTCAGAATGAGAGCAATTGAAAGAGACAATGAGAGCAATTGAAACTCAAAATGAAGAAGAGAGGCTTGAAAACCTCACTTGAAAGGTGACAGAATGTTCTAGGACAAAAGCGAAAAAGGTTCAAGCAAAAATAAAAAAGACCAACACGCTGCATAAAAAAGACCAGCACGTTTACAATAATTTCCTCAAACTTCGTTCAAGAGCACTTTATAACGAAAGTCTAAGTTCAGGTCATGAACAAATTTGCTGGTAGTATTAAAGCCGGTAGTACTAAAACAAACCCGGCAGATTTCCGGAATAGCTGCAAAAAAATAGATCTGCGTGCCATATAATAGAGATAGAAACAGATACAGATCTAAATTGAAAAATCGACGCCGCTCAAAAAACTAGGCTAAAAACATTCAGCTATAAATTATAAAAGCTTGTTAAAAATCATTCCACAGAAACCTCTTATTAGGGACCTTTACTGCACATATGAGTTCCTTTGACCTTAAACAAATTGAAATTAAACTTAAGTTTGAAAGTGCAAAAGTCATTTTATTGAGTGAGGTATGTCACGTACGATCAAAATCTAATCACGCAAATATCATTAAAAAAACTTTTGCTAAAGCGAGTGAGAAATATGTCACGCGTGCAAATGCCGTTAGTGAGAGGAAAAAGTCATTGAGAAAATTTGACTTTTTCAGCGTTGCTGTGTGAACAAATGTAAAACAAAAAAAGAGCGTCAGACGACGAAACAAAAACATAGCCGGTAGAATACCGGAAACAACTCGAATCGTCGTGCATTATAATCTCCAACCTAACCTTAACGAAATCAGAACATCAAAAAAGACAAGAGAAAAAAAAACGTAGCCCAACAAACCACATTAAAGAGCTTTAAAAATGCCGACAATTTTTTAGGTGCGGAGGGGAGCTAGGTGGGGTGGGTGGGTAGATGGGTTGGGGAGGTGGGTAGTGCTGGGGTAGTTGGGGGGGGGGGTAGGTGGGGGTAGCTAGGTGAAGGGAGAGGATAGGGGAAGGTGGGAGGGGGGTAAGTTTGAGGGGTGCAGGAGAGGTGGGGGGTAGGTAGGTGTTTGGGGGGATAGATAGTTTGGTGGGGGGAGGGGTTGTGCGGTGTAGTTTAGATAATTAGGGGTGACTTATATAGGAACAAAAAATCTCAAAATGACCTCTTCACATTGAACATTACCAGCAGTTCCTAATTATTAAACATTACAAACGAAGCTACTGTTAAAGTCCAATGTTCGAAAACAGAAGTCGGCAATCAGAAACGGAGGTAAATGCTGGGACAGAAAGAATTCAAAATTCAAGTCATGAACAAACTTGCTTTCTAGTAAAAAAAACACAGCCAGTAGAATAACGGAAACGAATCGAATCGTCGTGCATTATAATCTCTAACCTAAACTTACCGAAATCAGAACATCAAAATAGACAAGAGAAAAAAAGTAGCCCAACAAATCATATTAAAGGGTTTTCAAAATGCCGACAATTTTTTAGGTGCGGGGGGAGCTAGCGGTAGATGGGGGGGATAAGTTTGGGCGGGGGGGGGGGGGTAGGTTGGGGTAGCTAGGTGAAGGGAGGGGGTAGGAGGTGGGGGTAAATTGGGCGGGTGCAGGGGCGGTGGGGGGGGTTAGGTAGGGGTTGGGGGTAGATAGGTGGTTGGGGGGGGGGGGGGGTTGTGCGGTGTAGTTTAGATAAATAGGGACTTATATAGAAACAAAGAACCTCAAAATGACCTCTTCACCTTGAACATTACCAGCAGTTCCTAATTACTATACATTACAAACGAAGCTACTGTTAAAGTCCAATGTTCGAAAACAGAAGTCAACAATCAAAAACGGAGGTAAATGCGAACAGAATGAAGTCAAAATTCAAGTCATGAACAAACTTGCTTTCTGCTAAAAAAAAACTGTAGAATCTCAATACTCCTCTTCGAGACGTAAAAAACCTGTAAAATCTCAATACTCCTCTTCGAGTCGTAAAAACCAAGGGCACCGCAATATAGCTACGCTCAGCTTACAGCTTCGCAGCTATAAACATAACCGACTAAACGTCGGAAGAATTGCTCTTGAACGACTAGTGGGAGCTCTAATCAATTGCAGCCTGCGTCAGTCGGGGGGGGGGGGGGGAGGCGGGAGCCTAAATGGGACTAAGAAGTTCTATAGTGGGCTTCAGAAAACCACATTAGAGGTTAACATATACCACTATTAAGATTTAGAGTAAAAAATGACACCAGTTTCGGCGCACTTTTCATTTGACTTTTAGTATTAAATTGCCGCCAATTGAGTTCAGCTGCTTGAAATTGTGATTGAGAGAGAAGTTTAGATCACTCGAAATGCAAAAAGTCAAGGGCGTAAAAGTCACTCGAAAAGTCAAAATAGACACACACGTTTACAATAATTGCTATGAACTACGTTCAAGAGCAACTAAAAATAAATTCAACCAAAACATTGAGTAAAAAGAACAGAGCCAAGTTGATTGCTTTAAACTTTTAAAAGTAATTAATAAACTGTCAACTATCAATTTCAAAGAACAAACAGGTGTTATTAGCTAGTAAACTCATTCGTTTCTATAGCCTTGACTCTTTTTCAGATTTTTTTTTACTAATTTTGTCTTACGAATTCCAATCAAACTTAAAGTCATTTCGCAGCTCAAGAGGAGAAAAAGGACAACTTGTATCACGCAAAAAGCAGAAAGTCAAGGACGTAAAAGCCAACCCAAAAGTCAAATCGGTCAAGAAAAATTAGGATGCATTTTTTTTATTAAAAAAGCTTATGACGATAACAATTGCTTCAAACCTAATTTGCGAGCAATTATTCTAGGTCATTACTAGTAGAACTCACTTGGCCAATTGGGGTAGAATTCTGGCTTCCAAAAGGGGTCGATAGTAGGGGATAGCTGTCCACAATTTCCACTGTATCCACCACCACTTCTATCCAGACCTTCTTTCGCTTTCAGAGGCACCAAGTGATTCACACGAAGTCTCGACACACACCCGATGAAACCTAATAATATGACTCTTTTGAACCTGATCAACTGTGTGGACTACAGGTGACATCAATTCAATAAATAGTTATTATGAAAATTATAAATGGATCTATTCTGTTTCGCCCCCCCCCCCCCCCCCCCCAGCTTAGTGAGCATGAATTTTTTATGACCCCCAAACGCACGTGCTATTTTCTTACATAGTAACGTGCTATATAACAACATATAATTTGTAACTGGGAGGCGTAAAAAACACTGGGGGGGGGGGGGGCAAAACAGAATAGATCCTTATAAATCTACGATGCTTAACAAGGTTTTTTTTTGCTTTTGCGAACAATAATAATCTCAACCAGTTTAGACACCTGAAAACAGGTCTTTTAGGCCTAAAAGTGCTCCCCTCATTGTCTTCCAATTCAAATTTTGTTGCACAATAGATCCCATAATGATTATTTTAAACAATTTAGTTAAAAAAATTACCTCCCGCCTTCTTTCCCATCGCATCATTTTCCATGTTGCATGTTGTTTTTTAAATCTAAGAATTGTGTTCTAATTTAAATTTTGTTGCTGCACAATAGATCCTATAATGAAAGATGAAACAAAACTTAAAAAGTTACCTCCGGCCTTCTTTCCCGTGGCATCATTTCCTACGTAAAATCTGCTGGGGTTGGTCAGTCCAGGCACGGATCCCACATTGTCCAGTACAACAGTGGGGTAGTTATCAACTTGCATTGTGATTTTTGTGTCTCTCTTGATCACAACACTGTGAAACTTCTTGTCTGTGTAGGTGTTCTTGTCTTGAAGCTCTCGGTACAAACCACTGTAGTCGAACCTCACCATTAGACCGTCTAAACAAGTCAGTTGCTTGGTTAGAACATTCTAGAAATTCTTATACACATTTTTCTAGATTTGACTGTTTGACAATTTCAGATTAGACTGTTTCGCAGAAAAACTGCATCGTCAGCACAATACAAACACTAATCTGAGCTATCAATACCAACATACTGAGGCATCATACAAAAATTCCGATGAAAGTAATTGAAATAGAAATTTCTATCTTCATAAACATTTGTCGCGACATTTCTTTTAACATTATTTGATTTTTGACTACCTTTCGGTTCGTCGTAATTTGTTTAACTAATACTGTAATTGGTCATGCCTCAGCGGCCCTTGAGATTTGGTATGAAAACAAAATTCTGAATAATTCTTAATTTCTATAAGAAAAACCAACATTCTTAATAATTTTTATAAGTTCTTAAATTCAATTGATCGATTCAAAAAACGACGGCTCGATTGGGCTTACTATCCAAGGCCGCAGTTTTGCTTCTCAGAAGCATAAATTTATTTAATTTGTGACCAACCTCCACTCATGAATGCGTGAATTGAGGTTCCGCTGCCAGCGTCACTCTCCAGTAGGAAAATGGTCCCCTGAGGCTTGTCAGTCATGAATCCGAAAGTGATGGTGTCTGTGGCCATCGACTTCTGTCTCAGAGAAGAAGGAATAGTCCACACAGTCACGTCTGATCCATCGTAATAGTAGCCGATCTCTGCAATCAACAACGCTAGATAGTCCTCTTAGTTACAGTTGTTAATAACTACCATGGAACATATACCGACTAACATAGGACGAATTACTCTCGCGCGACTGGTGACGAGACAACATAGAAGGGAGTATAGTCTACAGAGACTTTATTCGTGCAAAAACTTCTGACTAGGGCGGGGCATTTCTAAATAATATGAATTTAGGTCAAGCAAAAATTAAGAAGTCAGGCGTGAAAAAGTTACCCAAAAAAGAAATCGAAAGAATATTCTAGAATAAAGCGGCTAAGCAAAAATTTTGCATAAAAATAGCAACGCGCTTACAATAATAAAATCAAACTTCGTTCGAGAGCTATTAAAACATCTGAACACATCCGAAAGCTGTGATCGATACGCACACTTTTTCGGATCTAGTCCCCCCCCCCCTCCATTGTCTTTTATGAGCCCATTACAAATTATGATTTCTTACGTAGTATTTACGAGTTGTGGGGGATAAAGTCTTTTTCACGGGCTGTTACTGTTTCTAAGAATACGCTTGCTAGGCCAACTACAGGTAATGATAAACAATGTATATACAGCATATATCTACAAGTAAGACTGATTATCTCTCACCTTCAGTACAGATCTCGCCTGCAAAAGCCGACTCCCTGCAATCACACACAAATCGATCCCAATACTCGAAACAGATTCCGTTGTTCTGGCATGGATTACGGTCACACTGTCCAATACACCCTGGAAAGGTTAGGTAGCCTGGCTCGTGTTTGGCATGCCCGTACAGATCCAGCAAATTGCCGTTGACCATTAAAGCACGCATGCAGCCCACGAAGCCGTTTACCTAAATCAGATAAATTAATGAAAACAAACTCACCCAACGCCAGACGAAATTAATTTCAGAAATTGGTGGTGGTGGTGAGGGGGGGGGGGGGGTAGGAGGTGGTGGATCGCACGAGAATTTGTGCTTTGACTCCGCTCTGACGGCTTCAGGTTAAGGTTTAAAGTTTTGTAATTATAATATTATAGAACTAATTAATATTATACACGTCAATATTATAGAACTCGACAATACTTGATTTGATCTTTTCTGTCCAGCTCCCCCATAAACTCAGCTGCTTAAAATGTCAAGTCGGACAGACATGATATGACCAAAATCTGGACAAGAACAGACTAATAGGGCATAAAAAGGTTATTCTAACAGCCAATAAATCTAAATGACTAAATAAAACTATCATTGTTCCAACCCTGTAAATTTACTTGGTGGGAACTTTTAAGCTAGCCTGGCTTTCAGCACAGCAAATTTGGCCAATTGTTAACTTTTGCAGAAAGATACAAAACAGGTACACTAAAAAAATTGAAAAATTTAATCCATCCTGGTAGCGATTCCTTTAGGCTTAAGGTTTTGAAAAATTTTAACATTTCATAAGGAGCTGCATCATTAGAACTGTTAAATGAATAAATCAGAATAAAAAATCAAAATAGCAGGCTATAGATACAATGTTTGATTTAAAAAGGGGAACAAAAATGTTGCGTCATTCGTTTAGATATTATTATTATCAATTAGGGTGCCTTTAATAGCATGTGTCTGTGATTTCCCAATTGACCGTAGATTCGACCAGTCTGAGACAATTTTGAAAACAAATTTTGAAATATTGAGACAATTTTGAAATAACCGACAAAGTCGCGCTTGATGCATAAGGTTTAAGAGCATCCATAAATGCCTAATTAAATGAAAAGCAAATTAAATGAAAAAATTAAATGAAAAAACAACTATGATCGAACTTGGTACCATCCTGAAATTCCTCGCATCTTCAAATCATTACAAAATTCTGACTTATTTGATAACAATCCTTCTTTTGATCAAGAGTGAAGCCGCTTATTGTCAATTTCAGCTAATTGTTAATGAACAGACAATTTGTTAATTCATTTTGCTTTGTTTATTTGTTAAAAAATTTTATTAACAACGTAAAGTTTTAATTTCATAATAAATTTGTTAATTTGCTGACAGATTGTCAGAAAACACAACTGTGACTAGTCTCAAAACACCAATGAAAAAACTGAAAATGAAAAGAACACATTCCGTGACGTCTCAAATTGATAAAGTCTTCTTTTCAGAAGCTACCCTCCTCAAACAACCTCCAATTAGAATGAGTGATTCTCATTTGACCATAAATACTCAAATTCAAGTAATTAAAGTCACTAGAAGGGTGGGGAAAGTAATTTTATTCAGTGAGGCATGTCATATGTGACCAAAAAATAATTGACGAAAGTTTAAATTTCCGAAAAATTAAAAATTCAATTTTATCGAAAAAATAGCTAAAACTCGTGATAGCCATTCTTTTACCTCTTGCAACTGTGCTGTGACTTATTAACAAACCCTGGAGGAGGTTCCTAGGCCGCTGAAGCCTGGGCCGGTAAAAATTTCGCACATTTATAAAACTTGAAAACTCCAAGGTTAAAACTTAAAACTAGTAATATTCAAAAACTTGAGAACAATTTCAATGCCACTAAAATTATGCAGTAACATAGTTGCAAACCCTATTCCTATATGAGGAAAAATTCCGGTTCCCTGGACAGGGACGAAATAAATAAATTTTCAGAAATCAAAAATTATAATTTTTAAATTAGCTAAAACTCGTAAAAATCTTATTAAAATCTCAAATAACATTCCTCATTATCAGTAGTAACTATTCAGTAACCTATTATCAAAAACTAGTGGAGATGCCTTTGCCAATGATGTTCAAGAAAAATGACAAGTTTTATCAAAAAATTGAAAAAATTCGTGATGATAAAATGTTGAAAAGTATTCTATTACCACTAGAAATTATGCAATAAACTCTTATCAAACCCAGCAGGAAGTTTCTTGACACCATGGGCTGGAAAAATCACAAAATAAAAGTTTTCAAAAAACTTGAAAAGAATTTTAAATATTAGTATAAATTTGCGTGTTTATGTTTAAAGTACCAAAACAGATAGCTCTTAATATCACCATAAAAAGTAATACCGTCTTGCAAATGACCTTTATCAACTTTGACAAACGTCAATTTTTGACTCGTCCAACAAAATTTCAAAAAAGAGAAAATGTGAAAAAATGCAACATGCTGGTCTCAAAAACTTATAAAAATGACCGTTCAAAATTGAATTATGGCCTTCCAAGTAGCTTCACTACTTTATGTACGCGAATGACTACTGAACGCGGCTAAGGCCTCTAATTAAGCTTGATGCCCGCTGAGCTTAAACTGTTTATCTTATTAATATCAATTAGGGTGCTTTCACTCCCATGTGTCTGTGATTTCGTAATTGACCGTAGATTCGACAAGTCT
Organism: Convolutriloba macropyga; assembly: GCF_964194025.1. Lineage (NCBI taxonomy): Eukaryota > Metazoa > Xenacoelomorpha > Acoela > Convolutidae > Convolutriloba > Convolutriloba macropyga. Next base: position 43,162,838 of record NC_134482.1, on the reverse strand, counting down.
GAGACAATTTTGAAAACATAGCCGACAGTTTGCCGGAAAAAAGCCAACGTCGACGCGCTGGATGCATATCGGGATTCAGACAGAAAAAGAAATGAGATAAATTGACCAATTTTTTTCCTGCTTTTTTTTCAATTTCAAAAATTTCTCATTTGGCGTGCAGTTTCAGTTGGATTCCAAAACGATACTTAATTCAGCTTCTAAAATGAACCTTATTCTCATTGACCGGGCTTGATTGTTTTATTCCGTCTCTTTTGATTATAATCTTTTGACTCTGACAGTATTCACCACATTGCTTAATTGAATGCCAGAAGAAATTAAAATCCACTTAGTTGAAATAGTGAGCGAAGTAAGTCAGAAGTCAAGCGTGAAAATCGTGACTTATCCAAAACGAAAAACTTCATCAGCGAAAAAAGGAGAGCACCTAAATAATAGCGGCGGTTATTAAAAAATTTCAGCAAAATTAAATAACGCGAAAATGAGTTCAATATTACTTTTGAGTTAAACAGTTTCTCGGAGAAAATTATGTTCAACATTTGCTAATTTAAACGTGAGGTTTAAGGGCATCCTTAAATACCTGAACTAAATGAAAAAACAACTATGATCGAACTTCGCACCGTCCTGAAATTCCTCGCATCTTCAAATCATTACAAAATTCTGACTCATTTGATATCGATCCTTCTTTTGATCAAGTGTGAAGCCGCTTATTGTCAATTTCAGCTAATTGTTAATGAACAGACAATTTGTTAATTCATTTTGATTTGTTTATTTGTTGAAAAAATTGTTAATTTATTAACATCATAAAGTTTTAAATTCCTATTAAATTTGTTAATTTGCTGACAGATTGCCTGAAAAGAGCTGCGACTAGTCTCAAAACACCAATGAAAAACTCAAAAAAGAAAAGAACACATTCCGTGACGTCTCAACTTGATAAAGTCTTGTTTTTAGAAGCTGCCTTCAAACAACCTCCAATTAGAATGAGACATTCTCATTTGACCATAAATACTCAAATTCAATTAAATAAGGTCAATTGAAGGGTGGGGAAAGTAATTTTATTGAGTGAGGCATGTCATGCGTGACCAAAAAATTATTCACTCTCAAGAGCAACAAAAAACTCACTCCAAAAAGAGTAAACAGATTACATCACGCACACAACACACAGGAATGAAAAAAAGCTGATTTGGAGTGAGCGTGGCGTCACATTGTCGTAACAAATTTTTGACGACTTCAGCTATTGCTATCTCAGCTAATAAAATCAATCCCAAAAACGGGAAGAATGATCAGTGCGGCTCTGGTCATTCTTCCAGTTGATCTTAACGAACAAACATTCCATTCAGTTCGAACATGTTGAAAGTTTCAAGCAGTCAAAACGGTCCGGATAGAAGTTTGTAAACCTCCATTAAAGTTAGAGGTTTTAAATAACGTTGGAGAAAAAGTGTAATTTATCACGATTTCCGTTAAATAACGCTAATTACACTTTTATCAACATCAATTTTGTCAAAATCCTTATCAATAAAAACCGGGCTAAGCCCCATTATACCACCCGCCAAAAGTATATCCTTGTTTGTGTTCAGGTTCTAGCATCGCTTAGCTGGGCGATCAGTCATGAGAAAGAACGAAAAATTCACTAATTCTGATCAAATTAAATCCCTTGACATGGGAATAGTGTTATAGTGATTTGTGTTGAAAGTTTTAAATGTTTCATCTGCACATCCTAAGAGACATCCATAAAAAAATAAAAACTCTATTGCCAGAGGCAATTGAATTCGCAAAATTCCAAAATCCAAAAAGCAACGTGACACAGTTAAATTATCTCTATTTTAAAAGATTGAACAAACAAGTTCCTCTTTTAAATGTCGGATCTATATATGTTGCTATTTATATGTTGCTATATAGCTCGTGCTCGTTACTAAGTAAAAAAGCACGCGAGCTTAGGGGCGTAAAAGATATACGCCCACTAAGCTGGGTGTGGGGGGGGGCAAACAGAATGGACCGCAAATGTCTACTTAAAAGAGTAATAACCTGTCCAGTGTCACCTCCAACAACAATCTGGTCATTGAGAAAGAGTCTTTCATCTCTTTCTGACTGCAACAGGTAAGGGTTGTAGTTGTAACTGTCGTCCAATTGAGACACGAACAACTCGTCATCAGGTTCCATCGGCTGAAAAAACAACCAGGCAAAAAAAATCAAATGAAAAATACAATGAAATAGTGGCTGACAAATCAATTGCTAAGGAACGGTTCCGCAAATTGTTGCAGCATTTCCTGAGAGAAAACTGAACAAACGTTAACAACTGTTGTCGAATTGAACTGTCTGTTAACTTACGTGCAGCTGGGTATGGCTGTAGCTGGGTAGGGGGGATAAACCTTCAAAATTTGTTTTACACCGTGTATTTTCAATTGAGCAGTTTTGCTGAACTGTATACTTAAGAGAATTGTAAGGAAGAGAACTGCTCAGCGACTTACTGCTCTCACGCTTTACCGGGTTATCCCGTCACTCAAGACAAAACATACCCGGCAGATTGCCGGAACATAGCCGCCGTTGATTCCAATAAGCATGATTGGGATTGAAAGAATAGAAGATTAAAAAAAGATTTTTGTACAAAAACATTTTTAAGTCCGATTTATTTTGATGGATGGCATTTCGTAGTTGGACATACTTCTGTTTCTTAGAGAGAGGCCACAGGGTCTACTATCAATACCAATAAGCATGCATAGGAGATGGTAACTAAGACTTATAGGAACGACGTTCAAATAGCGGGCATCTAAAATTGGGCTTTATGGGTTTATCCCGTTTCTATTTCTGACTTCAATTTTTTATACTGACTCTGTTTATTTGGAATTGCTTTGCTGGGCAACTGGTGTTCAAATTCACTTCTAGCAGAATGAGAGGAGAGAAACTAGCCTAGAGAAGTCAAAAAGATTTCACGCAAAATGTCGAAAAAGCGGCAAAATGGTAAAGCGAAAAAAAGTTCGACAAGTAAAAAAAAGGGAGCGCTATAATAGCCGGCTGAGAAGATGAGGGAGGCTATTAAACATAGCTGGCAGATCGCCGGAAAATATCCGCCGTTAACGCGCTTGATGCATATGGGATTGAAACAGAAACATCGCCGCAGATTGAAGTGTTCCAATTTGTCGTGCAGGTTCAGTTGGATTCTAAAACTATGCTTGACTCAGATTCTAAACTGATAGCTAATAAGCTTAATACAAATGTCAGATAGCAAACACTCTAATGAACTTTGATAAACTAATTCTCAATGACTTAATAACCGGGCTTTATCGGTTTATCCCGTCTCTTTTGATTTTGATCTTTTGACTTTGACAGTATTCACCACACTGCGTAATTGAAAGCGAGAAAGAACTTAAAATCCATTCAGTTGAAACAGCGAGTTAGTTAAGTCAGAAGTCAAACGTGAAAATCGCGACTTATGTAAAACGAAAAACGTGATCAAAAGGCAAAGCGAAAAAAAGGAGAGCGCCCAAATAAACATAACCGACTAAACGTCGGAAGATTGCTCTCGTATGACTAATGGGAGCTCTAATCAATTGCGCACTTTTCATTTGACTTTGTATTAAATTGCCGCCAATTGAGTTGCTCGAAATTGTGGTTGAGAGGTAATTTTAGATCACGCAAAACGAAAAGCCAAGGGCTGAAAAGTCACTTGAAAAGCCAAAACGGTCACGCGAAAACTTTGCATAAAAAGACACACACGTTTACAATAATTGTTTCTCTACGAGAGCAATTAATAGCCGTTGAGAGGCTGACGGCAGCTATTAAAAGTTAACAAATTTTTCAATCAGACGAAAAAAGCTTTATCGGGAAAAATGAATAAAAAAGGTCAACAAAACTACAATACTTGCAATAGATATTGCTTGGCGGTAATTAATGGCATATATCGGCTATGAGAGAATAATTGCTCCAAACCTCTCTCAAGGGCATTTTAAAAAATTCATATTCCGCAAAAACACACAATTAGGACCGCAAACTTTATTTACAGAGCCAAAAATGATCTCATAATCTCTGCGTTTTTGAGATATTGAAAAATTTTGAGTCTCGCTAAATTTATTTTACTAAAAACAAAAACACTTTCCGCCTGTGATATTTATATATATATATATATATATATATATATATATATATATATTATGTATATATATATACATATATATATATATATATATATATATATATATATATATACGATCAATTGCTGGACTTCTTGGAGCATATTTCAAACAGCTGCCCATAGTATATACATATATATATATATATATATATTATATTATATATGTATATACTATGGGCAGCTGTTTGAAATATGCTCCAAGAAGTCCAGCAATTGATCGTATAAAAAAAATTTTTGGGTCGAACTACAATCGCGAAAAGAGGAAAAAACTTACCCAAAATTTATCCCATTTCTATTTTTGATTTCATTTTTATGACTCCATTCAATTTATATTGCTTTGCCACGTTGTAAGGTCACGTTGTAAGGGGTAAATTGTTTCCTGTTAACAACCGTACGGCTCGGGGACATACAAATTAAATCCCTTAAAGTGGCATAAATCGTTTTTGTCGGTTAATGGGAACGCAGAGACAAATCTTGTTATCGAATAGTTAAATTAGAAATAATGGTTGACAACTGTGGCGATTAACACGAAATTCAGTCCATGTTTATTACCCCAAATTACCGCACTTTTACATTCATGGTGATCACCTTTAATTTATAACTTCCTTGACTTCTTATGACATCCGATCTTAACTAGCTATTTACACTGATAATTTACTTCTCTAAAAGATCAAGGGTCATCATAACACCTATAACAATATGAAAAGTTGGGGACAAATCTAGTATAAATAGCACGTGTTAGCTCCTTGTTGCATTCACTCATTTCATAAATAACCAAGATGTAAATCAGCACGTGGATGAGGTACGTATATCTTTCCATACTTTAAACAATTAACATTATACTTTCAACACTCCTCCTATCATGTTTGTTCCGAGAAGGACATCACGAAAAAGTGATACTTTGGTCCTCCCCAATGCTTTTGTAAGTGTGTCTGCCGGCTTGCGATCGGTAGGTAAGTAGTTTAGCTCTAATAGTCGACTTTGGACTAAATTCCGAACGAAGTGCACTTTTAATGAAAAGTGCTTTGTCTTTCCGTGATTCATCGAATTTTTACTTAGAGCAATACAAGCTTGGTTGTCTACAAAGACGTTTACTGGCTGCTGGATTTCTAAATCTAATTCTCGTAATAGGTTAACTAAATGTACTGTTTCTTTACTGGCCTCTACTACGGCGTTAAGCTCAGCCTCAGCTGTTGAAGTAGATACACACTTTTGTAACTTGCTAGCCCAACTGATTGCACCTGAACTATTATTAAGCTTAAAACAAAAACCACTTGTACTTTTTCTATTGTCTATGTTGCCTGCCCAATCTGAGTCTGAAAATCCTGTTAACTCCAGTTTCTCACTTTTTCTAAAAATCATCTTCTCTGATTTTGTACCTTTTAGGTAACGTAAACACCCTTTTGCCGCATTACAATGTCGCCTTCCAGGATTTTCAACAAACGAACTCAATAAATTGGCTGCGTGCGCAATATCTCGTCTACTTGTTAATGCCAAATAGTTCAAACATCCCACTATACCCCTATAATCACATGATTGCATTTCTCTATGCTCATTGTTGCCTATTTCTGGTGAATCTAATTTTGATAGTTTCAGGCTAACATCTAAAGGTGTTTCCAGTGTCTTTGATTCGCTCATGTTAAACTTCTCTAGTAACTTTTCTACATATGCTTCTTGGCTTAGCATAATTTCGTTTTGTGTTCGCTCAATTTTTATATTTAAGAACCAGCTAAGATCTCCATAACTGCCAATTTGAAATTGCTCACTAACTTTATTTTTAAAGTTTTCACAAAAGTCTTCCTGCAATCCTAATATCACCATATCATCTACCCAAAGACACACTAATTCCTCTATACCATTTTCTCCTTTCTTTATAAAAAGACACTCATCTTGAATAGCCGGCGTGAAACCTAATTGGTTGAGAAAAGTTTTGATTGTTAAGTACCAACTTCTACCGGACTGTTTCAATCCATATAAACTTTTCCTCAGCTTACAAATTAATGGATTTCCTTGCTTGTCAAACTTTTCAAACCCTTCGGGCTGTTGCATATAGATTTCTTCTTCGATGTCAGCGTTTAAGTATGCTGTTTTGATATCCATTTGTTTTAACTCGGTGTTTTTATATACTGCGTAGCTTATCAGTACTCGAATTGTTGAGAGGCGTGTTGTTGGTGAGTAGGTTTCGTTGTAATCCCGACCTGGAACTTGGCTAAATCCTTTTGCTACGAATCTTGCCTTATACCTTGTTATCTCCCCACTAGGGCCAAACTTAAGAGCAAAGTGCCAGCAGCTACCAATGGGTTTATTTCCTTTGTTCTCTACCAGTTCCCAAACTTTATTTTCCACTAATGAGTTGTACTCCAACTTCATTGCCTCGTACCAGTTTTTATCCCTAATTGCTTCATCAATAGACCTAGGTAGCAATTCGTTGTTAACAATTTCACCAAGGAAAGCTACCGGGTTTAAATCTCTATCACCATCTGAATGATGCTTGTTGACTATCTCCTACTTCTTTTCTTTGAATTCAATAAACATTTCGTTTTCGTTGAAAGTTACATTGCGAGATTTTCTAACCTTAAAGACCCCTTTGTCATTTGGAGTACCTACCAGATGTCTTACTATTGTCTGAAGACCCTAAGAATATTCCTTTTTGAGAAGTTAACATGAACGAAAGCTGAACAACCAAACACTTTGATAGATTCTAAGTTAGGTTTCTTCTTGTACATTGCCTCAAAAGGTGTCTTCTGAATACCTGAATGGAAACAAAAATTTTTAATCTCACTTGCCATGTTAAGTGCATATGGCCAACACTCTTTTTCTAAACCTGACTGCTCTAAAAGACATCTAGCCATTGGGGTGATTGTCCCCCAATTCCTCTCAACCTTTCCGTTTTCTTGTGGTGTATACGGTTCCGAGAACTCAAGCCTAACGCCTTTTCGTCTACATAATTGTTTTATGTCATTTGACACATATTCCCCTGCACCGTCACAAACTAAGGTTCCTGGTTGTCCTATGTCTGCAAAGATCTGTTCAACTTTTTCAAAGGCCTCGTCCCTTGTCCTCAAAAAAAATAGTTTCTGATATCTGCTAAAACTATCCACGAACCCTATTGCATACCTATGACCATCAACTGCTTCCGGTTGGATGGTCCCTAATATGTCGGTATGAACAATTTCTAAGACTTCACTTGCTCTTGTTCCTGAGTCTCTTGGTACTGGAAGTTTCTTTGATTTATTTAGCTGACATATTTCACAGTTTGCTAAATCATGCTCGTTTACTTTTAGCCCCACTGCGTGATCTTTTAATTTGTATATGTCCTCAACATTGTTATGACCCAAACGCTTATGCCACAAACTAAGGGGATCTCCATTTGCTAAGTTGCACTGCTCGCCGTAATCAATGTTGTGCCAGATAAATAAACTATCTTTCCTCGAAAGGGAAAACTGTTCCGCTCTTAGTTCGTATTTCTAAAGTCACAGCAAAGACGACCTCATTGCCTGTTGCTCTAAGTTTTGACACTGATATCAGATTCCTTGTGTTGTTGGGAACAAGCAACGCATTATTTAATCTTATTTTTCGCGCTAAACCATTGGAATCCAAAACCCTAATTTCAACTGTTCCTTTCCCACTAATTGAACTTTTACTGCTGTTTGCATTAGTGATGGTACCAGAATACTCCTTGTCTATATCTATGAATAAACTTCCATCTCTAATCATATGACTGGTAGCACCTGAGTCTAAAACTAGCTCATTTGCAAGGTTGTTTTCCGACGTTTGAAAGAAGGAAAAAATCTCTTCTTCTTCTTCTTCTTCTAAATTCTGCTCCTCAACTAAATTTTGCGTGCCCCTCTGGTTGGTTCTCCTGCTTTGACTTATAAACTTTTTCTCATAATTCTGTTGTTTTCTACAAAATTTAGCTATATGTCCGTGCTCACCACACTTAAAACATTTCATTTGAGAAGCTTTGGTTTGTTCAGGAATCGTTTTCTTAAACCTACATTCTTTTGCGATATGTCCCATTTTCTGGCAGTTGAAACATTTCCGTTCCTTATTAAAGAATACGCTCTCTGTTTTGGTTTTTACATTTTCATTAGCGAAGTTTATCAGGTCTCGTTTTATTTCCTCTAGAGTTTTCTCCTCTTTGCTGTATTTCACGAGTGTGCAAAATTTTCATATTCCTTCGGGAGCCCTTTTAGAATTATTGAGACAAACATTTTTTCACTAATTCCTTCATTCACTAGTGTTAAGTTGTATTGCATATCATCTGCTCTGGTGAGATAATCTACTATACTCTCACTTGAAGTCTTCCTAAGGCTAGTTAATTGCGCTATCAATTTGTGTAGCTGGGGTCTCTCAAAACTTTTGAAGCGTTTACACAGTACATCCCAAGCTCTAGTGCCATCTCCCTTATGTGGTCTAAGAAAAAGAACTGATGTTTTGTCTAAAGCCTGAACTAACTCGTACCACAATGTCTTCTTTTTCTCTTCTAGTTCTTCCCTCCCTTTTCTATAGCTTGCCTACGTTGCTCCTCCGAAGAATTATTTCTAACAGCTGGCACATAATCTAGATAGGTGGCTTCTCCACTAAGAACTTTACCAAGTTTTAAAGAGTGCATACGAGCCTCAAACTGTTCAGCAAAATACAAGAAATCATCCTCACGCCCGCTGAATACCAATCTTTCTAATTTTGAGCTCATTGTTAGGCCTGTCTTATTTTCGTTTAATTTCCGTTCGCCTCAAATTAACTCTTTAGCTTTAATTGTTCCCTACTGAACCAAAGACTTATGATGCCCCAACTATGTCCTTCGTTTTTCTAAGCTAGTACTGCTCTAGGTAAATATTCTTTTGTAACAAGGGTCGGGCTGTGAAAAAAAATCTTGTTCGGACTTAGATCAATATTGCTTTCCCTTCTACGCGTGTTTGAATCTGTTTCCTGTTGGTGGCTGTGTTATAGGGCGACGAAGCGGTGAGTCGTTATGTTTGTGTATCCAAAAAATGCTGTTTAGCACCAGGTTAGCACTTGTTGTTATATGGTAGCACTTGTTAGAAAAAAAAACACTAAGCAAAAAGAGTTTGGTCGACTAAATTAATCTAGAAGTTGGTGTTCTGTTCGAGTTCTGTAATATCCTTGACAAAATCGAAAGCAGGACATTGACATTGAGCCAGGGTTTTTCTGCCGCGATTAAGCACGATGAGGATACCAACACCCTCCGAGGATAATGTACTCGAACCCTAATCCTAGTCCTAATTAAGAAATCTTTTACCACCAACTTTTGTGTCTTTCGACCAAACTTGTATCTTACAGAAGCACAGCACACACAATTGAAAATGAAACAGTTGTTTAAGCTGAGCTGTTCTCAGCTATACTAAGCAATCCTGGTTCCCCGACAGCTCTGTTATACAATTGAACCTCCGCGCTCCTTTTTGATCGCTCACAACAGCTCCACTCACACTCGACTTCACAAGCAGAATCCACTGCTTAGCTACACACACTTAGCACTCCACGATTGAAGTCCCCCGACCAGGTACACAAGCTCTCGACTCAACAGATGAAGTCCCCCAATCAGCTTCACAAACTGCTCACTTCACAAGTGAAGTCCCCCAACCACTTACAAAAGCTTCCAACTCCACAATTGAAGTCCCCCAACCAGTCACACAAGCTTTCAACTCCACAACTAAAGTCTCCCAACCAGTTACACAAGCTTCTTACTCTTGCTTCTTCTGGTCTCACTTGGCCACTTCTTGACTACAAGGCTTGTCTCTCCTTGTCTTCCTCCCCCAGTGATTTCAGCGATCCTCTTATGTAGCAAAGAGGCGCAGCAACAACGTTTTTCTATTTACGATGGGGGTTGATTACTTAACTTAGAAAAGCTCTGGGCCCATAACCTGTCGGTTAATAGGAACGCAGAGACAAATCTTGTAATCGAATAGTTAAATTAGAAATAATGGTTGACAACTGTGGCGATTAACACGAAATTCAGTCCATATTTACTACCCCAAATTACCGCACTTTTACATTCATGGTGATCACCTTTAATTTATAACTTCCTTGACTTCTTATGACATCCGATCTTAACTAGCTATTTACTCTGATAATTTACTTCTCTAAAAGATCAAGGGTCATCACATCAACTATAACAATATGAAAAGTTGGGGACAAATCTAGTATAAATAGCACGTGTTAGCTCCTTGTTGCATTCACTCATTTCATAAATAACCAAGATGTAAATCAGCACGTGGATGAGGTACGTATATCTTTCCATACTTTAAACAATTAACATTATACTTTCAACAGTTTTGATGCTTGAATCAGTTCTTGGCGCACATTCTTCGGGAAAAACAGTAAGTAAAATCATTGCCTTCTCAATTAGCCAATGGGAGATTTTTCCCGAATTTAAGCAGAGAGCATTAACTGCTCTAAAAAACTATCGATTCTCAAATTTGATCAATGTTCTTAGCTCAATCATATTTTTAGGCAGCAAGAAAAACTAGCAAATGCAAAATGTGATCCAATACGTGAACTTTTGCTTTCGACAACAATCTCAAAATGTATTCTAAACTTTTTAGGTTAATTTAGACTAGAATAACGAGCAAAATAAACTTCATAGCAGTCAATTGCTGTCTATTATATTTCGCTCTTTAACGTGCTGTTGAATTGAGAAAGTGAATTAGTGAATTAGCACTAAATCAGCTTAGAAAACAGGAGATTGACACATATCAATGCCCTAGTAATTAGCAAAATCGAGAATACTGGACTAGTTTTTTGAGAATCACGGAGGATGTCATTAAAAAGGGGGGAAATGTCAACAAAGAGACAATTAAAAAAACAACCCAAAAATGTCAGCAACTGTTGAACAAAACTACATCATGTCGTTTTCGTTCTCAAATATAACTTGATAAAAAGCGAAATAACATGCTTGAGACATTAACGAACAAAACAACTTCCTTTTTTGCATCTGACGGCAATTTCACATGTCATTTTAGACATATCAAAAAGATCAAGTGAATTGTACTTTATACAATCGATACTGACATTTGAAAGGAAAAACAACACTCGAAGTTCTTGTATTTAATGGACTTTGTTTCCTTGTCGCCTACTTAACGAACCATAGACTGCTTTAGAACTTTCATTCAAAATCTTTTGTTCAAAATCTTCAGGAATTTATTTTACGATTTCTGGAGAAAAAGGTTGATGCAATTACGTAAACGCGCCTTTGCATGCTCTTGTTGAGAATACGTAAATACACCAGAATGTGGGGGGGGGGTATATTGGAGCAGACCCAAAATTAACTGAATTTCAAAACTAAATTTTCTGCAAAGTTTAAATTCCTAGTTCTCTTAAAAGAGTCACACAAATTGTATCGCAAAAATAATATTTTATTCGCCCTTCTTGTACAGTGACGGAAGAAGAGATATTACAGCTAGCGAAACAGTTCTCGATTTTGACCAAAAGTTTCTCTCGATGTCAATAGAGAGCAATCTTGCAGAACTTGCCTTAGGCCGACCCTACCCCCCCCCCCCCAGCTTAATGGGCTATATCCCCCAGTGTACCTCGTACCTGCTCTGATACAGAAATACTATAACTATTTTACAACACATAGTAATTAGTTGCCATAAAATCAACTAGAGGGGAGGGGGTATAATTGAATCAAAAATCAAATTGCTAAAGCCATGGTCAAATGGTTCTACTTCTTTTCACCCCGATTCATTTAACCCCGCATATTTTAACACCACATCATTTCACCCCTCTATCATTTTATACCACTAATTAGCAGTCGACATTAAAGGCATGTTTTGTCATAATTAAGTGGATAAATTAATCCCACGTTCGGTTGTGATAGTTTCATATCAAGTCCCACCGGCAGCTGAGGCATGGCCCGCGAGGCATGGCCAAATGATTATATTGCTAATTTAATAATCCTTATTTTATAGAAAGATTGAAATCGGGTGAAATGATAGAGGGGTTAAATGATACAGGGGTGAAAAAAAAAACGAGGTTAAATGACAGGGGGTTAAATGCGGTCAAATGCCGTAAATTGAGCTTACCGCAAAGAACAGGTTGTCAATTCTGACTTTGATGTCTTTGATTGTGTATGTAACGTGTACATAATGCCACATGCCGTCATTCAACACTCGTCTCTCGTTGGGCTTGTAGAACCTGTACACGTGACGTCTGAACCCATTGTGGTAGGACAACTCAATTATACTGTCAGCTGAAAAAAGAATAGCTCATAATACATTGTTGAAAGTCCGACTCAAAACCTCAAACCAAACATACCCCCAAAGATTGCCGGAAAATAGCCACCGTTGATTCCTGTAAACCCGATTGAAGGAACAGAAAAACAATGACACAAATTTATTGTACAAAAACATTTTTTAACGTGTGAACTATTTTGATCGTATTTCGCAATGACATACTCGTTTCTTAATGAGCGAATTCAGGGCTAGTATCAATTTCAAAAAGTATTAGAGATGATATTAGAGATAACTGGGACGTATAATAACAAAGTTCAAGTAGCGGGCATCGAAAATTTGGCTTTATGGGTTGATCCCGTTTCTATTTTGGATTTCGTTTTCGATACCAATTCTGTTCATTTTATATTGCTTTACTGAGCAACTGCTGTTTAAAAGCACACACCAGAATGTGCGAAGAAGAATAAAACCAGCCTAGAGAAGTAAAAAAAAATAATGTCAAATGTGGGGAAAGCGGCAAAATGAGGTAAAGAGAAACAAATTTTTATTTGTGGAACCAATTTTTTTTAAGGAGCGCAATAATAGCCGACTGAGAAGATGAGTTCGGCTATTAAAAAATGTAATGCGAACAATAAGCGTCAAAGGACGAAACAAAAAATCACAGCAGGGCAAGTCCTGGATTAGGAATTTTCACTGAAATAACAAAAAAAAACGAAGCATAAAAAGGACTAGCAAAAGATTTGCGAAGTAAGTATGAGTGTGGGGGGGGGGGAGGGGTAAGTGAGTATGTTGAGGGGGTGTAAATTAAAGTTCAGAACTTCTTAAAATGACATTTTCACCTTCACCTTGAATATTACCACCGTTACGAACTACTGTTGACAAACTGAGCACCCTAATTATTACTTCTACTTCCCAACGAACGTTCCAAAACAGAAGTGAAATATCGAAAAGAATGAAGTCAAAGTACAAGAAATGAACACATAGCTTCAGTTTAAAAAACACCAATACTCCTCTTAGAGTCGTAAAACTATTGACGACCTAAAAACAGTATGAAAGTCATCGATTTCAAACATGGTATCCGAGATTGTCAGCTCTTCTATTTCAATAACATCTGCTCAAATTGAAGCCTGTTTTGGTACAGTTTACAGTTCTTGACAAAAAAATCAGATCATCCAATTTGTGGGTAGCCAGAAAAAGACAATTGTCACCCAATCGTAGGGGACAATCTGTCTGCGCTAAGACACGATTACGTCAGATTTATTAGCACAACTTAGGAGCGTTTATTTGCATATTCTTAATTTATTACCTCAGAGCTGAGTTCAGTTGAGCTAATTAAATTGAGCTGTTGTTGCGGGTTACTGAGTCTAGCTTTAGCTTTACTGGCTGGGTGGAGGCCTTCACACAATGAATTCATGTCCTCAAAACAGTTTCAGTGAATGCCATACTTGGCTACTAAAGAGCTGAAAGGCTTTTAGAGAACTATTCGCATCTCCCGTATTAGGGAGCCTGGCTAGTGGTGTTCCTATCTTTTTGTAAGGTCTTTATTCTGTGTTTTTTTGTCAAGTGCGGGGTAAAAGGTAGAAACGTTCTGATTTCCGCTAAGTTAATTGCTAGGTTAATAGAGATGCTTTATGTAAGCCATTGAACGGCAGTACGACATAGGTAGTAACTGAAAAAATACAATTTTACAAGGTGTATTATTCCAACTTCTATTTTTATCAACCAATCAAAGGCTACAACGTGATACTAAGGCTCTCTAAAAAAAGGCGGAAGCCGGGGGCCAACACGGGACCTCCTGATTCAAAACAAAACGTATAGTGTACTGTCATAGGTTTGCTCTATTGGTTAAGTTTTTTGGCAACTTTTTTGCGTTGCTTGGTCGTTTTGTCAGTAAGTAGTTCTTTGTTAATTTAGGAAACTGAAGTTCCTCCTCCAGAAGCGTATTCAAAGAGTTATATGTGGTGTCTGATGCTATGGGAACTTCAATCCAATGCATTTGGATTTTCCATTTTATTCGTAGCTTCAGCTTCTTGGGGTTTGAGTATTATTGAGAGATAGTCAGCTGCAAGGTTTGTTATCCCCATTATATGTCCCGAAAAGATGTAGAAGCCAAGAACGTGGTAAAAGGCATTTCAATGGGTTGTTGGCATTGTCTTCGTTTAAAAAAATTCCGTGAAAGATCTGTTGTCGGTGAAAATGATGACATATGAAAAGATTTTGCATACCCAAATATTTCAAGGGAAAAATGAACGGCTATCAATTCTATTGCGTAAATGAAGAGGTTTAGTTGGTTCAGTTTTTAATCCGAACGGAACTGGAGCATAATTTTTGGTCTCATCATTCATTTGGTTCACTGTATAGTCTTCTATCAATAGAAAATAACCAGCAACGTAGAAGAATGTATTTGCCACAATGCCATATTGTTGGTTTCTTTGTGGCAATCGAAGTGACATGTTGCATTAGGTTTTGAGGTCAATCTAAAGTTTATGCAGCATCAATTTGTGTTCCTCCTCGATTTTGAAATAGCTTCCATTTTAATAAGTTTGTGGAGAGGTAGCAGGTTTTCAGAAAGCTCGGGTATGTAAGCTTTGTGGATATGGAAACAATCGTTCGTTTTAATTTTTTAGTTGTTTTTGTGCTACTTTGTGTTATATAGGAGTCAAGCCTTCCGAGGTCATTGCTTTCCGCGGAAACTATTTTGCATAAGCCGAACTGACATCTGTTGGTCGGTCGTGAGTTTCATTCCTGATTCCCGAATGCAAATGCACGAGAAGAAGGCTCTCAGTTTTTCGATCATGTCATCTGAGTCATATGAACCCATGCCAATATCATCCACGTATTCGAACCACTTGTCAGTGGTAAATACCGGGTTTAAATTTGGAGAATGAAGGAAATGAAGGCGCTCACACTACTGAGTATGTCTTGAGCGAATAGTTGAAATGCATAAGTTCTTGACGCAAAATTGAATCCGAGAAGTTTCACTGATTTTTTCTCAGCCATTGAGACCATGAAATACCATGTCTTCCATCTATTTGACAGAAGAGTTTCTTGCCTGTGAGATGAGAGCCAGCCTGTGAGATGAGAATGCCATTGAACTCCACTAGAAGTGAATCTGTATGTTTCCTATCGGCTTCAGTGAGTGGCGCTACCCTTGCAGGCAAACAAATTCAGGAAGATTTTGCGGTCTTTTTGTTATCCGAGGACCGTTTTGTTAATCTGTTGTTTAACCGCGAGCTGAGTTAATCTGTTGTTATTTTTTAACTTGCCCTAATGGCTGGTTAGAGCGATGACGAATTATTTGAACATAGCAGTAGCTCAGCAATGACTATTTGTTCTGCTGTATTAAATTGCTCGACTGGTTGCAATTGTAATTGCGGTTGTTGTCCGGGATGAAGGATGTATTATGTTGCTGTCTGCAGGGCTCATTTTTCCTAGCGCTGAATCCTTTTTGTTTCTTCTCCGTTCATTTTCAATGTATTCAAACGAAATTCATGAAATTCCGGGAAATGCACGAGTCGGTTGAGCAAGGAAAATTTGTTTCTCTCCAAAAACGGTAACACGCGTAGTGTGGAAGATAAGTTTTCAAAAATTCTCCCTCCAGTATTGCATGTCGAATTTTTAAATTGATTTAACGGTGAAGAGTTTTGTTGATTGGTGTAATAATCCTGTGAAACACCTGGGGGACCTTCTTGTTTATTTTCATGTTAGTTCTTCTTTTATTTTGTAGAATTTTTTGTGACATCTCACTGATGAAGAGTCTTCTCGGCGACGGCTTTGACAAGAACCGATTCAAATCGTAAAGGCACAATGAAAAAAAGTACCTTTTCCCGAAAAGAAGATGCAAAATTATCTAAGCTTTGTAAAAAAAACAAAGGCTATTCAGTTTTTTAGCTGTTGATTAAAAGTCATATTTCCATCTCGGTATGCTGGTATGACAGTGTATGGCAGTGCGCTGGTTGCTTGCACATTTCCGACAAAAAAATCGCAATTGGACCTTTCTGGGTTATTGTTGAACTGTCTTGGTTCGTTCAAGCGGTCCAGTTATATAAAATGTTCTGGAGAAACCTGCTCGGTTTTTCCTCTGTATGCTCCTCTTCCGACCTATTTGATGAGGGCAATGTTCTCTGTTTTGTCCGTTCTCCAGAATTATATTGTTGTGGTCTGTTTTCCGCACTGAAATGTCTTGATCTCCAGTAGTTATTACTTGCTAACGTTTGGCTGGCTTGGGAATGCCAAAAATTCTTGGTTTTGCGATTCTGATAATTGCACTAATGCGATTCCAGTGGCCATAAGGTTTTCTAAAGCGTGGACAACCGCTGTGAAGCTTAAAGCACTTATTGCGGTGAATGCGGTGGTGTGTGATTGTTCTGGATGTATTTGGTCGATTCGAACTCTTCTTTCGATGATTGCACATAACTTGTTTACTGCAATGTTGTCACTTAGTTCAGAAATTTCCTGTATTTGAATTGCATGCCTTTTATAAACTGACCCTGATTCTTCGCTGTCTTTCGTCTGCGCAATCGATTAATGCGTCGGTGTCGTCTGCTATTGCAAGATTCCCGAGGCGTTGTAGGTCGGTGAGAAAAATGTCTGACTGTGAAGGTATCAAGCAGCTGGTGAAGGTATAGTGATCGTTGGAGGTAGGCATTCTTGCGGTATTCGGGTATTCTTGGAACGACAATGCTTACGCGAAGCAGACAGTCAAAATGGTCCAAGTTTTTATTTGGTATTCCAGAGAAACATCGCAGGTGACAGGAGGGCTAGGGTCAGCCATCGGTTTCTGTTTGTTTATTTTGTGTGTAAGTATTTGAGAAAGAAAAGCTAAAAATCAAATATGGCCGGCAAATAGACGCTTCCATAGAATTGAAACAACTAAAAAAAATAAGATATATTGAGCACCAGTCCTTTAATAGACCACTAGACCTTTTGGTTTGGATTCGGACTGTCACTAAGGAAAAAGCCCTTAGAGCTTTTTCAGAAATAATAATCAAAATCAATAACTCAAGACCCGTGAATTAAGTCATATACGTTTGGCACTGCTTAGATGCACACTATTGTAAATGTTCATAGAATTTAATGTTCATTAAGTGAGTTCAAAAGTCACTTTTAAGAGAGGTAAGTCACGCAATTGACCTAAAAGCAGCGCAAATGAGGTCACGCATACAAATCTTCACTGCAAAGAAGTAGAAGTTACCGAAATCATAAGTCACAAGAATCATCGATGGAGACGATGAATTAAAAAAACACGATGTACCAAATAATAGCCGCTATCGCTTCGCGGCTATTAAAAAGCGTATTTAAAGCTTTGACTTGAAAGCGTGGGGGTGAAGGTCATATAGTTTCAGCTACTGCAATACGGCTACTTATATTTGACAGCATTTTGAAGCGAGCATATGTCAGAAGGTTAGTTGAGTCGAAGGGTGGTTTTTTGTTTATGCGGCGTAAAAGTATATGGAGGGCCTATTTATGCAGAAAAATCGTTATCTGTCGCCATGTGGCGTCTCCCGTATTAAGGAGCTTTGATAGTGGTGTTCCAATCCTTTTTAGCAATGTTTTTATTCAGTGTTTTTGCTTAGTTTTTCAAAGTGCGGGGTACAAGGTAAAAACGTTCTGATTTCTGTTAAGTTAATTTCTAGGTAAATAGAGGTGTTTATAAAAGAAACTGAAACGCAGTATGGTAGTGCTACCAACTGAAATTATACAATTTTGCAGCGTGTTAAAATTTTTCCATTTGCAATTTTTATCGACCAATCAAAACATAAAGCGCGTCAGAGAACTTAATGCCCTCCGGACTTTGCCTGCTTATCGCGTTTTTGATGACGAAAACTCATATAGTCAGACAAAACACATTAGACGAAAAGTTGGCTGTACAACAAAACCTTAAAAGGCTAACAGGACTAATATTATTGCAACAAACTTTGTTTGAGAGCTATTAAAAAAGTTTTTTAGAACATAGCTGGCAGAGAGCCAGAAAATAGCCGCAATAGATTCGTATATCGGCAGTCTAAAAAAAACAGTAAAAAAGACAGACCAAAAAAATTTGTCTTTTCATTGAAGGCTGATCTGTTATATTTTGATTAAAAATCTGTATAAATTATTGCTTCTATTAGCTGATCTCAAAAAACCTTCATTTAGAGTGACACACCCATTTGACCTTATCTCTTTGAATTAAAGTACATAAAAGTCAATTTCAAAGTGAGGAACTCATTTTTGAGAGTGAGGTAAGTCAAGAGTGACCAAAAATTTAATCACGCGAATGAACAAAATATTCGATCCACCAAGAGCGAAAAATGACGTCATTCATGCAATTCAGTTGAAATTGCATGAACGAATGAACAAAAATTGGCTGTGACGTCATATGGTCGAAACAAAAATCATGACGACGAAATAAAAAAAACATAGCAGGACAAGTCCTGACGTACAATTCAAAGAGTTTTCATTGACTAAACAGGAAACTAGACCTAGAACGGACTATGAATGGATTGGAAAAACCATTTACAAAAAAAATCCGATCCAAAAAAAACGAAAAAACAGTAAAAATCAAAGTCAAATTGCCGCACAAGAACAAAAAACCACTAGCTAGAGAGCGAATTTTTGTTCAAACACCGTTTTCTCGCTCTACTTTAAAATTAGAGCGAAAAAAAATCACGCCGCAAAACCACTCGCTTTTTCGCTCCACTTCCTGTTTCGGCGTGACCAAAATCACTACTCCAATTGGACGACTCGAAGGAGAAAATTGTCCACACTTTTGACTACACAACTAGAACAACTATTGAGAGCCCTGAACCTCCACAGACGCTATAAAATATTTAAGGAAGAAGAGAAACGTCATTCAAAAACAAATTGAATAAAAAACTAGAAACTTAATGAGTTTTTTTAATAGTACAAGGAAACAAAAAGCCTAATAAAATTCGTTTCCAATTAGGGCAATGGCAAAACAATGGGCAAGTCATAATAGGCTAAGAAACTTGTCTAAGACTAAGAAAAAAGAAAAAGTGCAAAAAAAATAAGAAAAATTGTTTAAAAGTTCTCAATTTTTCTGTCAATTTTCCGAAGAAAAGAATGATTTAAACTAATAAAACTTTAGTCAATTGGTAGCTGAATATTCCTTAAGTAACAAGCTTCTATTCAAATCCCACTAAAAGCATTAAAACAAAAATACAGGCAAAAAATCATTAAATTTCGTCTAAAAATCACCAAAACTGATCAAAACCCTCCAAATTAGCATTTAACTCAGAATTAACTACTTGAAACATTCAATTCCTATCAAAACGAGCCTAAAACTAATAAAATATCATAATCAAACCTCATAACCGTCAAAAGTTGCAAAAAAACTGCTTTTAAAAGCCGCACGTCAACAAAAAATTTTCGCTCGCTTGAGAAAATTCTTCACACATCAATTTCTCGCTCTCTCAAAAACAGCGGTATGAACAAAAACCACTCTCTTTTCGCTCCGCTCTTAACTTTTGTTCAGCCCCAAAATCACTCCAAATTTTTTCACGCGTTTCATTTCCCGCTTCAAAAATCACTCCAATAAAATTGATTTTTAATAAAAAGGACTTCTCCAATACTCCTCTTCGAATCGTAAAAAGACAATTCAATTCATTGAATTTAAAAAAACCAAGAGAAGGCCAATAATAGCCCCAGCTATCGCTGTGCGGCTATTAATAAACAGATAGATACCTGTAGCATTAGTTTTGACTAGACTGATTTTGAAGTGATCAGTGTCACTGCTCGGAAGGTAGAAGTTGTTGCCGTCTCTGTCTCTGAGCCTTGGGTAATTGTACCTCCTGCCAGGGTCACTTCCTACAAATAAACATTTTTTTAAATTGCAACCCGTCATCACTTTCATTTTCAACGCTCATCTATTGAACTTTTGTCGGAAAACAAATTATAAAATTCCGTCCGTTGTTGGATCCGAACCCCATTGGTTTTCGAATTTGTTTGAGTTCCTTTTATAATTCATTTTGATTTTTTTAAGAACAATTTTGACAGAGAAAGCCAAGCAAGATCTTGTCAACATCTTTGCAATCGTAGTGAGACTCTTGGACTTGGAAATCATGTCGAGCTAACCCCAGATCGACATGGACTCGTGTGTCGTGGGTGTTCGCAGCACATATCAAAGCAAAAAACATGGATAAATTTGTTCACTCTAACTTGGATATTTCATCACACTTAATTGGAAAAGCTGGTTCCAGGGGAGGATGAGGGAAGGAATCGTTTGCAATGGATAAATGTAGCACCTGTCATGGAGATGAAGACTCCTTCCACTGATCGCGTCTTGAAGTAGAACGAGACATCTATTGCATAGGTGGCGTCTATTGCAGGGAAGAACATAGCTGACCTCTTGTCCCAAAACGAGGCCTCATTCTGCATGCGTTCTATCAACAGGAAAAATTTATTTCTATACGTATTTCTATTTTTATACGTATAATAAAAGGCCCGACTCAAAATATTCTCAATGAAAACAAAACATTCAATTGACAACATAAAGCAAGCAGCCCTCAGAAATTTTCTTCCATTTAAAAGTTTTATGCCCATAATGTGAAAACGGGGCTGAAAGTTTTATTTTTATGCCCCTTACTGTAAGAAGAGGGAGGGAGGTTGAAAATTTAGCTACTCAGGTGGCAGGGTGGGGGGAGCTAAAAGGTTGACAAGAAGTGTCCCTTATCAGTGGGGGTGGGTGTTAAAAGGTCTATGCCCCTTAGGTGCTGGAGGGTTTAAGTTCTATACCCCTTAGTTGGGGAGTGGGGGGGACAGTGAGCTCTGATCCGAATACTTACTGTCTCCAGCGCAGTACATGTCTCCGACAATGAACCCGATTGTCTTATCCTGAGTGCTGCTGCCAGTGGTACCTCCTGCTCTGATCTGCCTCACAGGTAAGTACTCCTTCTCCATTAGGAATCCACTGTCTTCCATCATGTATGAATTGTCACCGTTCCCATTGCTTGACACTGGCGCATCGCAGTTGCAGCTAAAATTTAAATAATTGTTCAAAAGCCAAATCTCTACAAATGTGCCTTCTACAATAAAGTGCTTTTCTACATACAGTGCCAAATTTCAACCTTACAAGCCCGCGTTTCAAGCTAGGTTACGTGATTCTGCTAGTCACATTGAAATTCTGGCGTATATCTCGAATGACTATGCGGTTCGCCGTTAATGCCAGATTTTCACAATTTCATCATAGTCACGTAACCTATGCTAGAAGTTGAACCAATTCGAAGTATGATGACAGTACGAGGAATCTTAAAACAAACACCTGCAAGTCTTGAAATGCCAGATCTCTGGAATGCCAGAGTATCCTACATACAGTGCCAGACACTTACTAATATTCGTTCCGGGCACACTGTTTTCCGGGAGTCATTGAACAGCCACACTTTCCCGAATGGGCAGTTGCATTACCCCAATTGATCATTTTGTAACCCTGCCTTGAAACCCACCAAGAGTGGGGTCTGGTACTAGCAGGCGAGTCCAGAAGCTTCGCGCCATTGTAGCACTTGGCGTAGATGAATTGCATGCATGTGTTCGACATGTCGGCAAGATATCCCAGACTGTTGATGTCTGTTCCGCCGTAGCCGAAGCTGATTGTGTAGCCACCGGGCTCGTTTACGGCTGGCAATCTGACCAATTTTTTGTTCCTACCGTCTCCTTTTATAATTGTAACCACTGAGTAAGTAGCTAAAACACGGGGTATCAAAAAACAAACATACCCGGCAGATTGCCGGAAAATAGCCGCCGTTGATTCCAATAAGCATGATTGGGATTGAAATAACAGAAGATAATGAAAAAAAAAAAAGATTTTTGTGCAAAAACATTTTTTTTAAGTCCGATTTATTTTGATGGCATTTCGTGGTTGAACATACTTCTGTTTTAGAGAGAGGCTACAGGGGCTACTATCAATACCAATAAGCATTAGAGATGGTAACTAAGACTTATAGGAACGACGTTCAATTAGCGGGCATCTAAAATTGGGCTTTATGGGTTTATCCCGTTTCTACTTCTGACTTCAATTTTTTATACTGACTCTGTTCATTTTGAATTGCTTTGCTGAGCAACTGATGTTCAAAATCACTTTTAGCAGAATGAGAGGAGAGAAACTAGCCTAGAGAAGTCAAAAAGATTTCACGCAAAATGTTGAAAAGGCGGCAAAATGAGGTAAAGCGAAACATTTTTTTATTCGACGAAGTAAAAAAAAAAAAAATAGGAGCGCTATAATAGCCGGCTGAGAAGATGAGGGCGGCTATTAACAACTAAATCGAACTAATTATCGTGCGTTTGTGTGTGTGTGTGTGTGTGGGGGGGGGGTTGTTATTAGACTGTTAGAAAGCCATACTAGGCAGGGCACAAATGGCGGGCTTAGAGTGGATGTTGAAAAAAAAATTAAGTGGATGATGAAAACGTTACAAAATGGCCCTTTACACTATGAAATTATGACAAATCAGCAGCAGCGGTGCGACGTCCCTTTCGGAGTGTGTATAACTCGGTCAAAACGGGACTGCGCCAGACACCTGTGGGCCAGTTTATAACAAATCTTTTGCCGAAAAGTCAAATCAATCAGAAAAAGACGGTCACAAATAGCATTAGACCAAAAGGACCAAATAATTGATTTAAAGAAATGTGTTCAAAAATTGAACACTTAATTAATTATTTCAAAACAGTGAAAATAGTCAAATTATATAAAAGACACTGTAGTCTTGAATCAACTTTTAAATTTTATTTGAATCTCAATTTGAAACAAAAACATTACCCAATAACCTCGGACGAATTGCTCTCAAGTGACTGGCGATCGGTTGCCTACGTCAGTAGATAACTGCAACTTAGGGGCGCTAACTTAACATTAATTGAAGGGGATGGAGAGGGATAGTATTGGGGGCGCGGTTACGGGTGGAATAAGTGGATAGGGGTGGGTCAACTTCAAAGGCGAAAATTACATGAAACTCAAATCGCTCACAAATCAAGCCATAGATTTGCAATGCAGCACATACAGCTAGCTACAATTTGGTGATGCTAGCGGTATATTAAAAAGTGGCCATCGGGTGAGCTGGGAGGCGGCATGGGGGGCTGGAGGTGGGATGTATGAGGGTCAAACTCTAAAAATTGCCAATTATACCACAATTTTATGTCTCCAAAATAGCTTCGGTAAACCTAGAGGCTAATAAGTCGAAGGCTCTTAGAGAACTTAATGCCATCCGTGCTTTACCTGTTTATCCCGTTTTCGAGGACAAAATTCTAAAAGGTCAGACAAAGAAGAAAAGACCACAGGACCAATGTAATTGATACAAACTTCGTTTGAGAGCAATTATTAAAGATAACGGGTAGAATAACAAACTTAAAAACATACCCGGCAGATTGCCGGAAAATAGCCGCCGTTGATTCCCATATTTCTATTGGCATTGAAAGAAAATATCAACAAAAATTGATTTTTGAATAAAAACATTTTTAAGTGCGATTTATTTTGATGTCATTTCGTAATTGAACATACTCCTGTCTCTTAGTCAGAGGCTACAGGGTCTAGTATCAATACCAATAAGCATTATAGATAGTAACTAAAACTTGAGAACAAAGTTCAAGTACCGGGCATCTAAAAATGGGCTTTATGGGTTTATCCCGTTTCTATTTCTGACTTTGATTTTTTATACTGACTCTCTTCATTTTGAATTGCTTTGCTGAGCAGCTGCTGTTTAAAAGGACTTTGAGCAGAATGACAGAAGAGTGAAACTAGCCTAGAGAAGTCAAGGAGATTTCATGCAAAATGTCGAAAAGGTGGCAAAATGGGTAAAGCAAAAAAAAGTTCTACGAAGTAAAAAAAACATAGCAGGACAAGTCCTGACGTACAATTCAAAGAATTTTCATTGACTAAACAATAAACGACTTCTAACGGACTATGAGTGAATTGGGAAAAACATTTCTAAAAAAACTAAGATAAAAATTTAAAAAAAATCTGTGTCAAAATGCCGCATGTGAACAAAACACCACTAGCGAGAAATGAAAATTTGGTTCATACAAAAAACTAGGCCTAGAATGAGCTATTAATGGATTGGGAAAACCATTTAGAAAAAACCCGATCCAAAAAAATCGAAAAACAGTAAAAATCAAAGTGAAATTGCCGCATGTGAACAAAAAACCACTAGCGAGCCCTGAACCTCCACAGACGCTATAAAATATTTAAGGAAGAAGAGAAACGTCATTCAAAAACAAATTGAATAAAAAACTAGAAACTTAATGAGTTTTTTTAATAGTACAAGGAAACAAAAAGCCTAATAAAATTCGTTTCCAATTAGGGCAATGGCAAAACAATGGGCAAGTCATAATAGGCTAAGAAACTTGTCTAAGACTAAGAAAAAAGAAAAAGTGCAAAAAAATAAGAAAAATTGTTTAAAAGTTCTCAATTTTTCTGTCAATTTTCCGAAGAAAAGAATGATTTAAACTAATAAAACTTTAGTCAATTGGTAGCTGAATATTCCTTAAGTAACAAGCTTCTATTCAAATCCCACTAAAAGCATTAAAACAAAAATACAGGCAAAAAATCATTAAATTTCGTCTAAAAATCACCAAAACTGATCAAAACCCTCCAAATTAGCATTTAACTCAGAATTAACTACTTGAAACATTCAATTCCTATCAAAACGAGCCTAAAACTAATAAAATATCATAATCAAACCTCATAACCGTCAAAAGTTGCAAAAAACTGCTTTTAAAAGCCGCACGTCAACAAAAAATTTTCGCTCGCTTGAGAAAATTCTTCACACATCAATTTCTCGCTCTCTCAAAAACAGCGGTATGAACAAAAACCACTCTCTTTTCGCTCCGCTCTTAACTTTTGTTCAGCCCCAAAATCACTCCAAATTTTTTCACGCGTTTCATTTCCCGCTTCAAAAATCACTCCAATAAAATTGATTTTTAAAAAAAAGGACTTCTCCAATACTCCTCTTCGAATCGTAAAAAGACAATTCAATTCATTGAATTTAAAAAAAACCAAGAGAAGGCCAATAATAGCCCCAGCTATCGCTGTGCGGCTATTAATAAACAGATAGATACCTGTAGCATTAGTTTTGACTAGACTGATTTTGAAGTGATCAGTGTCACTGCTCGGAAGGTAGAAGTTGTTGCCGTCTCTGTCTCTGAGCCTTGGGTAATTGTACCTCCTGCCAGGGTCACTTCCTACAAATAAACATTTTTTTAAATTGCAACCCGTCATCACTTTCATTTTCAAAGCTCATCTATTGAACTTTTGTCGGAAAACAAATTATAAAATTCCGTCCGTTGTTGGATCCGAACCCCATTGGTTTTCGAATTTGTTTGAGTTCCTTTTATAATTCATTTTGATTTTTTTAAGAACAATTTTGACAGAGAAAGCCAAGCAAGATCTTGTCAACATCTTTGCAATCGTAGTGAGACTCTTGGACTTGGAAATCATGTCGAGCTAACCCCAGATCGACATGGACTCGTGTGTCGTGGGTGTTCGCAGCACATATCAAAGCAAAAAACATGGATAAATTTGTTCACTCTAACTTGGATATTTCATCACACTTAATTGGAAAAGCTGGTTCCAGGGGAGGATGAGGGAAGGAATCGTTTGCAATGGATAAATGTAGCACCTGTCATGGAGATGAAGACTCCTTCCACTGATCGCGTCTTGAAGTAGAACGAGACATCTATTGCATAGGTGGCGTCTATTGCAGGGAAGAACATAGCTGACCTCTTGTCCCAAAACGAGGCCTCATTCTGCATGCGTTCTATCAACAGGAAAAATTTATTTCTATACGTATTTCTATTTTTATACGTATAATAAAAGGCCCGACTCAAAATATTCTCAATGAAAACAAAACATTCAATTGACAACATAAAGCAAGCAGCCCTCAGAAATTTTCTTCCATTTAAAAGTTTTATGCCCATAATGTGAAAACGGGGCTGAAAGTTTTATTTTTATGCCCCTTACTGTAAGAAGAGGGAGGGAGGTTGAAAATTTAGCTACTCAGGTGGCAGGGTGGGGGGAGCTAAAAGGTTGACAAGAAGTGTCCCTTATCAGTGGGGGTGGGTGTTAAAAGGTCTATGCCCCTTAGGTGCTGGAGGGTTTAAGTTCTATACCCCTTAGTTGGGGAGTGGGGGGGACAGTGAGCTCTGATCCGAATACTTACTGTCTCCAGCGCAGTACATGTCTCCGACAATGAACCCGATTGTCTTATCCTGAGTGCTGCTGCCAGTGGTACCTCCTGCTCTGATCTGCCTCACAGGTAAGTACTCCTTCTCCATTAGGAATCCACTGTCTTCCATCATGTATGAATTGTCACCGTTCCCATTGCTTGACACTGGCGCATCGCAGTTGCAGCTAAAATTTAAATAATTGTTCAAAAGCCAAATCTCTACAAATGTGCCTTCTACAATAAAGTGCTTTTCTACATACAGTGCCAAATTTCAACCTTACAAGCCCGCGTTTCAAGCTAGGTTACGTGATTCTGCTAGTCACATTGAAATTCTGGCGTATATCTCGAATGACTATGCGGTTCGCCGTTAATGCCAGATTTTCACAATTTCATCATAGTCACGTAACCTATGCTAGAAGTTGAACCAATTCGAAGTATGATGACAGTACGAGGAATCTTAAAACAAACACCTGCAAGTCTTGAAATGCCAGATCTCTGGAATGCCAGAGTATCCTACATACAGTGCCAGACACTTACTAATATTCGTTCCGGGCACACTGTTTTCCGGGAGTCATTGAACAGCCACACTTTCCCGAATGGGCAGTTGCATTACCCCAATTGATCATTTTGTAACCCTGCCTTGAAACCCACCAAGAGTGGGGTCTGGTACTAGCAGGCGAGTCCAGAAGCTTCGCGCCATTGTAGCACTTGGCGTAGATGAATTGCATGCATGTGTTCGACATGTCGGCAAGATATCCCAGACTGTTGATGTCTGTTCCGCCGTAGCCGAAGCTGATTGTGTAGCCACCGGGCTCGTTTACGGCTGGCAATCTGACCAATTTTTTGTTCCTACCGTCTCCTTTTATAATTGTAACCACTGAGTAAGTAGCTAAAACACGGGGTATCAAAAAACAACAACTAAATCGAACTAATTATCGTGCGTTTGTGTGTGTGTGTGTGTGGGGGGGGGGGTTGTTATTAGACTGTTAGAAAGCCATACTAGGCAGGGCACAAATGGCGGGCTTAGAGTGGATGTTGAAAAAAAAATTAAGTGGATGATGAAAACGTTACAAAATGGCCCTTTACACTATGAAATTATGACAAATCAGCAGCAGCGGTGCGACGTCCCTTTCGGAGTGTGTATAACTCGGTCAAAACGGGACTGCGCCAGACACCTGTGGGCCAGTTTATAACAAATCTTTTGCCGAAAAGTCAAATCAATCAGAAAAAGACGGTCACAAATAGCATTAGACCAAAAGGACCAAATAATTGATTTAAAGAAATGTGTTCAAAAATTGAACACTTAATTAATTATTTCAAAACAGTGAAAATAGTCAAATTATATAATAGACACTGTAGTCTTGAATCAACTTTTAAATTTTATTTGAATCTCAATTTGAAACAAAAACATTACCCAATAACCTCGGACGAATTGCTCTCAAGTGACTGGCGATCGGTTGCCTACGTCAGTAGATAACTGCAACTTAGGGGCGCTAACTTAACATTAATTGAAGGGGATGGGAGGGATAGTATTGGGGGCGCGGTTACGGGTGGAATAAGTGGATAGGGGTGGGTCAACTTCAAAGGCGAAAATTACATGAAACTCAAATCGCTCACAAATCAAGCCATAGATTTGCAATGCAGCACATACAGCTAGCTACAATTTGGTGATGCTAGCGGTATATTAAAAAGTGGCCATCGGGTGAGCTGGGAGGCGGCATGGGGGGCTGGAGGTGGGATGTATGAGGGTCAAACTCTAAAAATTGCCAATTATATCACAATTTTATGTCTCCAAAATAGCTTCGGTAAACCTAGAGGCTAATAAGTCGAAGGCTCTTAGAGAACTTAATGCCATCCGTGCTTTACCTGTTTATCCCGTTTTCGAGGACAAAATTCTAAAAGGTCAGACAAAGAAGAAAAGACCACAGGACCAATGTAATTGATACAAACTTCGTTTGAGAGCAATTATTAAAGATAACGGGTAGAATAACAAACTTAAAAACATACCCGGCAGATTGCCGGAAAATAGCCGCCGTTGATTCCCATATTTCTATTGGCATTGAAAGAAAATATCAACAAAAATTGATTTTTGAATAAAAACATTTTTAAGTGCGATTTATTTTGATGTCATTTCGTAATTGAACATACTCCTGTCTCTTAGTCAGAGGCTACAGGGTCTAGTATCAATACCAATAAGCATTATAGATAGTAACTAAAACTTGAGAACAAAGTTCAAGTACCGGGCATCTAAAAATGGGCTTTATGGGTTTATCCCGTTTCTATTTCTG
Organism: Convolutriloba macropyga; assembly: GCF_964194025.1. Classification (NCBI taxonomy): domain Eukaryota; kingdom Metazoa; phylum Xenacoelomorpha; order Acoela; family Convolutidae; genus Convolutriloba; species Convolutriloba macropyga. The sequence goes on along the minus strand of NC_134482.1, from coordinate 43,134,091 downwards.
ACTTTGATTTTTTATACTGACTCTCTTCATTTTGAATTGCTTTGCTGAGCAGCTGCTGTTTAAAAGGACTTTGAGCAGAATGACAGAAGAGTGAAACTAGCCTAGAGAAGTCAAAGAGATTTCATGCAAAATGTCGAAAAGGTGGCAAAATGGGTAAAGCAAAAAAAAGTTCTACGAAGTAAAAAAAAACATAGCAGGACAAGTCCTGACGTACAATTCAAAGAATTTTCATTGACTAAACAATAAACGACTTCTAACGGACTATGAGTGAATTGGGAAAAACATTTCTAAAAAAACTAAGATAAAAATTTTTAAAAAATCTGTGTCAAAATGCCGCATGTGAACAAAACACCACTAGCGAGAAATGAAAATTTGGTTCATACAAAAAACTAGGCCTAGAATGAGCTATTAATGGATTGGGAAAACCATTTAGAAAAAACCCGATCCAAAAAAATCGAAAAACAGTAAAAATCAAAGTGAAATTGCCGCATGTGAACAAAAAACCACTAGCGAGAAAGTGAATTTTTGTTCAAACACCATTTTCTCACTCTACTTTAAAATTAGAGCGAAAAAATTTTACGCCGCAAAACCACTCGCTTTTTCGCTCCATTTCCTGTTTCGGCGTGACCAAAATCACTACTCCAATTTGACTTCAAAAATCATGAAAATGTGTGAACAGATCTTAAAAAAAAGACAGCGCCCCAATACAATTCAAATTCTTTGAATTGTAAAAATAGGAGCGCTATAATAGCCGTCTGAAAAGATGAGGGCGGCTATTAAAAAAGAAATAACAAAAATCAATGGTTAACTGGACGATTACAATTTTTGTCCATCAAGAGGAAGACAAAATAATCACACTTTTCAATAATAATAATACCAATGATGGAGAGGGTAGGTGCGCGTGTGGTGGTGTATATTTTTTGGTCGGAGGGAAGTGGGGAAAATGTTGGGGAAAGGGTAGCACGGTGTGGGTCGATAGGTGGCAAAGGGATAGATGTGGGTATGGGGATGGACGTGGTGGTAGATAGATTGTTGGGGTAGATGGTCGTGTGAGGGGAAGCAGGCGCGGGGGAGGAAAAGTTGTAAATTGTGACTGTTATAGGGTCAACAGGGTTATGGGTGTGGGGTGGGTTTGTCTCGGAGCGCTGTGCGGGGGTCAAAGGAGCTTTTCTGGAGAAGAGAGCACGGGGAGTGGGGTGGGGGGGGGGTGACTGCGGGGGTAAAGATTAACTCAAGATTAAGAACCCTCCTTCATACCATGAATACATGTCTCCTCAAAACAGTTTCATTGATTCGCCTACTTAGAGACTAGAAATGCATAAGGCTAGAAAAGAGCTGCTCACCCACTATAGGCTGCCGGGCTTTACCAGTTTATCCTATCCTGTTTTTGAGGATAAAAAGATCAAAACGTCAGACGCAAAATTGGTCAAAAGTGAAAAATCGCTAAAGACCGCAGGATATAATTGCTAAAAAATTTGTTCTGGATCAATCCATATCTTTTTAACAATAATCAGAATGAAGGCATGAAAAAATCGGCTTCAGCTTAAAAACCACAGTACCAATAATCCTCTTCGAGTCGTTGAAAAAGGAAAGCACCAAAATAATAGCATTCCGGAGGCTGTCCACAATCATAAAAAAGAAGACTTTGATCAAGTATTGTTCATTAAAATATCAAGGAAAAAACTCCATTAGCATGAAAAAATATTACAGAAAAACACGAGCAGGATTAATTATAAACACAATTTTCCTACTTGTCAGTATATGGTTGTGCAAATTACGGTTGCGCATTGTGAAATCATATAGTCTTTCGTATTACCAGCATTCCCAAATCGGGGGCCAAAATACATAGCAAAATATCAGAAACCACTAAAATATTAAACTATTTAACACATTGCCCCTGTTTGTTTAATGGCAGAGTACGTTAAGGCCTACTGCATAAAAAATCAATAAAGACTTCGTGTTGACACCAAAGATTGATAGCAAAGCCTAGGATATTTTGCCTGCATTTTTGGATACCGTAACAGAATGTATAGCTCGGTTAGCGACGATTCTTAAATCGCTTCGGTTAGAGCTGCAGGCTTTTGAGTTCTACCAAAATGCTTGAATCCTTCGGTCTATATTTTGTTTTAAAATATAGACTAAATCAACTGAAAGAGCTTTTAGTTTATGTCTCGTCCTACACTGAGAGTATGCACGTTGAGATCAAAACCATTTTCTGTGAAGGAGAAATGTGAAACCAGCCTTTTTAAACACCCTTAGCCTCGGTTTTTTTTAAAACCTCTGCATATCCTAGGCTTTGCTATCAATCTTTGGTGTCAACACGAAAAAGTTTTTTAAAAAGCCGAGGCTAAAGGTGTTTAAAAAGCCTGGTTTCACATTTCTCCTTCACAAAAAATGTTTTTGGTCCCAACGTGCATAATCTCAGTGTAGGACGAGACATAAAATAAAAGCTCTTTCAGTTGATTTAGTCCATATTTTAAAACATAACCGACTAACGTCGGGCGAATTGCTCTCAAACGACCGGCGAGCGGTTGGCTTGGTCAGTAGCTAGCCACGGGGGGGGGGGGGGGGGGGGGTGCACCGGGGGCTGATGGGGGCAGCACTGGGTGGGGGGGCAAAAGCGCGGTGGGGGGGTGGAACCAATAGTGGGGGTGGGGGGGTCAACAAGGGGGGGGGTGTCAACCTCTAAGAACCGCCCCTCACACCATAAGTATAAGTATAAGTCTCCAAGACAGTTTGAGCTGAAACAGACCTGAAAGGCTCTAAGAGCACATAATGCCCGCTGGGCGCTACCTGTTTATCCCGTTTTTGAGGACGAAAAGTCAAAAGCGTCAGACGAAAAATTGGTCAAGCGAAAAATCGCATAAAAAAAGACCGACAGGACTAATATAATTGCTACAAACTTCGTTTGAGAGCAATTAAACAAAATATAGACCAAGGATTCAAGCATTTTGATAGAACTAAAAAACCTTCAGCTCTAACCGAAGCGATTTAAGAATCGTCGCTAACCGAGCTATACACTCTGTATCCAAAAATGCCGACAAAATTACACTCTCCGTGCAACACAGACCAAAACAGTGAAAAAGAAAAAAAAATCGAAGAGATCAAAGTCGCTCAATAGAAATTCACTGGTGGATTAGATTTAAATTTATTTCTAACAACTTTATTAATAACACTTCATTTACATCAATTCTGATTCACCTCTACCAATTCGTGAGCAAAACTGAGTTTCACGCCAAAAAAACTGACCGAGGGCGATTAATGTTACGCAAAAAAATCTAGTATAATAAACGCCATAAAAACGTCAAAAATTAAATGGAAAAAATAGGAGCTGAGTAATTGGTCATATTTTGGCTTAGGGTCAAATCACTGACTAATGTTACTCGAAGAACAAGTTTAAAACTGTGTTCCTGCTTGTAATTGAGCAGTTTACCACTGCACATAGTCTAGAAAAATCATAACCCTCGCCTTGCCAGCATTTCGAGAATTTTTAAAGATATTTCGTAGTAACTAAATTAAACGACAAAATTAAAAATTGCCGGCATATTCCCAGAAGCGCTTAAGAATAACAAAAATCAGAGCTGATCATGGGGTTGCCGAATCAAAAATCAAATTGCTTATTTTCTTTCCAGAAAACTCAAAACGCTCACTTTACTTTAGTCGCACTGCTTCATTATCAATTTTCTTCATTACAAAAAACTTGATTCAAAAACTTCATTCCAATTTTATCGAAATCGTTGGACGGGTAACTGAATAAGTCCAATCGATATGACCAAAACTCAGATGAACAAACCACAACTCTCCCAAATTACTGTAATTAATATTATTTGAGAGAAATTAATAACCGAACAAATAGAATTTGCATAATCCGACTAATGTCGGAAAAATTGCTCTCCAACGACAGACGAAGAAATTTAATACAGGGGCTGTAGCCTAGATAAATTTTCTTTATGGGTGCAAAAAATAGTTGACCATGCCGGTATTCGAACCATGGACCTCTCGCTCCCTCAACAGAAGCCCTGCCCACTCGTCTATCAGGCCCTTCTTTTTGCTTTGCGCAATCGATTTCATATTAGCAACAAGCTTTAGTTCAGAGTGAGAACAATAGAGATCACTCAAAAATGAAGAACGAAAGCGTGAAAAGTCACTTGAGAAGTCAAAGAATGTTATAGAAGAAAAGCGCAAAAACGAAGCAAAAATTTTGCATTAAAAAAGACCAACACGTTTACAATAATTGCTACGAAATTCGTTCGAGAGCAATTAATAAGAGAACGGGTTAAATCATAATATGACAATGAGGAACAAAAAAATGTCAAAACAAAATTGTCCAAATAGTCTGAATCACACTTACATTGAGCACTGTTGTAGAAGAAAGACAGCTTGTGAAGATATTGGAGAGCTTGTCCTGAAACACAGAAGGTCAAATTTATTAAGACTCGGCAAATGTAATGTACTACTTCTTTCCACTCCCATTCTCCCCCCTCCCCCAATATTTCAATATCTCATCATTTCAACCTGCAAACTTAACTTTTACAACCAAAACCCATTTTTCCTAAAATACACGTTTCCCTAATTTTGAAAGTTAATTATACCAAGCTGTCGTTATACAAAACCTACTTAGATAAAGCAGTATACTGAGGTGAAATGATAGAGGGCGAATTAATCGGGTTTAATGATAGGGGTAGATCAAAAAGGGAAAAAATATGAAGACGTGAAACAGAAAAACAAATTATCAGGTATATAAATTTGTCCTAATTTTTATTGGAATAAGATCGAAATTATCCAAATTTAGACCTTTGATCATATAATCCACGATACTTTTCATCACATAGAATGACATTTTTGAGAAAAATAATACATCTTGCTTTCTTTAATCGTGGTAAAGATTAAATTTCACAATTTGATCTGTAATTCTGGCACCCCAAATTAAAAAGAGCTTTTGATCTCATTTTTTTTTTACTTCTGATTAAATTTTTGTGATTCTGATCATCTTCTCTCATTCGTTTTGTTGCGATAAACACTTACTGGCAACATTTCCTGAGGACTGTGCAGTGGCTGTTTCCCCAATGTCACAGTCGACCAGGTATGGGGGGATCGGTCCAGCCCCATCAACGTCAATGTATCTATTTCCACTCGCAGTCTCATTCAGGAACTCATAGGCCTCGCATGAGGGCAGGAACGTCGAAGAGTAACACAGCTACAACACAAAGCACTCGTCACAATGCAAGAATTTAACCAAAATTTTAAATTATTGACCCTAAAAAGATCGCTTTGCTAAAATCACACCCAACATCTCAATATTTTACGTCGCTTTCTTGGCGCCTTGGAACTTCAAGATAGGCTCATAAGGAGCTCTTCACAAAGAGGATTTCATAGCAATCAAGGCAGCTCAAAACAGATATACGTCTCGTCTGAAATCTTCGAGGTATCGTCCAATAAAAGTCCAAGGCAGTATCGCCAAAATTGCACTAGTATGAGGACTATTATGGGCACTATTATGTTTGTATTTGAACGAAAAACCCACCCTATCGTTATTGTAGTTGGTGAGTGAACAATCACAAACGAAATCGAACCAGCTCTGGAAACAGATTCCACCATGGAAGCATGGATTGGGAGTACACCTGTCTACAATTGGACACTGATCAATCATCGGATTCCCAACTGACGTCACTCTTCCACCTGGATCAATTAATTAATAGAAATGAGATTCCAATTTTGTGTAAAAAATCAGTTACTGGAGATGTACTTTTTTGAAATAAAATATTGATTTGGAAGAAGTCTGTTATGTTGATTAGCCGTTAACTCAAATTCCATATTTCGAATCAACAAATTCATCCCAACTTTCAATGACTTCAAAGTAGTGATCGTCTGTACAAAAACCCATCATTTTGTTAAGAAAAACATGGCCGGAGGATTCATCAAAAAGGAGTCGAAGTTGAACATTTAACCTCCTAACCAACATCACAAACTCTAACATTGAACAAGTCGGACGAATTCTCTCGAACGACTGGCGAGGTTAACCATTTAGAAGGGGGAATAGGCTAGAGAAACTTTTAGGACGCATAGAATTCTGACTACGGAGGGGTTCGCATCCGCAACCTCTCGGATAATAGACAGGAACATTAACATCTACGCTACACGGGCTATGTACAGTCATCGCTCATAATCAACTTATTTTAGCAGCGGACTTAATTTTTGAATGCACCCAATTCAAATCAACAAAAAATCAAAAACTCAAGCGTGAAAAAGTTACTTGAGAATTGAAATCGAAGGAATGTTGCAGAAGAAAAAGGCCAAACACAAATTTTGCATTAAAAAACAAACATTTACAATAATTGCATCAAACTTCGTTCGAGAGCAATCAAAATCTTTTTACCAATACAAGTGGTAAAACGTATTCCAATTGGAAATACCTCAAACCGCCTGACCGACATCAAAAACTCTAAAATTAAAAAGAATATTACTACGATGTTGTCCATAAGAGACCGAAGAACACGGCTTGAGTTCCGAAAAACCGATATCTTCAGTCAAAGTTTCTTCACGATAGCAAAAAAAACAGACATCAACACATGAAAATTGTAAAACCAAAACCTTTCCGAAACATTTATAATGTCAAACCTTTATCTGAAGGAAAAATTATTTTAAAAAAGTTTCAACAAATTTCAATGACAACACAAAAGTAGAAATTCTATCTCAAATAAGTCCACTAGCAACAGTTCTGCAAATCAATCGTAAAAAACAGTCATATTTACAGAGAAACAGTCAATTTTGCCACAAATTTGTTATATCTAAACAAATATCATGTACGCTCGCTTAGGAAACATAAAAGTTGATTTATCGGTTAAAAATTGATCGAAATTTTAAAAAGGTACATATTGAAAACAAAATGCCTAGTATTAACCAAATGGTCAGAATGCTTATAAAGCACCTGCAATATTTACATATGCAAACATTTCTGTTTGAAACAAAAACTCTCCCTCAGTAAAAAATGGTTTTACTTTTCCTGTATCTCGAGTGAAAAGAACAGAAAAAAAACTTTTCTCTCCACTTTTATTTGTACAACAGTTTGACCATACATATTTCTCTCATTCAGCATTTCCTGTTTCAAATACAAGTTAAAAAAAGCTGAATTTTTTGTAATCTAGACGAACTTCTTTCTTGTCTGTATACTGAACGTCAAAATTAACTTAGCACCCCCTAATTTTACGAATTAAAAATTCAATTTCTAACGCAAAATTACCTAAATTTGATGAAATTTCGAGAACAATTTTTAAACCATTAAAATCCTAAACTATTGACCTATAAATTTGACATAATGCGCATTAGTAAATTAACAGTGACCCCAATGTAAAATTGATGAACTCGATCTAATTTTCAAAAGCAAAAAATTGTCTCAAAATGTGATGCTTTCACGTTTAAAAAACTAGACACAATTAAAAGAAACAATCAATCCACAAAATTACAAAGCTCAATGTTTTTGATAAGTATTTTCACAGCCGTTCCGGCGCCCGTTTCTCGTTAAAAAACAACAGACTAACGTCGGGCGAATTGCTCTCAAAAGACCGGCGAGCGATTGACTTCGTCAGTCGCTAGCCAATGTTTAGTGAAGCTAGCTTTAGCTTAATTGAAGAGGCGTGAGGTGAGGTTAAAATATGATGACATCACGCCACATAACAGCAGCTGAAGTGCGGTATCAACAAAAGAGTTAAGGAAAGAGAGAGAGAGAGAGAGAGAGAGAGAGAGAGAGAGGGAGGGAGAGAGAGATACAATAAGAACGAGAAAGAGAAGGAAACAAACTCCAACCATCGGAGAGAAAGACAGAGCTAGAAAAATTTATTGTCCCGTGAGTTCAGTAATGTTACTCATCTGCAAGACCTAAAAAGTTTCGTTGGACCTAAAACGATCTGCAAGACCTAAAAAGGATCGTTACCTACAACCTTCGTTTGAGAGCAAATAATTATATGTCTCGACTGCAAACTGATAAAATTCTAATTGACCTAAATTTTAACAAAAGCGACTGACATCGCGCGAATTGCTCTCAAACGACCCGCGAGCGGTAGGCTTCTCAGTAGCTAGCCACGGTTTAAAGAGGCTAGCTTTAGCTTAATTGAAGCAGCGGGGATGGGGGTGCACAGTGGGGGGCAATGGTGGCAGGGGGTTTTTGGCTGCACGGTGCCCTTACGGCCTGAACGATGTGCAGGGGTGGCGATTGGGGAGAGAGGGTGAAGTAAGAGGGGGCTGATATATATGTGTGTGTGTTTGCTGAAAGGCTCTAAGAGCACTTAATGCCCGCTGTTTGCTACCTGCTTATCCCGTTTTTGAGGACGAAAAATCAAAAATGTCAGACGAAAAATCGGTCAAGCGAAAAATTGCATAAAAAAGACCGACAGGACTAATATAATTGCTACCAACTTCGTTTGAGAGCAATTAAAAGTTATTCACGGAACCGGATCATAAGTTGGAGTTTTACATCGCAAAGTTACAATATGCCAACTTACTTTTGACGTTCAGTAAACCTACAGAAAAAATTAAGCTAGAAAATTGCCACCTATTCGTGGAAAACATTATTTGTTTAACCGGACAATAAAAAAACGCATTAATGTAATATGCAAATAGTTGTCTTAAATGATGGAGGCCTGATCAAGGTAAACAGATTTTAAGTCTGGCTCTCACTGTTATCCCGGTAAGTACTCCTGCCATTTATTTAACATAGCCGGCAGATTGCCGGAATAGCTCCGAAATAGACTTGCGTGCCGTAAAATACAGATGGAAAAAGATACAGAAGTGAGTTGATAATAGTTATCGCCGCCTCCTATAAAACTTACAAGTTTATTTCAAAGGTTGTTTTTGGGTGCAAAAAAGTTTCCCTGTCGCGTCTCGAACCGGCGATCTCCGGATTAACAGCCAGTCGCCTTAACCACTCGGCTGTCGGACCACACAATCTGTTTTCTTACAATCAACTTTGTTTTAGGAACAGATTCTGTTTCTGAATAACTGCAATTTAGGTCACGCAGAAAGCGTGAAATCAAGCGCGAAAAAGCTATTTAAGCAGTGACGAGACAGAATGTTCTAGAACAAATGTAAAACGAAAATGAAGCGTCAGACGACGAAACAAAAAAAACCAAGAGCACCGCAATATAGCTACGCTCAGCTTACAGCTTCGCAGCTATAAACACTTAAGCGAATGAAAATCTTATCGATTCACAGTCGATGCATAAAAATCAATGCCCTTCAAAAACAGTCAGTTTACCATATAACTTTGCGATTTGAACGCTTATTTTTGTTAGCAAGTTTTTTTGTTAGTTGGCATTTGCGTAATACATTTGAGAGCGAACAGATGTAAATTTTGGATCTAGTGAAATACATTTTTTGTCGAAACTTGAAAGGAGTTTATCAACGACATCTGGTAAGTTCCAAGTTTATATCTTTAACGCCCCCCCCCCAGGTGCATGTGCTATTTTTTTACATAATAACGTGCTATATAACAACATATAATTTGTAACTGGGGGCGTAAAAAACACTGGGGGCAAAACAGAGTAGATCCCAATTTTTGGATCTTTTCCGTTTGTGCCCCCCCCCCCCCAGTACGTTATGCGCCCCCCAGTTACAGAGCACGTGCCATTAAATAGTAAATCACTATGTAAAAATATTGCACGTACGTCTGGGGGGGGGGGGGGGTGCAAATAATATGCGCCCACTAAGCTGGGGGGGGGGGGCACAAACGGAAAAGATCCCAATTTTTAATTCGTAACTTTTGACATTCACAATATATAATCACATTTTCACGACGAAAAGGAAAGTGATTTGAAGAGTGGCAAAGAGCGGTTAATTAAATTCCAATGATTTTCAAAGCAGCAACACGCATGTTCTAAGATCACTGTTTCGTTATTTTTGATGTCACATGTCAGATTCCATCAGCATTTTCTTATTCATAAACCTATTCGAACAAAAAAATGCTTGTTTTTCACTGTTAATTGTTTGTTTGCTTATCACAATGATAATAATTTAAAGTCACAAGATGTAACATAAGGAAGCTCTCATATCCCAAATAAGGCTATTAACGAATTGTGAACTTTAACAATCAGGGTCGAAAAAACTGAGGTTCGAAAAATCTTAACCTGTTTGCAGACTGGTATCACCAAGTAGCAGCCTCTGCAGTGACACTTGAACCCCGTTGACCTCCAGAGCCTTCAGACACCCAATGAAGCCCTGCATGTCTGGGGTCTGGGAGCCAGTACCACCTGAAAGCAAACAATACCTGAAGCAAGTTGAAGCCGAACATTTAAGAGACGAGAACATTTACTCGACATTGGTAACTATATTCCGTTTTGGAATCTTAACACATGCGAGAGAGCATTTCAAATCGGATTTTGATAACATTTTTGATCTTGCCCCTTTTTGAGACGGGTACTCCTATTAATTATGCAAGGGATTTATAATATTATGTAAATCCTAACGATATGCGAACTAAGAAACTATCCCAACGGACCATGGGATTGAGTTACCCGCTTAATTATGATAAAACTTGCCTTTAATGTCGGCTGCTTATTGATTGGATGAAAGGATAAATGGGTGAAACGGTAGAGAAGTTAAGATATGGGGTTAAGACATGCGGGGTTAAATGCATCGAGGTGAAAAGAAGTAGGACCAATTGAAACGTAATTAAAGGCCCTTTTTAGTAATTTCCGTGGTAGAAGTGCTCATTTGACTCCGGTAATACGTTACGTAATGTCGAGTAAGATCGGTCAAAGTGCTTTCAAACCGTAACCTGTTAACCACTGGTGGTTTAATCTGTAAAGACGGGAGGCGACGAATGGTGGGGGGGGGGGGGGGGGCTTGTAATTCCTATTCACATTACAAATATATTAACCACCTTGAAAAATATTACATTGTAACACTTTGTTTGGTTCGAAAGATTTATCGTTAAGTATCTTCGGAAATGGACAGAGGGTTACCATTTTAGTCTTTTCTTAACTTTTCGCGAGAATTCTGCCATAGACCCAAAACAAAGACCCCCCAGTGGAAAACTTTCGACAAGTATAATCCCCAATAACAAATGCAAGTTTGATCAGTTATAACCATAGGACTCATTTTACACAGATTACTCGGTTATACAATAGAACACTTTCAAGCGACTGATGCGCGCAATTTCTAGCAACAAATAGGAAAAAAAGTAAATTTGATTGTCCCACAAGATCATATTGTAGATTAATTATTATCCATTTCCATAGTCACCGATAACATCAAGGAAGTAATGCCGATGAAGAACATTTCTCTTCCTTACCCAATCTCACATTGTTCCCATTTTAATAAGAATTCTATTCAGATGAAACAAACGGAAATTAACTTTATCTGGCCATACTTGTCTAGAAAATTTCCGGATCTTTCATAATTTGATTATCCTTAACGTTCACCTTCAAAATAACATTTTTAAGTTCACGGTTTTAAAGTGTCAGCAGTATTTATATTTTTCTTTTTCATGTAGCTGAGGACCATTAACAGATCAAGTGACCAGCAATAAGTTATGTTATGAAATCTTTCAGGCGGTAATTCAATCAAAATTCGGCGAAAAATAAAAACATAGCTGGCAGATTGCCAGAAAATAGCCGCAATAGATTCGTAGATCGGCAGTAAAAAAAAACAGTAAAAAAGACAGACCAAAAAAATTCGTCTTTTCATTGAAGGCTCATCTGTTATATTTTGATTTAAAATCTGTATAAGTTATTGCTGCCTCTATTAGCTGATCTCAAATAACCTTCATTTAGAGTGACACACTCCCATTTGACCTTATCTCCTTGATTAAAGTAAATAAAAGTCAATTTCAAAGTGAGGAAGTCAATTTTGAGAGTGAGGTAAGTCAAGTGTGACAAAAAAATTAATCACGCGCATGAACAAAAAAACTCGCTCCACTAAGAGCGAAAAATGACGTCACACATGCAATTCAGTTGAAATTGCATGAACGAATGAACAAAAAGTGGCTGTGACGTCATATGATCGTAACAAAAATCATGACGACGAAATAAAAAAAACATAGCAGAACAAGTCCTGACGTACAATTCAAAGAATTTTCATTGACTAAACAGAAAAACTAGACCTAAAATGGACTATGAGTGAATTGAGAAAACCATTTTTAAAAAAAATCAGAACAAAAAATTAAGAAATAAATAGAAAATCAATGTCAAAATGCCGCATGTGAACAAAAAAACCACTAGCGAGAAATTAAAATTTAATTCAAACAAAAAACTAGGCCTAGAATGAGCTGTGAATGGATTGGGAAAACCATTTGGAAAAAAAATCCAATCCAAAAAATCGAAAAAACAGTAAAAATCAGAGTAAAATTGCCGCATGTGAACAAAAAACCACTACCGAGAAACCGAATTTTTGTTCAAACACCGTTTTCTCGCTCTACTTTAAAATTAGAGCGAAAAAAATTCACGCCGCAAAACCACTCGCTTTTTCGCTCCATTTCCTGTTTCGGCGTGACCAAAATCACTACTCCAATTTGACTTCAAAAATCATGAAAATGTGTGAACAGATCTTAAAAAAAAGACAGCGCCCCAATACAATTCAAATTCTTTGAATTGTAAAAAAACCAAGAGAAGGCCAATAATAGCCCCAGCTATCGCTGAGCGGTTATTAACAAAACATATGTGCACTTTTCATTTCGGCGCAATTTTCATTTAGCTTTTAAGCAGTATACTGCCTCCGATTCAGTTCAACTGCTTTAAACTGTGAATGAGAGAAAAAAGATCACGCAAAACTCAACACAGGGACGTAAAAGTCACTCGAAAAGTCAAGAAACGGACAAGAAAAACACTACTACAATAATTACTCAAACTGGGTTTGAAAGCAATCAAAAACAACAGAGGACACGAAACAGTTGGCCTAATACTGCCCTGCTACGATTATAATGAAACCACAATTATCATTGATTTCGATAATAAGTGTACACGCAAATCTATTCTACTTGGTTATACTTATAGCTCATAGAACGTTTAATCAAAACACAATTTTCCGTGTGTATATTTTGTAATTACAATAGTACAAACGAGGAGAGACCCTAACTACTCACAAAATTCTGTGCTCATTCAATGAGGTCCGAAAAACTCAGGATAGAACATTATCATAACAATTTAAAAAAAATGCGCCAGAAGAAAAATCACAGGTTAGAGGCAAAACATAACAAATAGACTAGTAAAAGCAGAAAAATTATCAGGGCACATCTAGCGGGTCATAGAGCCCCCCCACATTTTCGAATGCAAACTTACATCTCTTACCAGGTTACTAAAGCCGTCATCATTGTAATAACACGTGTATTTGTCTGTTCATACAAGCTATGGTAACTCTCTACAGAGCGATTCTAATCTCGGAGTTTCCTACTAATATTAGGGTTCCTCGTAGTTTTTATGTTTCTTTTAAAGTATTTTTTAAGTGTTTAGGTTCGCAAGCGTCCGGTATTCTGCTAAGATGTGAAAATTTTACAAGTTCTGAGGATGGCAAATAGCACTAAGTTTCACAAGAATCAACTGAACAATGAATGAACAATTCGTGTTATTCATTTCTTATTTATACTTTTTATTTACATTTTTGTCCAATCAGAATTGAGTTCATTCTATTAATAGATAGTGAATATTTTATAAGTTTTATTTGAGTCTGAGTCTTCATGCTCGATACAAGCTCATGTAAAGAAAAGCCCGGCGGCGGCGGCGGTGGTGGGGGGGAGGAGGGTTGTTTCTAAATTAGAATTATGTTATGAAGAAAGACTTGCGTTCGTAGTATCCTCCGAAATGATAGTCACTGGATGGCGTGAACTCTTTGAACAACCTGTTAACAGCATAAGTCTCTTCATCTATGATGGCAACAATGAAGTTTTCTGAAAACTCCAGTCGTGTGTGGTGCCAAGCCCCGTCATTCAACCCATTGTAGCCTGCAAAACAGATTAAAAGTTAATCAAGGTACCATTTCATACAGGTAAATCATTAGATCAACTGTTACGATAACTTTTAAATTGTCTAGCCCGATGAAGACTATAAAAATCTGAAATATAAATTGGCAATGAACTTATATATTTCTATCCTTCCTATCATCTTTATGAAGCGTGTGCAGCAATTGTACTTTTATTTATCCAGGTACCATTTCATAAAGACAATTCATTAGATCAACTGTTACGATAACAACAATTGCATAACATCGATACATAAATTGAAGAAGATTGAAGTTTATAAAAAGAGATATCGGTGCCAATAAATACCTATATATCCTATATTTTTATAACACAATGGATGTTTATCTCTTCTTTTATAAGGGAGTTGCAGACCTTCATTCAATGGCGAGAATAATTTTTTTAAATTCATAACATTCCCGTGGCCCTAGAAATGGATAAAACTCACATTGACAATGCGATTAAAGTTATTCTACCGGTGCTATTTATTATGTTCAGACGAAAGCGTAAGAACAGTCCTACAAGACAACTAGAACAAAAAATGCTTCCAAAAATTATTATAATTAGTAAAATCAAGTTTCGTAAAACCAACTCCAATTTTTCCGTTATATATAGTTTCCTTAAACTGTCGGGCTAATTGCCCTCCAACGACCGGCGAGCACTTGACTTCGGTAGTAACCAGCTGGGGCTTGGAGATGTAGCATGAAATTGTAAATTGTCCCAAAACACTTGTTAAATCGCATACTAAGAGACTAGTAAGGCTCTAAGACAGCTGCTCTGCCAATTAATGCCCTCCGGGCTTTACCCGTTTATCCCGTTTTTGAGAAGTTAAAGAGAGTCAGATGAAACATCGGTCAAGCAAAAATTCGCATTACAGAATATAGGACTACTATAATTGCTTCAAACTTCATTTTCTAGCAATTATAGAAATTAATGGACACAAAGAGTCATAGATTTAAGGTTCTATTTTTTATAGAGCCAACGTCGCATCGAATGGGTATCATCACGTTTCCGAGTAGAAAAAATACAAATTAAATTTCTCAGCAGCCAAACCATAGCCAGCCAACCAACAGAAAACACAAAAAGCAAAAAAAATCAATACTGGTTCCCATCACTGATTTTTTTCAACCCATATAAGGCTCAGTTTTTAAACATATAAACAAATAAAAATAGAAATGTCCAAGCACCTTTAAATATTTTACTAATAAGGTGCTTAAAATAAACTTATTAGAGCTTATTACTACCCTCTACAATGCTTTAAACTGACTGAAATGGAATCACGCGTTAGGTTCTTTCAGTCATTACGGTGTTCAACTGAGAATGAGATATGCTGCTTAAAATAACGAGTGAATTCAAAATTGAGATCACCTAAAACAAGCAGCCAACGTGGAAAGGGCAAAAAACATGAGAGTGAAATTTAGAACATACCAGGCACAGTCCCTGATAACAGTATCAATTCGTTTCTATATTTCCGATCGGGAAAAATTAAACAAGCATATTGCCTATTGCTGATTGTTCTCTTACACAAAATGTCACACAATATTTAGTGGTTAGGTTCACTCCTTCTTAATAAGAGGTTAAAGGGACTAGTTTTTAAATCATTTTGAGCACAATCAGCGAAGAATGAAACTAGCCTTGACTAGTAAAAACAATTTTACTCGAAGAATACTGAAAACGTGATAAAAATAATTGCAGCAACACAAAATTTCGTTTGACGTAGTAAGGAAAAACAAAACTAGAAGCACAAGACAAAAACACAACCAGAAGCACAATTACTAGAAGACTGAGAAGATAACGCCAGTATTAATAAAAAAACACTGAATTCCGATCCACATCAACGAGTACAATTGATATTAGTCCGGCAGTGTAATTATTTAAATGGATTTAATATTTCCATATTATAACAGAAAACTTGAGTTAAATTCAAATTATGTCGCATATCTCAAAATAAAAATTAATTAAGTTTATAAAGTCAACCCAACCACTAAACAGTAGTTCTAATTCATTTTCCGAATTTGAAGTCACGCCACAAAACGCACAAAACAAAAATAAAAGCGTGATTAATGTCATTAGACTTTCTTCAAAAGCTCTTGAAGATATTTTACTACCAATTCTTGAGTTGACGAGCCGCAGTTGAAATTGAGCAAAAATTTTCCTCTTTGCCTACTTATATTTTTCACCAAATTTTTTACAATAAGCAAAACTATTGATACTGAAATAAAGATACATATTACTGTAAAACGCACACTGCAGTTCATTTGCTTTTAAGATATTTAAAAAATTCAAAATTCTTGTTTTTCACCTTTCTTCTATCAAACATTAATTGTTTTGATTATTGTACACAAGTCACTTTCTGCATCAGCAGAAAAAATGACACTAATTAAATAGCGTTTACTTTAACATTTTACAAGCATCTTAGAAACATCTGCGCCATAACCGACCGTAACACACTGTCATTGCAAAATTTTATCTCACAGGTTAGCGTTTAACAATAACTTTTCGTGATACAACTTTTCGGCTTTAAGATCAGAATTTGATTTCACCGCTTCTTTTTCGGCAACCAAAAAGTATCCGTAAGTTTAAGCCTCTGTGTTTTCTGAAATATTAAATTTTTATGATCAGATAGCAACCTAGAAAGATGGCACTATTTCATAGCTAAATTATTGCAGCTCAATTTGAATTGACTGTACAAAAAAACAAGCCAACCACTAAAATCATAATTTAAACGAATGACGCATGCTTGAATCATGGTATACTGTTCAGTTTTCAATGCATGCAAATTCAGTATATATCAATAAAATACAATTTTGAAAGCGTGAGAAAAAACTGCGTGAAAAAAATGATCTGCGTGATCAGCATGTTATGTTTATTCACGCGACCTTCAATGGTTTAGAACATTAAATAGAAACTTATAAAGTTGATTGTTCGAACATGAAAATCAGCTTGTTAGAACACACTAACATTAATTTACAGCGACACATTTAAATTTAAACAAATAACAAGTTAACTAGAAACCAAGTTATCAACTTGAAGTAAACAATTCAAAACATGAAGTTATTTCTATACGAACTTCTTGACCTATTTGATTTCCCCCATTCTTATCATATCATAAATGTTTGCTTTTAGTGGTATAACAATCTAGCGAAAGAATCTAAAACATGAATAGCTTGCTCTGTGAAATTTTGACAGCTGGAGTATTAATTTAGTGAAATATTACACCACTTTCAAAGAACTCAACCGACCAATTTCGAATTATCAAGATCTTTTAAGTTATTCACACGGCCATTAGGCTCCCACTTAGGTGGGAAGCATTAGCGATATAATTTTCTCATATCGCTATAATAAAAATAAATACTTTCAAAGATCAAACAATATAGATTTAACACAACTCGCCTGAACAGTTGCAAAATTGCCAGATTGGGCGTGCACAAAAATATTGGCAGAAGTAATTCTCATTTAGAAGATAGTTTTAATTGACCCTAGATTATGGCTGTGTGGGTTAAATCGCCATACTTTTACCTTAGGTTTAACCAAGAGGTCATGACCTTTCATTGTGGAGAATTAAAACATCTTTATAAACATCACTTATCACAAGAATGCAAAACAACAGAGGAACAATGCAAGCTAATACAAAAAATTTGTCAAAAATGGACTCAACAAAGGTACTTTGTCAAATAAATCTATATGAAACTATCCCAGGTTGAGGTCCCAGACCGAAAGTCGATATGTCCAGACCGAAATGAACACACAAGGGGGTGTCATGCGTTCAAAATTACACGGTCTGGAAACACCAATGAACGCACGAAAGTCTGGATATAGGTGAAAATTGACACAATTTCATTTCACCGAATGCTACTATAACCAATACCATTATACCTGTCATTTAAACTGTCACTGAAACCTGCCATTTTACCCATTGCGAATTTACCCAGAACCCTTTGGTCTTCGCATTCAATAATCTGAACATAAATTGGCAATGGATATTACAAAGATGTTAAGCGGACATTAAAATCCCATGTTCGGTTGTGATAGTTTCATATCGAGTGGCACAGGATATTTTATGACGCTAAATAGTCGTTCTAGTCATTTTAACAAAAGGGTAAACAATATTGCCATTGCGTAAAATGAAGCTCGGTATACTGGCATTGGGTAAAATAGAATTGGGTAAAATGTCCTGACACCGTCAAATCAAAGTCTCGTCCAATCAAACAGAATTTATGCCAATACAAAGGTTTTAGAAAAAGTACAGGAGCAGAAAAAAAATTTCGTAGATAGAGCATACAAAAATCTCCCGAATTTGAAAAAAAATCGACCAGCGTCGGATAAATTGCTCTCAAACGACTATTTGAATATTGCAGCTCAGGCAAGCTAGCATGACTGGGTGAGGGGGATCTGGGGGAGAGCGCCAAATTTGCTTTACTCTGAGAAATTACGGCTATAGACATCATAATTCGCTGGGTGAGTTGGCGTTGAAGTTGGGGAGAGGATGGGGTGAAGAGGTATTTGGGAATCTAAAACCTCAAGAATTGTCCTTCACAACATGTTAAGTCTGTTAAGCAATTTTTGTGAATCCGCATTCTTAGCGACTAGTAACGATCTCAGAGAACTACTCAGTGCAATAACCCAGTTATTACCCTCGGGATTTACCAGTTGATGCGTTTGTGAAGACAAAAATCACGCCAATTAGATGGTCAGACGAAAAATCAGTAGTGCGAAAAATCTCATAGGACAGATAGAAAGACTGATATAATTGCTCTAAACTTCGTTGATTTCAATCAAACACTAAAAAATTTTAAATTTACGGGAAATCTATATTTGATTGACACAAGACAGCACAGCCCGCAAATTGCCGGAAAATAGCCGTTGACGCACATCGGGATTAAAAGAGGGGAAAAAGAGAAAAACTGGCAAAATGCTTAGGCCTACGGCATAGAAGAATCATAACATAACCGACAAATGGACGAATTGATCTCAAAGAACCTTCGAGCGCATGCCTGCGGTAGCCAACTGGGGCTCAGATGTCAGCATAAGGGCGTGCGTTGGGTCCAGCCGAGCGGGGGTCTTACAGGGGTCAAGTGTGTGGGGGTTAGGGATGCAATGAGACAAGGGAGGGGAAGGTGAGTTGGACGAGAGGGTACATATCACCAGGTGGAGGATGGTTGACGAAGTCGTGTTGAGTGGGGTGTCCAACTCTTAAGATTAAGAACCATCCTCCATATTACGAATTTATGTCTCTTCAGTTTTAGTGAATCGCATACTTAGATTTGTAAGGCATAGGCTTCAAAGAGATCTGCTCAGTTACCTAATGCCCTCCGGGATTTCGATGTTTATTCTGTTTTTAAGGAGGAAAAGATAATTGCATCAGACGAAAAATCGGTCAAGCAAAAACTAGCATTAAAAGATTCATAAAATTGCTACAAACTTTGTTTCAGAACAATTATAAAAGGTGAACCAAATAAAACATGAGTAGTTAAAACAAGCTCAATATTGACACCATAAAAGCCCATCTGTCTTCAAAAGCACCCGCTTAACGCATACCTTTTCGCAGAACTGCAGAAAAACCATTCCTTCAAAAGAAAGCAAAACACACCCAGTAGAGTGACAAATACAGCATCAATATCTTTTCTATATAAAACATTTTGAATGGATTTGAAAACTTCGCATTCGAATCAGATCTGATGTCCTCAAAAAAACAGCGCAAAGGGATCACTAAACTTTGAATCAAAGAGCGCTAAAAAATTAAATCTTTAATCAAGCGCTCTCCGCCAATGTAAATAAAGCAGTTGACATTTTTTACATTTTTACTCAGCTGATCAGAGAACCAATCATGCATAACACACCACATTCAATGCCTAAGTGCACAATGACGACGTACAACTCAGCCGTTGACTGACAGGATTTAATCGAAAAAGGCTGTTTCGAGGCACAAAAATTTTGGCGTCATCAATGTTTACTTGAAATTTTGTTTCAATCAAATATATCAAAATCATCGGAGTTCGGAATCGACACGAAGTTTGGAACTTCCATTGCACCAGAAGGTACTCTCCCTCGCAAAATTTTCAAAAATTATTTCTTACACCATAATGCTATTAGCTACATAAAATTGAAATTGATTTCGGAGACAACCGGAATAAAAATTTTAATCCATAGAAAATTTGTGATAAACCATTATTTTAAACCTTTCAAAATTTAGAAGTTTTTGAGTGTTCAAAGTAAAAGCTCAAAAATCTTCATTCGCTCGTTCCAAACGTTTAAACTGTAAACTGCTACCATGAGCGACATCACTTTTTATGTAAGCTCTACCATGAGTGATATCACGTTTCAATAACATAGCTGGCAGATTGCCAGAAAATAGCCGCGATAGCTTGGTAGATCTGCAGTCTCAAAAAGATAGTAAAAGAGAACAACGAAATTTATTCTTTTCATTAAAGGCTGTGATGTTATATTTTGATTTCGAATCTTTACAACTTATTGCTGCTTCTATTAGCTGCTCTTAAATAACCTGCAATTAGAGATACACATACTCACTTAACCTTATCTCTCAGAACTAAACTAAACAAAAGTCAATTTGAGAATGATATAAAAACATAGCAGGCAATCCCTGACCTACAATTTAGAGAACTTTCATTGACTAGTAAAAAAAACTAGACCTAGAATGGACTATGATTGGATTGGAAAACCCATTTAGAAAAAAAAACAGGGAAAAATATCCGATCAAAAATCGAAAAAACGGAAAAATCGAAGTCGAATTGCCGCATTTGAACAAATATCCACAAGCGAGAAAAATAAATTTTTGCTTAAACACCGTTTTCTCACTATGCTTTAAAATAAGAGTGAAAAATGTTACACCACATAACCCTTCGCTTTCTCGGTCCAATTCCTGTTACAGAGTGACTAAAATCCTCACTTGAATTTGACAGCGCCCTAATACAATTAAAATTCCTTGAATTGTAAAAAACACCAAGATAAGGCCAATAACAGCCTCAGTTATCGCTTTGCTGCTATTAAAAAATGATGCATAAAAATGACCTTACAACCGATGAAAGATCATCTCACAAATTTGTATCAAAGCTAAGATGGCTGGTTTTAAAACCCTTTAAATTGAAAAACCCTAACTGAAACGAATAATAGCCAATCTATTGCTTAGCATCGATCAACAATAGTAATACTCTCAGCTATGTCTTATGGGTTTCTCAATTCTTGACATTTGAGACTGTGTGGTATCATAGTCCCATTCATAGTTCGGATTCTTTAGAATCAAGTATTTATTCCCTACGTATATATTATATTTATAATTGTTTATATACATATATTAATCATAAAGTTAGACAATGCTTGTTACTGTCGCTTAGCACTAGCATCGATGAAAAGCTCCCTCTTCTAGCATGAAAATCTCTCGTTTTCTAAGTCATCCATTTTGTCACTGACGTTCTGAATTGAATGATACTAAAAATCAGACGCATGTTTGACCGATAAGATAACCAATTACCAATTCTAGCAGGTCGGTATGGCGTCGCATCATTCGCCATGTAGATTAGCACTTGCAGCAAACCCGAGTAGAGACCGATTTGCAAATATCCCCCATCATAGCCATTGTACAATATCAACCCTGTCTCTTCCCAAGTCCTGAAGGCGAACTCGATCACAAGGAAGGGTTTGAGTGCTTCCCTCGTTTTCCCCAGATCTTCGAGGTACTCTGTTCTTCGCGAGAAGCGAGCACCCTCAATGTAGAGCATGCTGCTGTAGTCTTCGAAGGTTACAGGTATGTCAGTGTCTTCGCGACATAGCGAGTAAAAGAACCCTGGAAAGAATCGCCATCTTTACCTTAACATATTTTAAGCAAAACTCAGCTTATGCAATGAAAAACATTCACAAACTGTACCAAACATAAACCGACAAATGTCGGAAGAATTGCTCTTGAACGACAGGCGAGGCAATTTAACTCATGGTCTTTAGTATAGATCAATTTTTCTTTATGGGTGCAAAAAAACCTCGACCCCACCGGGATTCGAACCACTGACCTCCCGATCCATGGCTACCCACACTAACCAGCACTAGGGATCACTCAAAAATGATGAACGAAAGCGAGAAAAAGTCACTTGAGAAGTCAGAAGTTCTAGAAAAGCGCAAAATTGTCAAGCAAAAAATTTGCATAAAAAAGACCAACACGTTTACAATAATTGCAATGAACTGCGTTCAAGAGCAATTAAAAATGAGCTGAAAATGAGTGGTGAAACATGCTGACTCTTTGAACACTCAATAAATGCACCAATTTTCCAGAAACAAAATTGTATTTTTCCGTTTTAACATTTTTTATCATTAATTTCACCTTATAGGATGCGATAAAAATTCCACTGACCAATTTCGTATAGATCGAAGATCTCAAAATTGTTACCCTAACATTAAGTTCCTACAACAAATTGAACTTCTCAAACTTATTTTATACATCAGTATTTGGTTTTAATCAAAATAACCATTAAAACATCAATATTCAAATCTTTTACCGACTGACCTTTAATAGCAAAAGCACTGTTCTGTTTTCGCTGAACCTCAGATATCACAAGATATCCATTCACATTCAGATTCTCAACACACCCTTTGAACATCTGGCTAACACTGATTCCTGGCAATGAGAACCTATCAGTTCCTCCAAACGTCAACCTCGTGTCGATGTTGAGGTTCTCAAAACTCCCTTTGATCTGCGCGTACGTCTCGTAGCCATCAAGGCTTATCGTCATGTCACGACCAATGCGAGAGACGTTCAACCAATGCCATTGGGAATCGTAGAGCGAATGTCCGACTGTAACTGTCGTCTTTCCGTCGATTCGTGAACTACTTCCCAGATTGATATGCACGTTCAGTTCACCCTGGTTCAGTTCGACACCTATATAATCGCCCGTTGAGCCCACACCGTGAACTAACAGTCCGTTAGGCCTGCTAGACCTGAATCTTAAGGATATGAAGCCTCGGTATGGGTCGAAATAGACGCTGTCGCGCGTGTCTTTGTTGTTTGTGTTCATTCGTAGAACTTCTTTACCCGAAAAACTGATCATGTCCAGAGCTGAAACAGGAGAATGTCATTCAGTTTGCACCAAAGTGATGTTGGCGTAGCCGATCAACGTTAAAAATTTTAGGATATTTTCCGTTTGCTCCCCCCCCCCCCCCCCAGTACGTTATGCAACCCCAATTACAGAGCACGTGTCATTACATAGCAAATCATTGCACGTGCTTCTGGGGGTGAAAATAATATGCACCCACGAAGCTGGGGGGGGGGGGGGGGGAGAGGAGGAGGGCAAAAAAGCAAAATATCCAACTTTTATTACATATCAAAGACGAATCTGACTCTTTGTCAAAGAGAATCAAAGTCTTCAGAGCTCGCAAAAAAAGATGAATAGAAACTTAATAAAAATGCACTAAAAACATCTTACGGACTATCAATCATTTTCAATGTAAAAAATTTTCTAGCGAAATAAATAAACAGCATTATTTGCGGACTTTTCTTATATTTTTTGAACGTTTTCCTATTGCATACTGTTTTGTGAGGTCAATTAAATCGCCATATGAAGTTGAAACTCACGATAATCGCAGCCATAGAGTTCTACTCTTAGTCCGATCTCTCGATTCCAGGCCTCTGGGATGATGCGGATGTACCTGGACACTATAGGGATCCGGAAGTCCTGTTTGACTGTGTTGTACTGGTGGTGGTTGCCATCGAAATGCTACAAAAAAAAACAATTCAATTTTAGCAGCCATTCACATCTTTTCAAAACCAGGAAGTTCAAACCACGTGAAGAAACTTCGAAAAACGTACGACACAAAGTAAAATTCAGAGCAGCTCCATCTTCGCAACCCTTGTAAACGTGAACTCTCGAGATTGAAACTGTGCCAAGTGTCACATGCATTTAACAAATCCTTTTTTGTTTAAAATCGATCCTATCTTGGGTGACAATTTCACCCAAAATTACACCGTCCAATAAACTTATTTTGACATTTGCAGTATCATCTTATATTTTTTCAAGTTCTAACCTGGACAGCTCCATCGAGAGTGTAGTCCACGTAATCATTGGGCCCATTTGAGTCACTATACTGCACTCTGTACCTCGTCACCCAGTTGCCAAAAGTTCCAGAGGAAGAGTCGTCCTGCCAATTGCCCGCCTGGATCGCAATTCCGGTTATTTTGTAGGATTTCATCAGATCTAGAGCCAGCCACTGGGACTGGTCTGGGTCTGATGTCTTTGGTTGCCAACCAGTCAAACCTGAAAAAAAAAATTTAAGCAGATTTAACAGCAGAAACTTTAATTGGCAAAATGTCAGAAAATAGCTTCAATAGACTTTTTCAATAACAATATACTTTTTTCAATAACTACAACTGTTAAAATTTTTGAGGAAACCAGATTCCATTAAAACATTGAAACTGATTACGCTATTGCATTAAAACTCGCGCTCATAATCAGAAATCAGTGCTGCAATTTGTAGTTGAACTCTAACGACGGTCAGATTTAAAATACCCCACGCTATAAAGATCCGATTGAAAGTCGAATATTTATTTAGTTAACGCTATAAATTAAGATAAATTTCACAACAAATTAAAACTACTTGCACAGTAAGACTGCAACCTATCATAATCTAGTATTTGCTTAAGTAAATTTTGTTATTGACTAGCAAAAAAATCCATAGCGATTAAATAACTAATTATATTATAAGCAAGAAAGCCGACATTAAAAATTCTGATGTTATAAAACGTCAAACTGGTTTTAAAAACGAGTCGGAAGAAGAAAGTATCTTCAATTATCCTAAATCATCATTACCCGTTACTTCTCATCTAATGTCCAATTGTGATCGAATCATATCAAGACATAGGATTAACTACGACTATGTCAACGTATTCCTTGGCCGATTTATGACCATGCAACTATCACTATTCAATTCAATTTAATCGCACTTCTATTTTTTTATTGTAACAATAAATCAACACAACCGATTACCGTCGGACACTGCTTTCGAAATACAGGCGAGGTTGATAGAAAATTGCCAATCACAGCATGCTGTGAAGTTCTGCTCAATCGCTCAGCAGCTTCAAGATTACAAAAACTGTAAAGAGCTACATAGTACTTCTCGCCCTCACACTTTACGAGGACCGTTAATTCCGTTTATTTTGACGAGAACTCAAATAGCTCAAACGAGTGAAAGAACATCTGGGCACTAAACTGCAACGATAGAGTTATTGGATGGCTTTCGATTTCTTTTGATAATCAATAAATTAACAGTTAAATATAATCCGTTGATTACGCAGAACTATGCCGACGTATAGATATTCCGGGATATTCTCCGTTTGTGCCCCACCGCACGTTAAGCACTCCCCAGTTACAGAGCACGTGCAACTACACAGGAAATCACTATGTAAAAATAGGACACGTGCGTCCGGTGGTGCAAATAATATGCACCCCCTAAACTGGACAAACGAAAAAAATGCAAGTTCCGAAAATTGAACTGATTTTTATAGAGCCGAAAAGAAGAGCATTAAACTTTTAACTAAGTGCTAACCGAAATAATTTTGAAAGCGCCCAGGGCACGCTGATCCCAAATTTGGTTGCGATAGATCAAGTCTCACGGGTTACAACAGAGTCATGGCCAACTTCCGCGATTCTTGTTGTTCACTCCAATTTTCGAGCCATGATTAACAATAAAATTCAAAATTTCACTGCATCATTGTGATTGGTTCATCATTTTGGCGCTCATTTCAGTTGAGGTGATCTGATTGGTTTAGAAATATATCAAAGAAAAACGAATTGGAAATTTGAGTGAAAAAATTACTCCTATAATCAGCACAGTTATACGTCGGCAGTTGTCATCATCACTCCGTTATAATTGGCTGAAAAATAAGTCTTACTTTATAAGAAAATATAATTGTCTGCGATACGTATCTCAATTTATCGCCGAAAAAATAAATTTTTGATTTTTTCAATCGGCCCTTAAAAACGTCGGTTATCTTACACCTAATCTAAATCGAAAAGCACCCTGCCACCGAACTCTATAAGAGTAATTTGGCGAAGGAAAGTAACTCTCTTATGAGAAAAAAAATATACGCACTGTGTAACGTAAATCAACACATGCAAATCCGCAATCACATTTAAACGAGCAGATTCTGTTAATGAAAAACATAGACACGTAGTTAAATACGGAGCATTGCACCGACAGAAAAAACCATTGCAGGATAAGTCTTGATCTAAAACTTTTTGAATCTTAATAACATTTGGTCAATTTGAATAATTAGAGATCTAATGTCATGATGCTTCCGACAACTTACTGTTCAATCTGGCATCTACAGGCCTTCTGTCAGTTCTGGAGTAGCTGGAAGCGGAGAAGGAGTCCTCGAACTCCATCTTCCTCTCTAGACCCAGAGGAGCCATGCAATCCTCCTGGCTCTTTTCCAAACTGAAGTCGTACTCTAATCCATTAACCAAAAGCAGATCTTCCAGCTCAGGGGGCTCCTCTTGCAAAGCTGTAATACAGTGAATATATGATAAAAAAGAAATATAAAAAACCTTAAAAAAATTATAATTGTTTAGAAATTATAGATTGATGATTAATTATCAGAAGTGATCATTATTTTATGATTTCTCTCGGAATTCAAAATTTCTAAAGGTTATTTCATTTTTATGATAAATTGACTGCATGATAAAAATCAGCAAATTATTATATAAAAACATGAAACTTTATTTGTACTTTGCAGCATTTTAGGCTGGTAAAATTCTTGCTAAGCTGTCAATTATTTCAATTATAAAAAACCTGGTACCACAAAGAAAAACTTGACCGAAAGATTTAAGCAGCTTTGGGGTGACAAAAGAATATCGAATACGTTTTGTAAAGTTTGTCAAGTTTATACTCCTATATTACTATTTTACTGTGGTTAATCACAGGAAGCTTACCTGCAAGCGAAAATTGTAGAAAAGCAGCTAATAATGTAAATGAAACTATCATGACTACCTGAAAAAAACTATTATAGCAATTTGAACAGTAGATACAAAGCGCCCCAGATTTTACCTGACAACAGTAACACAACGAATCCGTCCTACCATTTCAAATCGGGTATATTAATCTGAATACATTAATCTTATTTCTGTGTGTTGCCATTGCGCAAAAAAACTATGCGATCATTTCGAGCAACAATTCAGAAAATTAGATTATATGATTTGGAGCAAATTAATCGGCATCTTAAGCACCTAAATGTTAGAAACAGACTGCACTCTTCAGCACTAACTTGGCAACTTCAAAAATTACCACAAAACAGCAGCGATTAAACCGCTTTAAAATGACCGCTCCTCAAAATTTGATTAGTATCTCCACATCAATTTCGACAACAAAGTTGCAGTTTTTGACCTCATAGGTAGGTAGTTAACAAAAAAACTCGCATTGCCATTACTTTTTCACACTAAGATTAGTATCAACTTATTCCTCATCAACAGCTCATCGAAAGTAATAGAACCTATTTAGCATTTAAATTAAATTGAGTACTGAAACAGCAATTGACGCATCGTATATAACTGATTTCTCTGTTTTTGCGGATGAATTGCTCTCGAACAACAGGCGGGGACAATTTAATTTTTAAGGGTGTGTAATTTAGAAATGTTTTTTGTGTGCAAAAAATTTCGACACCGCAGGGGCTCAATCCCTGACCTCCAGGATGCCAGTCCAACATCTTAAACACTAAGCTACAATTACGTTGATTCTATCGCTGACAATCGTTTTTCTACTACCAACAAACTATATTTCAGAAAGAGAGCAACTTAGATCCCTTAAATGTAGTCAGGAATAAAAGAATGTTCACGAAAAAAATGCAAAAACAGTCAAGCAAAAATTTTCCATAAAAAGACACACATTGCCATTATTTTTTCACACTAAGATTAGTATCAACTTATTTCTCATCAACAGCTCATCGAAAGTAATAGAACCTATTTAGCATTTAAATTAAATTGAGTACTGAAACAGCAATTGACGCATCGTATATAACTGATTTCTCTGTTTTTGCGGATGAATTGCTCTCGAACAACAGGCGGGGACAATTTAATTTTTAAGGGTGTGTAATTTAGAAATGTTTTTTGTGTGCAAAAAATTTCGACACCGCAGGGGCTCAATCCCTGACCTCCAGGATGCCAGTCCAACATCTTAAACACTAAGCTACAATTACGTTGATTCTATCGCTGACAATCGTTTTTCTACTACCAACAAACTATATTTCAGAAAGAGAGCAACTTAGATCCCTTAAATGTAGTCAGGAATAAAAGAATGTTCACGAAAAAAATGCAAAAACAGTCAAGCAAAAATTTTCCATAAAAAGACACACATTGCCATTACTTTTTCACACTAAGATTAGTATCAACTTATTTCTCACCACAGCTCATCGAAAGTAATAGAACCTATTTAGCATTTAAATTAAATTGAGTACTGAAACAGCAATTGACGCATCGTATATAACTGATTTCTCTGTTTTTGCGGATGAATTGCTCTCGAACAACAGGCGGGGACAATTTAATTTTTAAGGGTGTGTAATTTAGAAATGTTTTTTGTGTGCAAAAAATTTCGACACCGCAGGGGCTCAATCCCTGACCTCCAGGATGCCAGTCCAACATCTTAAACACTAAGCTACAATTACGTTGATTCTATCGCTGACAATCGTTTTTCTACTACCAACAAACTATATTTCAGAAAGAGAGCAACTTAGATCCCTTAAATGTAGTCAGGAATAAAAGAATGTTCACGAAAAAAATGCAAAAACAGTCAAGCAAAAATTTTCCATAAAAAGACACACATTGCCATTACTTTTTCACACTAAGATTAGTATCAACTTATTTCTCATCAACAGCTCATCGAAAGTAATAGAACCTATTTAGCATTTAAATTAAATTGAGTACTGAAACAGCAATTGACGCATCGTATATAACTGATTTCTCTGTTTTTGCGGATGAATTGCTCTCGAAAAACAGGCGGGGACAATTTAATTTTTAAGGGTGTGTAATTTAGAAATGTTTTTTGTGTGCAAAAAATTTCGACACCGCAGGGGCTCAATCCCTGACCTCCAGGATGCCAGTCCAACATCTTAAACACTAAGCTACAATTACGTTGATTCTATCGCTGACAATCGTTTTTCTACTACCAACAAACTATATTTCAGAAAGAGAGCAACTTAGATCCCTTAAATGTAGTCAGGAATAAAAGAATGTTCACGAAAAAAATGCAAAAACAGTCAAGCAAAAATTTTCCATAAAAAGACACACATTGCCATTACTTTTTCACACTAAGATTAGTATCAACTTATTTCTCACCACAGCTCATCGAAAGTAATAGAACCTATTTAGCATTTAAATTAAATTGAGTACTGAAACAGCAATTGACGCATCGTATATAACTGATTTCTCTGTTTTTGCGGATGAATTGCTCTCGAACAACAGGCGGGGACAATTTAATTTTTAAGGGTGTGTAATTTAGAAATGTTTTTTGTGTGCAAAAAATTTCGACACCGCAGGGGCTCAATCCCTGACCTCCAGGATGCCAGTCCAACATCTTAAACACTAAGCTACAATTACGTTGATTCTATCGCTGACAATCGTTTTTCTACTACCAACAAACTATATTTCAGAAAGAGAGCAACTTAGATCCCTTAAATGTAGTCAGGAATAAAAGAATGTTCACGAAAAAAATGCAAAAACAGTCAAGCAAAAATTTTCCATAAAAAGACACACATGTTTACATTAATTGCATCAAACTTCGTTCGAGCAATTGATGAATAATCGACTTGATTCCAAAAGAAAAAATACTGAAAAAAATCACAGAACTATTAATAATGAAAAAATAGTATTTTAATCTTTGCAGCGTGATCGACACTATTGTTTGAAAGCCTTATCAGAACTCTGTACACATCAAAAATGGATGCGAAAAATTTAAGTTTCATGAAAAAATTTCAATATGCAGAGAATTTTCAACTAGTGAGAAAAAACAAAAACGAATCAGCAAAAACATGCTCACAATTACTTTCTTCATTTAAAACTACTATTGTCTATTTGGAATAATTGCAGAGCTCCGGATAAATTGGTACAATTACCATAAAATATATCAAATTGATTTCAGATTTCAGGCTTCAAAAATTTCCTATAATTGATGCCAATTTTGGAAGAATCAAAATTGGCATTCAATATATAAGTGTCTAAATTGATTTAAATTTTGCAAATTAGCCAGATAACGGAGAATAGGATTCTGTTTACAAAAAGTATGGGAACAGAAATTTCGTTTCGCGAAAAAAAACTCTTAAAACCATTCTCGGATAAAAGTTTTTTAATTTTAGAAAATTCTAATTGGACACAACATTATACATGTGCCGAAATCATGAAATCTTCAACTACATCAGATGTTATACTGCTGCTTAGACAATAATAATCCAATTGAAGTTTCGGATAAAAATAAGCGAAATTGAGATTTGAATTAGTTCCCATTTTTGAGTTGAAAAATTGTTGTGAAAAATTCCAAAAAAGGTACATAGCACTAACATTGACCTAAAATATTGCTTTACTTTTCAATTTGAAAATAAAAACACTTAAATGAAAACTCCATAATAAAAAAACTTTTTAATGCATACTCTGTAAAAAACAGTTCACAAACTGTACTCTTGCTGTAAATAAACAAAAGATAGGTATACAAAATCAGACCGTGTTAAAATATAAACCACTATATTATACAAAGAGGAAAATTGCTCTGATAAACTAGAAACTTTTCAAGATTTTACAAACAACTGCATTCTAACATACTGCACTTATAATAATAATCTGCAAAATTGAAGTTCTGTTAAAATAGAATGCAATGAGGTAGAAGGTATTGAGGTAGACATTGAGGTCTCCATTCCAAATATAGAAATTGCATCCGGGTTGACCTGTTCGATTTGTTGCGCTTTTTTAACTTACGGACATAAAATTTCTACCGCCGTTAACTTAATTGAAATAATCCAAGAATAAGTTGTTTGATATTTCTCCAGGTTATTCAAATACTAAAGGTTCTATAAAAATACTAGTAGAGAATCTAAATAAAACTCAACTATATACTCGCTGAGCATCAATCTTTACTAAAGCCCATTAACAATTTAGTTATATGAATTCTCCATGATTCCGTAATGGTTCCCTTTCACTAGTAAATTATTAACAAATTTTATGCTGGTCAACACGGTAAAAGAATCATTCATTCACTGTTATCAATCATTTTGATAATCTTTGCGGGATTTCCGGCAACTACGGCATCATCCGGAACATCTTTGGTCACTACAGCACCGGCTCCCACTATAACCCGTTTACCAATTGTTACACCTGGTAAAACACAGCAATTTCCACCCATCCACGAATCATCTCCAATTACTATTGGTCTTCCATATTCCAGACCCGTGCGTCTAATTTTGGCATTTACTGGGTGAGTTCCTCCATATAGAGATACATTCGGTCCAAATTTAACTCCATTTCCGATTTTTATTTCACAAATGTCCAAAAAAACACAGTTAAAATTGAAGAAGCAATCATCTCCAATCTTCATATTGTAGCCATAATCACAGAAAACAGGTGGCTCAATGTGAAGATTTTTGCCAGAATTTGGAAATATTTTGTAGCTCAATTCTTTCCGTTTTTCAGTCTCTGCGTATGAAACGTGACTGTTGAATTTTTCAGTTAGTAATCTGACAGCTTCACGTTCTGCAGTTAGTTGCGGATCACTTGCCAAATATAAATCGCCCCGCAGCATTTTCTTTTTCATCTCTGAATCCTCCATTTTGTACTGAAGAATAAAGCTTTCAGTTGATTGGGAAAAATAAGCATCAAAAAACTTTAAGGACTTTAAAACTTTTTCCCTTTTTACTCTCAAACTTATTTAAACCTTGATTGCAAGTTTAGAGAGTCTTACTGGGGAAGGATTTGCGGGTACAAGTATCCGTTACTGTCCTCTTTGGATGCGGTAAAGAATTATTTTGTTTATTATTAGATGTTGGATTTGTATTACCTGATCACATAAATAAATTCTTTCTTTCTTTAAGAAGAAATTTTTCCATGGTTCAATTTGATCGCGATAGACGGATTTTAAGTTTGAAAGTGTTTGATTTGGTGGGTTTTTACACATTTATACAAAGAATACGACTTGTTTACTTCATGCTAGACATGTTTTTATATTTTATTGAAATAATTAGTAAAATTCAATAAATATTTTATACTTCCGAATTGCACATGATTGCTAACTAATGTATGCATTTGGTATTCAAGTGTTTTTTTAAAGCTATAGGGTCTCCGCAGCTTTAAAATTTATGAAACGAATAGATAATTTCTTTCAAAATGAAATTAAGTCACCATCTGTAGTTTATTCTTAGATGAAGTTGTCAAATTATGATAAGCTAGAAATCTGGTCTCAAGATGTCACTTATATGTTTCGTTATAGCAGTCTCGTTTCCATCACCTCATAAACAAAAACTTTGTTTTCATTAATCTTTTGTTAACAATGTAATGCGTGTTTTCTATAGCCTTACAAGAACCGTGACTTTTCATTACAATTTATATATATATATATATATATATATATATATATATATATATATATATATCAAAGCTGGAGAAACATCAATTCCAAAAGGATATATTCTACATAGGGTGGGCTGGTGTGGGGGAGGGGGCACTTCCGCCAACCTCAGAGGTCCATGACTTCTGTTGCAAACTGTTCCTATTGCATGTAACATCTCCATTTATTGATCTTGATTCTTTTGCCTTCATTGAAAGTTGACTTCATTGTCTTCTACAGAGTGGAATCAATGCAATATCCATATTCATCCCTATCAGCTTGTTCTATTAACTATGATTAATAGTTGCTCTGAGCAAGAAATTTTGTTTGTTCCTCTTGCTGTTGAGTCATTGGGCGGTCTGACAGTTACTCTCAAGAAAACGTTGAAGCGCATAGCTCTGTTAGCTGACAGCAGGAATTATCAGTCGCAAGGACATGCGATCGCTTTTGATAGATTGGATCAGTCGGTTTCCGTTGTCATTGTACGAGGATCGGCTACAATGTTCCTTGCACGAGTCCCGTAACCCCGACTTTTGCAATATTTTTGGGCAAATTCTACTTTGGGCAATCATTGTGAACTCCAAGAAGAGTGGAGTCATGTTAGAGGTGTCACCCAATGAGAGGGGACCTTCGTTTTTTAAGTATTGTCTCACCCAACGAGCGGAGAGAACGTAAATAATTTTCGAGATTTCAATGAAGATTGAAAAGAGAAGAATTCTGAAATTTAAGGAGAACAAGACTGATGTTATAGAGAGCGTTTGAGAAGAATGAAGAATTCTTCAATAAAACAAACACTTCCTTATCTGAACTTTTAATGAGCAAAAACTTTTGATTCCGAATCAAAGTTTGATAACATAGATTTGTTTTAATTCTTAATAAATTCTTAATAGAAAAAAAATAACGAAGTTCCCATGGCAGTTAAAAAGGCTTTTACATTAAGTCTTTAAAGAAGTCTTGGCATATCCCAATAATATCTCTTTAATAGGCATATATCGAACAACATCTCATTAATAGAAAACACAGTCCAAACTGATATTCACGAAAAAGGAAAACGTTTTGTCCGATCCAAGTATTTAGCACAATACCCCCAGATATTTAGCTAAATACATCATGTATTCAGCACAGAAAATCTTTTATACTTTCTCTTTACACAAGTACTAAAAACTTGAATAAATTCACACTTGAAATTTGATTATATTAATCTATATTTCAACCAAAATCCTTTAATTTTAATTGCAGGCTCGTTCTAAGGTTTTAGTGTGTTTTCTACTCAATTTCAAAACTTTTTTAACCTTCAGAACGAACTCGAAGTAGAAAAAAGGCCACCTTCACTAATCCAATGCAAATTCTACATAATTATACTAAGCATCTTGAAACAACAGGAAAAATATCATGAGAAAACTAACTGACAAACACTGATACACCATCTGATTAAAATTAATTTTAGTTGCGACCCCGACAAAAACTGTTGGTAAAAGCACATGTAATACAGGTAGTTCGCAACAAAATATAAACAATTGGCACACAATCTCACAAAATATGTTGATAAAGAGAAACTCACGGAAAAGGGATGATGGCGGACAAAACCGGAAATACAATAAAAAATCTCTACAAATGCTTAATGCAATTTCCGAATCATTAATCTGCGAAAATGTACATCGGCCTCTTCTATGTCAGTCACTAACCCAACATTTGACGGAAGTAAAAAACAACAATTAAAATATGAAAAGGGTAAAAAAAGCTTTAAAAGAAACAGAAAAATGTTTAATTTAATTAAGTGAAAAGTACCATCATTAGCCTACAAATTACTTCCCTGCCATTATACGGCGAAAACAATTTATAACTTCTTTGGCTAGATCAGCGACTCAAACATGAAAAACAAAAAACATGAAAAACAAAATTTGTGTAATTTATTTTAGTGAAAAGCACCATGTCCAAACTTGACGTTTCACCTCACAGCAGCATTAACTATAAAATAACTCTAAACTAAAAGTCAGCGACGCAAATTACAGCGAGAGGCATAAGATCAGAAATAGAAAAAAAAACCATTAAAAACACGCAAAAACCAACAAAATTGCTTGAACTTAGTCAAATTTCTTCATACACATGAATTATTGTCAATCAAAATGAAATACCATACAAGCTGGTAGAAAAACTTATCTCAACCAGACAACTCCACAAATGCTATAAAAAAATTGAAGAAATAGGCAAAAAAGTAAAAATAGCTGAAAATTGAATCTAAAAGTGTAAGATTTGCTCCAGAACTTCAAACTGATTTTAATCACACAACAACTAGTCACGATAATTGTGAGAACCAATTATGATTGAAAGAAAAAAACGAGCGAAAGCTAAAAAACAGCCTTAAAAAAGCTTCGTGATAAAAAATTTTGCTTCCTTAGCAAAATTTTTCACACCTAATTGTCTTATTCTCAAAAACCAATAAGAACACATAATCACTCTTTTCTCTGCTCTTCGATTCGCTGAAAGGTAAACAAAGATTGAGAATATAAAATACTTTGTAAATAGCAAAAAATCAAAAATAAATAAAAAATATTTAAAAGCTGTAATTAAGAAACAATTTTTCATCGAACAGATTAAACGTCAAAAATTACACCAGTTTTCAATGCAAAATTAAACCACTGGCTGAGCACAGAAACGCATTTATTACTAATTAAAACCAAAAACAAACAAAACAAAGAAAAATTGGACAACCGCAAAAAAACGGATTAGTATGTGTACAATTTCATAAAATAAAAAAATCCTCACGTTCAAAAAGTTGTTCAATGCAGGAATTGCCAAACGAACGTTACCATGTGCACTGATTTTTGGAAAAACAGTCCGCTCAATGATCCTTAAGGTAAGAAATTAACAAAAAATCAAAAATTAACTTTAAATTTGAGAAATATGTGCCCATTTTACTCTTGAAGATAAATATAAGACTCCACAAACCTTTGTGGTATCAATTACAAAAAAATTATAGTAGCATCAATAAACAACTGTTTCTACAAAAAAAAATAAATTACAAAAAATTCAGCCACATGGACGAAAAAATTCAAAGAAGTACAAAATTCTTAGTATTCCTTTCGATTTTTCGATGCTCCCTTTTCTGGTCTAAGAAACCTGAAAAGTCCGTCAGGTCTGATTCGCATACTTAGAATTAGTAGACCCAGCTATTCGCCGGTTATTTTTGGTTTCAACAAGATCTTTTGCGCGCGTCTAAATGAAATTTCCAGATCTCATTCTGTTTTCCGTGCCCCTCGACAAGTTTCCGAGAATCGGATAAACGTAGCATTTTCAGACTCGCTATCCGGCCTTAAAAGACACGATTGTGGCGTGTTGCAAATGAACCAATTCAATAGACTAATAGATCAAAAGCCTTCCTGTAGTCAACAAAGCTCTAATATTTCGACATTCATTCCTACGGAGCGCCTACTGAAAATCTTTAGCAATTCTTGTGCCATAATGAGCATAAAAAAGCCTCATATTGCATATTAAAAAACAACACAGGTCCGGAAATTTAAATACTGCTTAAAATTGAGTAAATTTTTTCTTAAATTTGATGCTCTAAGAAAATAGAAAAATAAAGGTTTGTACAAAATACTGCATTATTACTACTGCAATTATAAAAACTACAGCACAAGCGTTCTGTTTACAAAGAAAAATAAAACGAGGTAGACAGTGTAATCTCTAATGCAAAAATAGATTACAGGAAGAAACAATCATTCACTGTTATCAATCATTTTGATAATCTTTGCCGGGTTTCCGGCAACTACGGCATCATCCGGAACATCTTTGGTCACTACAGCACCGGCTCCCACTATAACCCGTTTACCAATTGTTACACCTGGTAAAACACAGCAATTTCCACCCATCCACGAATCATCTCCGATAACAATTGGTTTTCCATATTCCAGACATGTACGTCTAATTTTCGCATTCAAAGGGTGAGTGGCTGTGTGGAGCGATACATTAGGTCCAAATTTTACGGCATTTCCTATTGTTATCGGACAAACGTCATATAAAACGCAATTGAAATTGAAGAAGCAATTATCGCCGATTTTAGTATTGTACCCATAATCGGAAAAAATAGGAGGCTCAATATGAAGATTTTTGCCAGAATTTGGAAAAATTTTGTAACTCAATTCTTTTCTTTTTTCAATGTCTCCATATGAAATGTAATTATTGAATTCTTGCGTT
The DNA here is from genome assembly GCF_964194025.1 of Convolutriloba macropyga. Lineage (NCBI taxonomy): Eukaryota > Metazoa > Xenacoelomorpha > Acoela > Convolutidae > Convolutriloba > Convolutriloba macropyga. The sequence goes on along the minus strand of NC_134482.1, from coordinate 43,097,379 downwards.
AATACTCTGAGAGCTTCACGACCGGCAAGTAGCTGTGGATCATTGGCCATGTACAATTCACCACGCAGCATTTTCTTCTTTTCCTCCGAATCTTCCATTTTTATCTAAAAATGTGAGTAGGAAAAATCAATTCCACCGTTTTGTAGCGTCGTACTTTCGCGAACTAGACAATAGCTACTCTTCATTTACGTGATAGATAACATCAAGCACAGCTAAATCTCAATTGAGTAAAGTAATTTTCTGCTATTACCCGCTCATGCATTCTACTGAGACGATTCTTTAATAATCTTTGCGTGCTTAATCATTAGATTCATATCATTTTCAGATGAAATTTTGTTCAAATTCCACTATACCAACTTTCCTAACAACAACTGGGCTGCAATTGAGCTACTCTGACCAACACGAAAAGGAATTGGTTTGCACCCCACGAGTTGGCCTACAAAATTATAAAGGAGAGCTTTCAGAAAACTACAGATTTACGTTCAAATCTTCAAATTGTGTAAATTGTCCGCGGTCATGCACGCAGGCATGTACTTATCTGCAGACGATCTAAGTAAAAGAAAGATAAACCCGAAGTTGGAATATCTAAATTTAAAAGAATGCTCATGAAGATCAGGTTCTAATGATTTCAATGCAGAATAAGGGATAATTTTTGAGATTACACGAAAAAATCTTAATTTTTACGAGTCTCATGACTCCTAAATTATATATTGAAAAGGTCAAAAGCGTCAGACGAAAAATCGGTCAAGCGAAAAATTGCATAAAAAGAGACCGCCAGGACTAATATAATTGCTAAAAACTTCGTTTGAGAGCAATTAATCAACAAGTGACGCCGCATTAGTTTTAAATGATTGGATTCAAAAGAAAATGACAAACTGGGACACTGAAATTAATTTGCCCCGTTTTGCGGGCTTCCGTCCAATGCTGGAAACACGATTGCATAAAATCCTTATGATAAACATCAAAATAAGAAAAAAATGACAAGTTAGGAAAACTGGAATGGTTTCCTGTAATGTCAGTTTCAGTAAAAAAAACCTTTACACAATGAAAACTATGAGAAATGCAAACTACCAAAACAATTAATTGAGAAAAATTGGACAATTTCGATGACAAAAAAGAAGTCATCAGAACATACATTTGTTAACAAACCAACTCTAGACCGTAAATTATCAACGAAATAAAGACCTTAGAGCGCTAGCGCTAAGTTGACACCGGACGCAGAACATTAACGACTAACGTCGTTAATTTTCTGGTGGTTCTGGGGGTGAAATGGGAGGTGAGAGGGTCAAACTCTAAGACCCCCCTTCACACTACAAAAAGTCTAAAAAGCCGAAAGGCTCCACAAAACTTAATGCCCTCGGGCTCCACTTTTTATCATGTTTTTGAGGACGAAAGGTCATCAAAAGTGTCAGACGAAATATCGGTCAAGCAAAAAATGGCATAAAAAAGGTTATAGACCAATATAATTGCTACACACTTCGTTTGAAAGAAATTGAAAAGATCGAAAAAATTAGCTCCACGCGTTTTCGCAGCTCCATAATCTGCCTCCGTGGCGCACGATCTAAGCGCCGGAGTTCAGTTGTCGAAGCTTCCATTGGAGCCATAGTAGAAACAAAAACAAAATTAAGAAATGTCCCTCCTGAACACTAGATGAATATTCGCTGGGCCGGGGCCCTCCAGCACTACGTCTTCATAGAGCATTTCGTATTGTTCAAATCTATCAAAAAATGATATTATACAAAAACATCAGCTGATTAAAATGTAAAACAAAAGACAGACAGCATTAAACACAAACAACTAATGGCGAAAGTAGATGAGTCAAACTAACAGCTTCCCTTCTTCAACCACAGGTCCTCTTGAAGCATCGACAATTTCGCGCCGCCTGAGTTTCCTTGAGCCTCGCATGCAGCGGAAAAGGGGCGGTTGTTGCCTTAAATTACCTTAAATTCTATTGAAATCTCGATTTAAAATCATCACTTGTATCCTCTGAAGTCAAACAAATTTTGCGGATGATGCTCGTTGACCTTTGACTACTGTCAGAATTTATACATCTATATAGTGCCCCAAAATGTGCTTTCTTTTATTTGACGTTTTTGGTTTTCAAATGGGGAGACCAAGCGTTCAACTTACAAATCGTTTGAGATTCTCAAATAAATAACATCATTTCAGGCATGGTTTTTCAGCAGTCATAACTAACATTTAAAAAAGGTATCGCTAACTGACTAAAAGATTAAAACTAATTGTTAAATTCCATATTGTTGTGACCTTATTCAGGCAATTATATCCTCCACAAAGGAGTTTTACAGAATGATAGGCACCAACACAAATACTCATTCAGACAACAGATAGCAATTCAGATAACATTCATATTGAGGTAGACAATGTTAAAAATCAAATCAATAGCTAGAAAACAATTTCATTCACTATTATCAACCATCTTGATAACCTCGGCAGCGTTTCCAGCAACCACAGCATCATCTGGAACATCTTTAGTAACTACAGAACCAGCGCCAACAATTGCACTTTTACCAATAGTAATTCCAGGTAATATAACGCAACCTCCTCCGATCCATGCATCATCTCCAATTACAATAGGCTCACCATATTCCAGTCCAGAGGCTCTAACTTTTGCATTCAATGGATGAGTGGCCGCGTATAGGGATACATTCGGTCCAAATTTTACTGCATTTCCAATGGTTATTGGACAAACGTCTAGGAATACGCAATTAAAATTGAAAAAGCAATTATCGCCGATTTTCATGTTGTAACCGTAATCGCAGAAAACAGGAGGTTCAATGTGAAGGTTCTTGCCAGAATTTGGGAAAATTTTGTAACTTAACTCTTTTCTCTTCTCAGTCTCTGCGTACGAAACGTGACTATTAAACTCCCCTGTTAACAGCCTGACAGCTTCCCGCTCAGCAGTAAGTTGCGGATCACTTGCCAGGTACAATTCACCTCGGAGCATTTTCTCCGAGTTCACCATTTCCATCTGCCAAAATGACGAATCAGATACGTGATCAAAGAATTCCTCGAACCAATTACTTTTATGGCTACTAAAATGCTCGGGAATGAGAAATACAATATCCCCCTATCTTCATGCATTTCCGGCATAAAAATTCGGATATTTTTCGTTTGTGCACACTCTCCCCCCGCTTAGTATGCAAATAAATGAATTTCTATAGAATTGATCTACAATTGTCCGATTTAAAAAAAACGTTATTTAAAATCACTCATCAGTAAGTTAAGTTTGAATAAAGTTTCATCAGCTTCACACGTCCAGGCGTCATATAGAACAATTGCTGCCGATTTGACTTTCTTTGTCGATAGCTCGGTAAAGAGGTCACTGTTTTTCAACGCCAAGCTTGTATAAAAATGGTTGTAGTACGGGGCAACCGTCAAATAAGTGCTTCAGGTTTTCGAAAGAGGAAGAACATATAGGATTGCTTTTCAGACCCCGATTCCAAAGAACTTATTTATCCGGAATGCAATTGTACAGTAAACTAAAAAAGATATTCTTCTCAAAGCCCAATAATTTATTCTGACTCCAAAGCCATTTTGTAATTTTACAGAAATCTTGTTTTCTTAGTTCCATTTACTCGGAACTTTTCGTAATACGCTTTTCCCAGCTTTCATCGTTCCGAGGTTTCTTCGAGAATTTTTTCCACGTTCCTCTGTCTATAAAAGCGTGTCACATGAAAAAATTTTGCGTTCTTCTTGATTCAAATATTCTGATCTTGTAGAAAGAACCCGACGCTTTTTACTTCGCTCAAAAGATGCCGTTTCACCGGTTCCTACTATTCCAATTTTTAAGAAAATTTGTTTTACAATTGGCATCATCCTCAAAGAGACAATTTTTAATGTCAATTACTTTTGCTGCAAGAATTTTCAGTCTTAAGTTTGGCCAGCCAATTCCACCGGGGTTAACTTTAAATTAAAGATGGCAGAGAGCTATTTCCGTTTTCTTGCCTTCGCCGCAAATTGCTTTCGAACTTAGAGATTGAAATTCTTCAATTAAAGTCCTTGGTACATTAATATGTCTTGCAATATTCATTAAGCGTGATACACAAAAAGTATTCAAATCAACTGTTTGCGCTCTCAAACTCATGAACTTAGTGAATTACTTCTCGATATCGCTTAAAATTTACCCCAATAATTTAATATTTTCTTCGTAAGCTTCCAAAGTTAGTCAGTTGTATAAACCCAAGATTTTGATTTTTGTTGCAGTTGCTACTCTTTCGTCTGCACATAGAACTTTGCTTTCATTGCGATTTACTTTGAACTGAGTTCCACGACCGAAAATTTTTATTTTCAAGAACAAGTTTTAGATTTGCGAATTTGTGCAAGAAAACAGTTACATCATCAGTGTACGCCACTTCTCGTCTGGACACTGCAAAACTTGACCAAGGATGACTTCGCAAAATATCAAGATGGAGCTCTTGGGCAACATTGAAGAGAAGCGCTGACAGCGGACGTCCCTGCCTGACGCCCCTTCTCAGCCTTATTCTTTTAGTTTGGTACCCGTTTACGCTGATATGGGCTTGCATTTTTTGAGTAGAGGCGTTCAAGTGTTCGTACTAAACTTTCAGGGAAATTCAGCTTAGTATGTTGTGAAAAAAGTACACCCTGTCAACACGGTCGGGGGGTTTGAAAAGTCAACGCTAACTACACATTCTTTGTCCATAAGAGAATCGACACGGCTTTTTAGGTCATTGATGGCAACATGGACACATTTGCCGGGAAGATAAGCATATTGATCACTTTCAATGATAAGTGCAAGCACTTGCTTGAACCCATTAGCAATCGGATGCGAGAAGATTTTTTAGTCAGTGTTGATAAGCCTTTTTGGAAAATCCGGAAGCATCTTTTATCCCCTCTTACCTCGGTAATAGCTTGATAATCGCCTTGTAAAAGGAGATAGGAAATTTCTTGCCATCTAGTATTACCTGAAAAACAGGACATAGAATAGTAGAAAAAGATTTTTCCTGTGATAAAGAAAAAATTCAGCTGTGAGGCCGTCTGGGCCAGCACTCCTGTAAATATTCAAACTGTTTTTTGCTCTTTCCACATCTGAACGTATAATCTTTCCAGCTAATAAAGTGCGTTGTTCTTCGCTGATATTTTTATTGAAATACTGCATCACCTCAAATCTGTGTAAAGACTCCGATTGATTATCCGTGTAAAAGTCCTTTCAATAATCAAAGAATTCAGGCAACTTTTCTTCTGTGTTAGTGATTTTAGCACCGCTTGGTAAAAGCAGCTCGTGTATCATAGTTTTTGTTTGGCAACGCTTTACCCACCTCTTGAGAGTTTTTAGGTTTCCGTTACATGCTTCTTTTACCGTGCTTTTCCTTACCCTTAGCAATTGTGTCGCCTCCACTTGTTCCGGGTCCTTCAAAATTTCAGCTAAACAACACCTCTCTTCTTCACAAGAGACTTCTTTCAAAATCCGAAGCAAATTTTCTTTATAGCTGCTATCGATGCGCTTTTTGTTGATGCAGATGCTTCTCAGAACATGTCGCAATCGTTGCTTTTGTTCGTTATGTTTATTTAATCTGATCTTCAACTCCACAAGTAGTTCTTCATTGTTTCATGATTGATCAGCAGGATATTGTTATTAAGCCTCCACACTCCACAATCTACAACCCAATTGTCTCCTCTTTTCAAACTTCAAATTTCCCTCAACAGTTTTGATCACTCAATTTGGTTGCTATGGGTTTGACGTCACTAAAACTTTCAAGGTTGTTTGATAAAATACAATCGATTCTTGTCTGCGTTCCTGTTTTTTTTTTTGCTTTTATGGGTGAATCTGTTTTCTTCAAAATTCAAGGCTACGTCGTCCATCAAAAATATGTTACGGTATGCTGCTTGTGCGCTTAGAAGTCACGTTGCTATTCCGAAATGTTAGCAGTCCACCTCTACGTCCATTGCTGGGCATAAAGCGACAATTAAAAATTTTTAGTTTCAAAATTGAACAAATCTCTTCGTTTAGTATCTCCGTTTTTACCTCTTGAAAACAGATGCAACGAAGTGTCTCCTGGTCAGAGTCATCTAAATGTTGATTTAAAAATCTTAGCAGTTTTGCGCTTTGAAGCAGGCGCAACTGTTCCCAGTCGTCATCTTAAATTTCATTTGTGTCTATCTCTTTGAGCTCTGATAATGTTGGAGGCTTCCTTTTTGTGGTTGCGATTTCAATTTTGTTATTCGTAAGACCACTTCTTCGTATCTTTCCTATTGATTCCAAGTTTGTTTGCTCTGTTTAATATGTATTGCTTGGAAAAGTACTGCCCTCTTTTTCCGTCTCATCGCTTACCATCGCATTTGCGATTGTCTGATTAAATTACTTTTTACTTTGGGTTTCAAGAGAAGGACTGGATGCATTTGTGGCTTGCGTTTCATTCTTTGTTCTGCTCGCAGCGTCGTGGTTTTTATCTCTTCTCATTCATGCTTCTTCTCTTTCGTGCGCTCTCTTACTTCTACAATACTTTTTGTGATGTCCTTGAAAATGCATTTCTCGTTCTTTGCAGAAGCTGTTTTCCAATAAGCTAGGAATTTTTGCAAAAAATTCGAATTCCCCCATTGAGAATGCCCGAGTACAATTTATTTTGCCCATTTTTTCAACATCTTCTGGTGCTGCGCTGGCTCGAGAAAAATTTCAGGTTGCGCTGTGCCAGTGAAATACCATCCACCGTGTTAACTTTGAATCGTTTTTTCTTAATTGGAGCTAAAAACCTCGTATCAGTGAGCCCAAGTTGATCACTGATTGCAGTATTGAGTGAAAAATGTGGTATATTACGGAGATGTAGGGTTGTGTCCTTTGAAAAGCTGTTAGGTATGTTTTCTCTTGGCCCCAAGCACTTAATTGCTTTCCCCTAACATCTATTCAACTAATCTTGAGTTCTGATATTGATTGTCTCATTGTTGGAGATGCCAAAAGCCGGATTGCGTGAAGCCTCCTCCCATCTGATTTCTCTATGATTGTTCTCCGTACTGTTATGCTATTCCTTTCCGATTCAGGTAGACTTTTCCTGATTTTCATTACTGTTTCTTGATATAAAATTTCTTGTTGTTCTCTATTTAGAAGGATTTCGCGAGTAAAAAGCATGATAAATTCAGCTTTCGGAACAGTTTTAGGCTTGATTTGGGCTTCTGATGCAGATTTTTATTCAAAGGATGCTACTTTGGGGGGCGAAACAGTACCCAGAATGAGCAATTCGTTGTTTATTTCTGTCATGAATGCGGCTTCGTTATTTGTTCCGTTCGTTATTTGTTCTGTTCGTTATTTGTTACTTTCTTTAATGTTTCTTGCAAAAGTTGTATTTCACACAACAGCCAGTGATACGATGAAATCGGGGGAAGCGGGGTAAATAGGAGGGAAGCAGGGTAAACTAAAGAAAGGGAAAAACTAAAAGGAAAAGGAAGCAACATCCTTTTAGTCTTTTCCCGGAGAGCCGGGGTAACAAACCTACCCCGGTCTGCGCTTCCGTTCCACCAGAGTAACTCCGCACTCGTGTGGTGGTGCGTTCCTACTGTGCTGTCGCAGCTGTTTATTTAAATAATTAAATGTAAATATAATCACAAAGTCAAAAGCTAATATTTTGCGTTGGACTATTGGAATAGTATTCTAACTGTAAAGTTCACGCTGTAAAATTCACACGAAATAAGATTAGTTTAAAACACACGCTTTGGTTTAAACGTGTTTTTAAAACACGAGCTGCTAAAAGGCGAAATTTTTCCACGACTAGTAGGCGCATATTATTTGCACCACCAGGCGCAAGGTTTTTTTCTGTTATTGCCCCACAGCATTATATAGCGAGTCTTTTTACACTCCTCCAATATGTATTTTTTGATCCCTTATTCTAGTCAGAAATTACAGGTCCCGGTAGATGAATTGATGAATTTTTGTTTCCTGTTGTCAAAAAAATAAATAGTACAATAAAGCTATTCGTGTGAAAGAAAAGCTTAAAAATATTTACAACACGCATTATTCTCTTGTCTGATTACATTATAAGCAAAATGTAATTGCTGTATAAGTCTCAATTTCAAAAATTCGCTGCATTTTTAAATTTTAATTGCCTTTTGTATATAATTGCATATGTAATTATATGAATTGAAACCAATATGCTATAAAAGGTATGGGGCGGGTGGGGATGCAAATGGAGTGTGGGGCAATAACAGAAAAGAGCCGCCACACGTACCCTAATTTACAAAGATTAACAATGTAATAACACATGCTCTGGAATTTGAGAGTTTCCCGGAGAGTAAGATGTTCTCTTATATCAAAGACTTTTTGGAGCTAGGCTTTTAGAGCAAACGTCTGCAAATAACCGGGAACATCTGTGGATTTTCCTCCAGGCTTGTGGAACCTTCTTGTTAGCCTCCCTAGAAGGCTACTGATTTCTCATTAAAATGATGTCTGCAAACTTTCCTAGTGTCACTTGAAAGTACGATAGAAATCAATAGACGACTTTTGTAATCTTAAGGAGAAATATTGCGACCCTTCGTCAATTTCGTTCTCACCGCTGGTTTCGTTTCTTTGCCACTTTTGAACTTTTGCAGGCAATTGTTTTGGCTCTCCACTTCGCTCTGAACAGCACGGCACAGAAATTTTGCGACCCTTCGTCAATTTCGTTCTCACCGCTGGTTTCGTTTCTTTGCCACTTTTGAACTTTTGCAGTCAATTGTTTTGGCTCTCCACTTCGCTCTGAACAGCTCGGCAAAAAATATTGGCGTGTGCCAGAAGTTCAAGAGTCCAAGAGAGACAAGATTCCATTAAGTATTTTCCTTGGGAAATCTTGGATATAAAATTTTTACAACTGGGCATATAGTATACATACATAAAAGTATACACATAGTATACACAAAAAGCAACTTTAATTATTGTTGCTACTATCATGCCATATGTATACCTACACAGAACTGCTTTTCTCTGAAACTTCCAATGCAAAATCTTCATTTTTGTTTTTGTGCAAAATTTTTTAGATGATATAGGTTGTCTTGTTGTAATCAACAAAGTTTGCAGGGTGCTTCCTATTAAAGGTTTTGATGGCTTGACCACTTTGCTTGCCTTGATCTTCAAAATTAAGTTCACTAAGTTGTTTTATGTGGTTTTGATGAAAACATTTTTCAGAAAACCTAGGGATTCCTTAAAAGTTTCTTTAAATGATTCTTTGTAGCAGCTTTCCCCAAATTGTTCAGATGTAGATTTTTCCATTGATTACCACATTTCCAATCAGTTTTTCTCCTGAAGGTTAAACACACTCTGCAGGCTTAGTATACATAGCACCTTTGAACTAACCCCTTTTCATGAAGTTTTGACTATGTTACACTATATCTATCGATCACTGGACATAAAATTTTTTCCCCTAGCAGTCAGTTGACTTTGATGGTCATATCTCCAAAAACTGATACCGCAAATCTTTTGCTCTGGCAAATTTTTCTACAAGACACCTTGTTTAAGGTTATATCGATTCTAGTACTCTTGAATTGTTTGTAACGAAAGCTTTGGAGATTTTTGTGCTGTTTTTTTCCAGAATTCTCTTTAGGCCTCCAGCCCTCACTAGCATTTGGTAAACAATTTCAAACTTAGGTTCTGTTTTCTGTTTTTTATTTTAAAAATCTTTTTATGAGACAAAAATTTTTATACTGAATCCAGTATTTCCACAAATCCTTGGACGCCCCTTTTTAGGTGTTTTGACTCAAGTTTCTTTTTGTTTATGACTTTTTTGAGTAGTTTGTTGCTTTGCTGCGAAACTTGCAATTTTACTCTCAGCAATTTGTGTAAATGCCGCCTTTGACTCGATAATCAATAATGTGATAAACTGAGTCGATTGCAATGGCGTTAGCTAAAGCTAATTGTTGCTCATCTTCTGTGTCTATGCGCGATAAACAGTCAGTGTGTGAAATTCTTTTCCTGCTCTACGCTTGATGTCAAAATTCAATTACCAATTTTTCTTTATCCATCTTGCAACCACATCGTCTTGCTCCTCAAAACTGTAGATCCACACGAGAGCTCTAAACTCCAATGAAATTAGAAAGTGTTGTCCCATTAAACATCTATTGAATAATTGCGTCCAATGAACAATTGCGAATCTTTCTTGTTTAGTAAGCAATAGTTCTTTTTTCGGCAATCACTCCTTGTTTTAATTTGAAAATTGCTCCAAAGCTTGTTAGCGAAGCATCCATATTTAACAAAAACCGGGGCTTAATTTGAAATAATTCGGTTTTTATAGGCTTGTAGAGACGTTTTGCTGTTTTTTCAAAACCCAGACTAATATTATAATAATTGTCCACAAAGCTTAGAAGGGCCCTAACGTCTTTCAGAGAAGATGGCTCTTTTATAAATTTGGCCGCCCTGACTAATTCTGGGTCGACCACGACTGCACTTGAGGACATAATGTGCCCTAGGACGCTGACACGCTTTTGAAAAAAAATGTTTTGATACTTTAATCGTTAATACAATCTCCGCTTAAGTTGGAAAACTGGTTATAACAAAGTCAAATTTCTTCGAAGTTTCTCTCAAAATTATAACTTTGTTTAGATTAATACAAAATCTTTAGGTAGCCCTCTTTAGGCAGCTCCTCGCAATAATAACCTTTGATTAATTTTTCTGATACGTTGACCGTTTTGCTTAGTTAGTCTCACTATATCAATAATTGATTAATTGAATAAACTAATTGAGAATTTTTGTTCAACTTGTTTGCGGAAAACCAAGGCTCATTGCACTCCTCCTCAATTCTTGTGACTGCTTCTATATGTAAAGCTCTTTCTAAAGCTTTGTCTAAATCCATATCCGCGTCGCCTAAGTTCGTTCTCATGTCGAGTCGTGTCTGACTTTTTTCTACGCCTTCGAGGAAGCCCATCAAAATGAAAAGTTCTTTTTATCTCAGTTGACTCTTGGGGTACGCTTTTAAAGCTAACGTCTGCGATTAACCGAGAAAATCTATTATTTTTTCACAAGGCTGATGGACACTCTCAGCTAGCTTCCCATGGAATACTACTGGTTTTTAATTATAATGTTATCTGAAAGTTTTCTCTGTCTCATCAAAGCCTTTCTTAAGTGACCTCAAATATTGTACGGCCGAAATCAATTGCCGACGTTTGTAACCCTAGAGCAAAATAAGGCGGCCGTTCATCAACTTCGGTCTCAGCGCCGTTTACTGCCACTTTTCACAGGTTCTTTTCACTGCCAATTTTGAATTGCTTAATAGATGTCAATGCGTGTAGCATAGCTTTTAAAAACATATGATCGCAAAAACGGTTCCGGTAACAGCAATTTGGAACAGTGCCGCGCCATCCGTTATTTATTTTGAAGCTGATTTTATTGAAAATATTTTAATGATTCTAATCAAAATCAAAGTTTTTGATAATCCACCTCAACAGTTTCGAAATCTTATTTACAGTCTATTTCCTTTTTTGAGAAACAAAATAATACCCGAGGTTGAATGGTATACTTTAGTCAACATATCTCAAACTGAAGTACAGATGGTTTTGAGCGCTATTTTTTTCTGAAAAAAAAAACATGCACGACCATATCTATGATAATCGACCTTTAGGAAGTACTCTGTTGACACTTTGAGAATGGCATTTTCCTGTCAAATCTCGACATCAATTAGCATTTCTTTTCCTAGTTGTGATGTTCGTACTTCAAACTTGAGTTTTAAGTGCAGGCACCGTACATGCCGCCTCATACATTAAAAATTTTAATTTTATCTTTGACTGAAACTCAATTTATAATAAAATACCCTCTTCTATTGCTTTCGATACTGGAATTCTGTTATCACAATTATTACTGGGATCCTGAAAACAGTTTCTGTTGAAACGATATTTTTGAAAATCCTAACCGTATATTTAACATGAAGTGAAGTAGAAGCAAAAATGGCTAGCTATACTAGTTATGCTAGTTATATATAATTATGCTTTATCATGCAACATTTGCGGAAACACTTGCTTTTCTCTTTGAGTCTATTATTTGTGAATTTTTCTGCAACAAATTTATCATCACTCTCCTCACTCCTGAAGTGCTCTTCATCTTGATCAGTAAATTATTTTTCGAACCTCTCTGGTACCAATTTGTTTGGCTGCTAGACCTGGTAGCAATTTTTGGTGCCCTATCATCACTTTTAGGTTGCTCCTGAGTGTTGCTTCATTTACTATCTTTTGATTTTCACTCCAGTCTTGGAATTTTCTGTTGTGCTGCTTTCTTTCCAGTAGTCTCTTTAGGACTCGAGAAAGATTCACCTCCTCCCTTGGCAGCCTTGCTTGCCTTCTTTTGCCCCTTAGGGGTTGCAAGCTCCGATTTTTAGCTTCAGTTTTAGCCGCGTCAATTCTAGCATTTAGCTGATTGATAGCATTTTTGGCATAAGTTTAATTATTGGCAAGCTCAGTTTTGCTTACTTCCACTGTCTATGGAAGATTCTATCTCATTTACACCATCATCATCTGAGGTGTCTAAAAAGATCTTTTTCTCGTCTTTAATTGTTGTTTTTCCAGTTGCGTGATGCCTTGTTGTGAATGGTTTTCCTCTTGTTTTTTAGTTTTTTAATCGGTCATGGTGGACCTTAATAAAATTCAACTTATGCAATTCCTGGAGTTATTGTTTCAATGTGAAAACACAGTCATTTAGTGTTGCATATATTGCGTTCTGTTGTGTGCTATAGATGCAATATATGGGTAGTGACTTTGAAGAAACCAATATCACAGTCGCTGAACTGTATTTTGATACACTATGGATTGAAGATTGGTAGGATTCATTTGGAGAACGAATCTTTAATTTGAAGAGAAACGATTTAGTCGAAAATTTGAGAGTGAAACGCAAACTATGCAATGTGAGGAAGTTTTGCATATACGAACTTGGTAAAGTTCTTAGATAAGCATTAAATAGAGAAATAGGCGAAACAAAACATTTCTATACGGAATTGTTTGATAAAGAACAGGTTAGGTTATTACAATCAGATAAAAAAGAATCCAGTTGAAATTTTGCAAAACAACCGAAGAAAATACAAAGATGATACGTAACAGGGGTAGGCGACTTACTAAAAAGATTTTAAATGTATCTCCAGGCATAATAAACAACTTCCTAAGACTAAATTTTGGATCCGCCAAGCCGTTTTTACATAATTTTCGGGACAATTACATATGCGGAACCGAAGATCTTTTTTGCTCCCTTAGGTGAAAATAGTCAATCGGTACTCAATCAACGTAACAGAAGTGATTCAAAACATAAAATCTGCTCAGTCGTGACGACTTTATACAGGCTTCTCAAGTCTTTGATGTCCTTGCAAGTACAATGTTTATGTTCTTGAAAATAATTTATTATTATTTTTTAATACATAATCATAATCGAATAGGTCTTATTAAAGGCTCTTTTTCAAGTTGAATCGAATTATCGAAAAATGAGAGTGAGGAAAGAAACGAATGATTTTGAGAATGTTCTAATAGCTTTGTTCATTTTTAAATTCTGGGGTTCATTCCAATATGTGGTTTATTTGGTGACTGGTTTTTTGAGGCGCCTGTTCATAGTTGGTAGGTTGACTGATTTCCTAGCTGGTTTTTTGGCCATGAGAGCCCATCCAAAACACCTCAGAGCTTTTTGTCGTTATAACAAAATACCAAGTAGACTTTACGGTGGAGCACACATTACCCGGAGTAAAACCTTTTTTGAATTGTCTGTGCTTCCAAGAGAATTGAGTGGATCAAAACCAGCAATCGATCGGTCAGATATGGTAGCCAATCAGATGTCGTCGGAGCCAAAATGATTAGCAACGGGCAGTTCAAAGAGTGATGCAGTTTATGTTTACATTGGATCCATGGCTTTTTTTCCACGACGCATTCTTTTCTCTATCTTCTTTTGACAGTAGTTTTGAAAGTTCATTTTTCAGTTTCGTAAAGAATTTGATCTTTTGGGACAGGCTTTTGCGCTCCGATGGAGGAGAGATCTAACTAAAGTCGCATTATACGGTAATGCTTATAGTAAAATCTCAAGAGTAACATTTTTTGTTGCAATTTGCGATTTCAATTGAATTTTCTATTTTTCATAACGCATTTCCATGTTCGGAGTCCTCTTATCGGAGTCCTCTTATCTCCAATGCCTCGCTGTCCGCGCGTTGTTCTGTTGTTGTATTACCAGTTGGGTTTCAAAATATAAATTAGAATTTAACACTTGATTTTGCTTGTGAAATATTGGAAAAATCTGTCAGCCGATTTTTAACCCGAATGTTTGCTTGGGTAAAAAAAGTGAGTTCGAGAAGACTAAAGTGTTTAATTGATTGCTCAGTTACAAGTTCAAGAGATTTATTTTGCTCAATATCTCAAATAAACAGATTCTGAAACAATAACATTTTATTATAGCACCTGGTTCGTTTGGAATAAATGAACTAGTGACTCGTTATGTAAATTACTCGTAAGCGCAACTCAATAAAAATCTGGCAATGATCTGGCAAGATGATCCGGCAACCATCCGAAATTTTTTATAAAATTGATTGAGGTTGAGAATGGCGCAGTACCACAGGACAATCTCAAAAGACAAAAAGAGGAGAAAATGACAAACAGTACCTGATATTGTATCGACTGTTTCATGATGGATACCAAAGGTCAATTAAATTGAATGAAAATTGTTTTTCGGTCAAAAAACGTAAGTTTCAAAATTCATTGACAGAATTTGCTTACATGTTATAAAAATCTCTGATTCACTTGTGATACTCTTTCAATTTTTTGTTCGAAGAAGAGTTGAAGCAGCAGTCCCTTCATTTTGAAATTGTGTAAAAACGTTTTTAAAAACAGTTTCCGTTTGAAACTCCCATCTTGTTTTTGCTAGTTTTTTTGCAAGTGTTTAATATGGAAAGAACCAACTAATATCGAATTATTTGTTTTCCAACGAAGTTGATTCAATTATCACTTTCATCATTGCCGGGGTTTGCTGGTAAAGGGACAAATAAAATACTTTTGTTGCAAATTTTTTTGTCGTTAAAAGTGAATAATGACTGCTAGTTAATACTCTGCATTTGGTTTTTATCAACCGAACAAATATCAACCGAACCAACAGAACTCGAATGATCAAGATGAACTAATGTTTTAACAATTGATTGCAGTTGAGAGCAAAATTGTACCAAAGGCATTCAAACCACAAGCAGAGGGGCGGGGGACAAAAAGTACCTTTCTTTGGATAACAATTTCATCCTGGATGGCAATGGGCGTCTCCAGTTGAGCGAATTATGTTATTCCGTCAAAAACGCAGAACAAAATTTTTTACTAGATTCTTTTGGTTACTTATGATGAAAATCTCTGAGCCTTAGTTGCACTGTTATATTTGTTTTCGGAGATTAATTATAGCGGGCGCGCTTCAATTGTCAAATTGTTAAAAAGTATTTTTAAATGCAGCTTCTGTTTCATACCCCGTACCGAACGCCAAGTCAATATCAGTACTGGCAAGCCTAATTTGAAGTCTAACTATCAGTACTAATTTGGAGATAAGATCATAACACATTTAAGACCTGTCAGACTTGGCCAAAATTGGTAAGTCTTAATCCAAGTCTTGGCCAAGACGTGGCAAGTCTTAATCCAAGTCTTGGCAAAGACTTGGCAAATCTTAATCCAAGTCTTGGCCAAGACTTGGCAAACATTGATCCAAGTCTTGACCAAGACTTGGCAAATCTTAATCCAAGTCTTGGCCAAGACGTGGCAAGTCTTAATCCAAGTCTTGGCCAAGACTTGGCAAATCTTAATCCAAGTCTTGACCAAGACATGGTAAGTCTTAATATAAGTCTTGGCAAAGACTTGGCAAGTCTTAATCCAAGTCTTGGCCAAGACGTGGCAAGTCTTAATCCAAGTCTTGGCCAAGACTTGGCAAGTCTTAATCCAAGTCTTGGCCAAGTCTTGGCAAGTCTTAATCCAAGTCTTGGCCAAGACTTGGCAAGTCTTAATCCAAGTCTTGGCTGGCAAAACAACGTCCTGAAACTTCGAAATAATCCGAATAAAACGTCAAAAATAGTAAAAAAAACTTCAAAAATAGCCGAAAAACCGTCTGGAACGGCCGAAAAAAACAGCCGAAAACTATATATATGACATCTTGTTTCAACCTATATCTGACAAAAAAAGACCAGCGAGCGATGTCCCCCGAGCATATAACCTACAACTCATTCCAACTAAAATCAATTATAACCAACATTTATACCCAGTCTTTTAACCGCGGTTACAACCAGTTAAAAAATGAATAAATATTACACGCTGGCACTACTAGAAAGCAATATAGGTTCACGGGAAAGTTTGAATTGAGGCACATCTTTTGCCAATTCCTTTTTCCAGTTGATTTGTATTTCTAGTATTTTGCAAAAGAATAGGGTCAACTGCCATTTGCTGTTGATCAACAGGGCCTCGGGCCATCATGAAGACCCTCACAGTTGAACATCCCTTTACAGTACTGCCTCGATTGGAAACGTTCAATATTTGGTTTATCATATAAACCAAAGTTCGAAGGTTTCCAACCGAGGCAAAATTGTTAAAAAGAGTGCAACTGTGAGAGTCTCCATGATGGCCCGAGGTCATGTTGTTCGCCACCAAGTGGCAGTTGACTCTCGGTTGGCAACGTTCGACATTTGGTTTATCTGAAAAAAAGATCGGTGATTTTGGTTATTTTAGGGGCTGGAACGGCTGAAAAATGGCTGAAAACGGCCCAGAACACGGTGAATACTCTCAATTTGTGCCAAATAGACCCCCGGGGTGCTTTTATACAATTTGATATGCCACCGGCATCATTTAACAGCACACCCAGGAAAGTGGCCAAAAATTAATGCGAAAATCGTGGCACGTTGCGAAGTGCATTTCAATTCAAACTTTTTACGCGAAATTTTTTGCAAAGTTGGTTTTGACTTGGAATCAACTTGCAAGTGTTACCCAAGTCTTGGCCGAGACTTGTCAGACTTGTAAGACACTGGTTTTACGACTTGCTCAGTAGTGAAAACGAAATAAGACTTGGATTTATACTCGCCCCATTACTGATATAGACTTGGAGATCGGTACGTAACTACACTCTTTATATGATAGTTTTATGAAACTTCGGAATTTCAAAACAACCAAATAATTCTGGGGAATTGCTCTCGAACGAAGTGTGGAGGCTAATTTCAATTACAGTCAGCTTCAGTCTAGAGGTTTGCTTGTAAATAGGCAACAAAGTCGAATTTCAGATGACGTCATTAGAAGTAATTGTAGACCACTTTTGAGATTTGTCAAAAATTTTAACCATTTTCCCCCAAATTTCTTTCGGCTTTTTCTACTAATAAAACGCCAATTCGGTCCAATTGTTCTATTTTTTATTGAGAAATAAATGTAAATGAATCAAAAATCAAAAATCACGTATGAATGTTTCAATTGAAAAGTCAAAAAGGTCCAAAAACAATTTTGCATGGAAAGCACAAACGAGACTCCCATAACCGAGACTTCCTCGAAATTCGTTTGGGATTACGGTTTGAGTTTTTATATGGTTTCCCGGGGCAGTGACTTGACTAACCATATAACATTTTTGCCGTTTTTATCTGATGAGTTATCTTTATTTTATTTATTTGCATATTATTTGCACCCCCCGACTCTCGTGCCATTTTTTTACATAATGATATACTATGTAATGGCACGTGCTCTGTAACTGGGGGGGGGGCATGGCAGACTGGGGGCACAAACGGAAAAGATCCGAATTTTTTTTACATCGTAACGTGCTATATAACGCAATTTGTAAG